>NC_059425.1:77386614-77721614 GCF_021028975.2 Sphaerodactylus townsendi
AAATTCTGAGAACTGAAACACTTGATTTCCTTAAATGCAGTTTTAAAATGTTTTCATTTGCAAATGATGATGGGAGAGAAATTTAATGGGACAAGATTTCCTAGGAAAGGATTAAAAGAAAAGACCATCAATATAAAACAGGTAAAAAAAATTTCAAAAGCAAGTTGATATTTTCAATTATATTAAACATCTTGAGCTGCAATATGAATTTCATTACTTTAATTTCTGATGTACTGTTATCACCTTGTATTAACCTTGAAGTCAGACCATTATCAGCTGAGTTTTAAAAATAATTTTAAACCAAATTAAGCATAGCACATTTGTCAGATACAATGCATTTTATGCACTTTTCATAGCTTTATCAGTTTTTATTGTGTTTTATGTTGGAAACCTCAGATAAAGATGCATGTTCTCAGCAGCCATCAATCAATTCCTATTGAAGTATTTATTTACTTTAAATGATATTTTTCACTAGTAAGTTATGATTGTTTTCAAAAAGAAAAATGTATTTGTTTTTGGCTTTTGTAGAGTAGTAGGAAAATAATGGTCCCTTTATGAATGCAGAGGTTTCTTGGTACACATTGCACAAAATTATCTCCAGTCCTCAAGAGCTTATTACTCTGAACTTAATTATAGTGAAAGTAATTAGCCACTAGAACAATTTATAACCCAGTGTAGAGAAGTTGTCCATTATTTGAATTCATTAAAAACAAGGCAAAATAGAAGAAGATTTTATGGCAGAAGTCACAAACTTCATTATTTATACTCCGTACTTTGCAAATCATTTTGTTGTAATCTTGGTGTAATCTTCCATATTTCAAACCAGATGCCAGTATGATTTCTCTCAAAATAAAAATATTTTCCAAAAATATTTTTGAATTGTGTTCCGTTAGCTATTTTAGCTACTACTTGTTCAAATCATTCCTTTTTTATTCATCCATTCCAACAAATAAGTATTTAAAGCCTTGCAGGTGCTACAGGGACTGGTTTTAGCCAACTTGTGGTGCATCATGCAAAGAAATTAATTAACAATGCTGATGAAACATGTTTTAAAAAAACTTTTGAAATTCATCTGGTAAATATTCTAACAGAATTAGTATTCCAGGAGGGATTGAACAGGGAAATATTTGTGTATACTGATATGCCATCACATATCCTCACATTAAGGCTAGTGCTTTGGAAGTACAGTACCAAAGGTATGTAAGGTGGATGGCACTAAACAGGATTAAATGAAGAATGCCAATGAATGTTTATTAAGTAGCAGAAGTGGAAGAATAAGGACACTGTTGTTCTGCACCTGCAACCAACTGGTGACCTGGGAAATATGCCCATACTGATGTAGAAAGCTAACATGGAATAGTGGTTAAGCACCAATGGACTCTAATCTGGAGAACTGGGTTTGATTCCTCCACATGAGTGGCAGAGACTTATTTGGTGAACTGGATTTGTTACCCAACTCCTACAATCCTGCTGGGTGACCTCGGGTTAGTCACAGTTCCTTGGAACTCTCTCAGCTCCACCTACTTCACCAAGTATCTGTCGTGAGAAGAGGGAGGAGAAGAAGTTTGTAAGTCCCTTTGAGTCTCCTTACAGGACAGAAAGGGGGGTATACATCCCTACTCTTCCTCTTCTTCATATCACTCTCAGCACAAAGCAACGTTGCATATTCCTCTCTCTTCCAAGTACTCTGTAAAGGTGCAACATGTTTATTTAAAATATTTATTCATTGCCTCTCCAAAGTTCAAGGCAGCTAAGCTAAGGCCGTTTCCGCACGGGCAATTAATGGTGGCCTGGAGGCGGTAAAAACACCGTCTCCAGGCCGCCATTCGCACAGGGGGGCGCAGCTGCATCGCCTGTCGCGAGGCCAGCATTTCCCCAGAGCGCTTGGAAGCACTCTTTTTGGGGAAACGTCGCCTAGAAGCCGCTGCTGAGCGAACGGCAGCGGCTTCGCGACGCCTCCCCCACCCGGCACTTACCTTGTCCCTGGGCCTCCGGAACGTTGCCGAGGCCTGGGGACACGCCCCCTGCCCTGCGCCGCTGGAGCAGGCACGCAGGGCCAGGGGGCATGTCCCCAGGCCTCGGCGACGCGCAGGAGGCCCGGGGACATGCCGGGTTGGCCGGGTGCCGGCACTCTGCGGCGCCGGCTGCCCGGCTGTTTCCAGGACCGTCCGTGCGGATGGTCCCAGCGTCGTCGGGTGGGCGTCGTAAACGCCGACCCGGCCACTTCCGCCTTCGTGCGGAAACGGCCCTAGACAGTAAAACTGCAAGGCAATAAGATGCAATAAAATATTAATCAATAAGCTTGATAGAACAGCAAACCTCAAAATTCACAACACCAGTACAAAAGCCTAATTGTCATTGAGGCTGCAAACTTATGTAAGGTGAACTGAAGGCTCCTTTATACACAAATATTCCATCTACATATAAAATTAGCATGTTAGGAAGAAATATAAACTGTTCACCCTGTTGCCTCATGTCTGTATGAAGATAATTTTGCTTGGAGGAAACCAGATTTTGTAAGAAAGAACAGTCATCATTTGAACCAGCAACTGTAGTAGCCATGACACAGAAGTTTACTGCTTCAGTGAGAAATGTTTAAAAGGCCTACTTAGTCAATATTTTTTTTGGAACAGGTAAGTTTTATCCAGAAATGTTACTCATGAACAGGGGGTCAATCAGTAACCTGTTTCAATGGGTATTAATAATTCATCTTCAGGCTATGCTATCTACTGAACTGCCGGAGACAGTTAACATTAATTAATTTTATTGCGACTGGAACTACATTATTTTTATTGCATGAATCACTATAGACCAAATTCTGTGGAATGTGCTAGTAAACACTAGGATTCAGAGTGGTGAACCCCTCACATCTCATTCTGAATACTATTTCTCATCACAAGAAGATGCAGTGGCCTGACCCAGAAAAATAAGTAGCTAACCACAAGCTCAAAGCTGCTTGACATGAAGGACAACAACGATGAGGTGATCCATTTAGAATTTTTCCTTGCATCTAATCACAACAGTTGAACATGGTAAGTTCAGCTGGGGACTATGTTAATAAATGCTTCAAGTAAGGTACAATTTTCTATGATATCCAAAATAGAGTAATTTAATAATAGACAGAGGAAATCAAGAGTTTCTTATATTCCTTTGTCAAATTGTTCCATATTATTCCATATTGGAATTTTTCCACATTATTCAAGTGCTCTAGGATGAAAGCCTCTCCTCCTTTAGCCCTCTTCATCAAAGAGGTTTGTATACAGGGACGCAATCACAGCTCCAGACACTGTTGTCCAAACAAAGTTCACAGATTTATTAGCAAAATTCCCAAGGTTAAATCTTCAGCTCTCAATGTAACATATCAAATCCTAAGATTTAACTAATGCAAAAAGAACACTCCCAGCCACAAAGGCTTATGGAGGACCAAAAACAACTGGTTCTCGGATACAACACAGACTTCCTCCTTTACTTCCCAGATGTCTTAAAAAGTTAATTACCTCACTCAAGGACTGGCCACCCTTTTCATCACTGAAACTTGTGATAACCATTTTCAGGTATGATTAGGCAGAAAGATTGCAGGAGACAGTTCATCAGGTAAAGTCAACCCTCATACAATACTACTCCATTATTTTTGGATTATTAGTACATGGATTTCATCACTGATTAAAGCACCCATTTGACTCTATCATCATGACCATCATTAATTCTAAACCAGAGAAAAATATTCTCTTGAATACAAATTTACAGTCTGGTGTGTCACTGGGGTCCCTTCTGCACAGGCCAATAAACCCAGGATACAGACAGTTAAAAACCTGTGTTTTTTTTCAGGGGGACTTCGCATGGATCCTGCCCCTAAAGCGAGGCTGCCGCATGCAAAATCCCCCGAACCAGGTTTTTTGAAAATTGCACTATCCGCGATTCTTTTGTTTAAACCTGTGCTGGAGCCGTTCATGAGTGAATGGCTAAACAGGAGGCACTTTAATCACCCACACCTCCCTTTAAGTCCCTGCCTCACAGCTGCATAGCCACACAGGGTCACAGGAATGTCTTGTGCCAACGTGAGATGTCAGCATGGATGTGGGTGTCCATGTCTGCCTGCCCGCATAGCTACACAGAGGAGGGAGGTAAGTTATAAAAAAAGATGCGTCTCCATGCAAAGGCATGACAGCAACCCACATTGTTTCCATGGGCTTTCGTTATAGCCTGCATGGGGGTGTGCGAACGCAAAAACAGGAGAGCGGGTTACTTTATCCTGACTGCAACCCATTCTACCTGTTTGTGCAGAAGGGGTCTGGGTGTTGTGTAAACTGGTTCCATGTTTGGTTATAGGATTCTGTGTCAGTGCACTGTATTGAAATGGTTTTAGGTCTGAACCTTACTTCCAATTCTATATATTGGAAATGTTATTCTTCAGTTTAATAGCACCTAGTGAAACTCATGAAAAACAAAAGAGCTTTAGAGAAGAGCTGCAGTTTGTGAAACCAGTGATACCAAAGCAGCTATAAATTATATTGCCACTCTCCCATGCTCCATTAAAGTTTTTTTATTACTATAATACTTATTCTCTATTCTGTATTTCAGAAATCATCAGATTTTATCGATATAAACTTTCACTTTACCGACAGTTTTTATTGTTGTATTTGTTTTACTATTATTTTGAGCTAAATCTTAGTGTATTTAATTATTCAAATACTCTGGGAGCTCACAAAAAACTCTTATTCAAGTACTCATCTTATTTAATCCACTGTTTTTGGAATATATGATTTAGAAATCTGACAGCAATACAACATTTCTGCTATATAATTGTTCATAAATTTGTGCATGTGCAGCTAAGCTGAGTTTAATACAAGCAAACAGAATAAATGGATTCATGAATGCAAATTATTTTTTAAACAGCCTCCATTTTAAGATAAAGGGTTCAATGCTATTTCATCTGAAAAAATGATTTGTTGCAAGGGGAAACTTGTCACAGGGCTGACAATAGCTATTTGAAATGCCACTTGCATTGAGGTAGATTGTGACATGGTCGCACACATTAATTCATACCATACTTTAAAAATATTCCTAGAGGAGCTAATGGGTGCACTTGTGAAGTAAGCATCTATATGAGTCATAGTTTCATATCTAAATGTAGGAGGGAGGGATGAATCTTCCAGCTCTATGGTTGGACCATTTTTTATTATTGATTTAAAAAGCAATGGAAATGCATTCTTGCCAGGAGACGGAGACTGCTGGCAAACCACATAAGTAATGCACCAAATACTGAAGACACTTGAGATGTCTTTTGGCTTAGCCATGCTGAGAGCTTTGAATCTACAATGGCATTTTAAACTGAGAAGCAAAGCACAGAGCAATAGGCCTTCTTATCAACATGCTGTAAGTCTTGCTTAGTAAAATCTGTCTGCGTGAATCTGCCTGACTCTACCCTGGTCTCTATAATATGCATAGCTTTAAACAGCATAGCTCTAACTTCTGGTCTACATAAATAAGGAGGCTTTCTTACCAGGATCACAATAGAAAGGGAGAAATCAAGATCCTGTGGAAAATCATGGGAGAGTTAAAATAATCAACTGTAAAATTTTCCCTCCATGGAACAATTGTGTTAGACTGCTGAGATCTAGTGCTAGACTAATAATATCCTGCTCACCATGTCCTGAACCACTACAGCACTAACTTTTGAGCTTTAACACTGGGCATGCAGGAAACGGTTTCATTAATCTAGACCTAAGTACTGGGTGTGATGTGTATATACACAGACATATATTTGTTCCCCCTTTTTTTGGTGTTAAGTCACAGCTGACTCATAAGCAGGAACCCCTAGCAGAAACTCATAAGTTACAGCTGACTCATGGCAGAAACATTCAGAGGAGGTTTGCCATTGCCTGCCTCTGTGTCAAGATCATGGTATTCCTTAGAGGTTTTCCATCCAAATACTATCCAGGGTCCATGTTGAGAGTGTGTGACTGTGCCAAGGTCACCCAGGAAGCTTCCATGGCACAAGTGAGGATCTAAATCTGGGTTTCCCAGGCCCTCGTCTGACACCTTAACCACTGCACCACTCTGGCTTCATACTTGCTCCTTCCTCACCCCCAGGGGTCTGCAACCTGTGGCTCCCCAGATGTTCATGACCAATTGGCCATGTTGGCGGGGCGGATGGGAATTGTAGTCCATGAACATCTGGAGAGCTGCAGGTTGCAGACCCCTGCTCACCCCAATCTTGTGTGGGTTGGGAGTGGGGATTTTGACTGAGAGGTGCATGTCTTATGTTGTTTACACCACAATATTATTTTCACTGCCTATTCCAGAATACTTAAAGGTATTTGTAATTTTCCTTATTCCTTATTCACAGCTGCAAGATTTATCAGGAGAGGCAACTGTAGCATTTTACCAAAAAACTATGGCAAAATCAGAGTTTTTATTAATCTTAGAGCATCTAAAGTTATTACTTCCTTTTAAAAGTAGAAGTGACATTAGTATGCCAGCGCAACACCTGGTACCATGACTTTCTCCCCAATTCCTCCCTGGGTTTGCAGCTGCGGTTTGGCAAACCTTCATAGCATATACAACTATTTGCTTTTTTTTTTTTGTAGCTGTAATTAAGGGTCCTGCTTTGGATCTATACAAACGTGGTCAGACCAGTATAACAATTTGTCATCTCATAAGAAAATGGGGAAAGAAAGATTCAAAAATACTTATCACAAAAAACTACCACTAAAATGGAAGAGAAATACCAAGCTCTGGGAATGTGCTTTTGTGAATATGCAGTTCATCACAGAAGAAATTTTCCAACAGGAAATGCTTACAGTTGCCTAAATATGTTGGTTCCCTTTCTATATCACTCTTCTTGTTTGTATTATTTCTCTTTCCTCATCCAATTCCTCTCCCATCCTTTCCATCCTTGAATTCTGCATGCCATCGAATGGCAGCAATGAATCATGAGCAGAAATAATTTGGTGAACCATGGTGTCATGGTTAGAGTTGTTGGATTAGAATCTAGGAGTCACAGGTTCAAATTAAGGATAGCTTTTTAAAAAACAGAAATGGTTCTTGTTTTTGTTTTTGGAGATTCCTTGCCCCAAGGTCTGTTCATATTGTCATTTCTACAGATTAAGCTCCTCCTCTGGGCTCTTTAGATGTGCAACCATAAGCAAAGGATAGTATAGGCTATGTGTGCCCCAAAGTAGGGTTGCCAGCCTGTAGATATGGCCTGGAGATCTGCCACAATTATGATTGATCTCCAGACTACAAAGAGGGTGGACTTGATGGCATTATATCCCAACTAAGCTCCCTCATCAAATTCTGCCACCCCACAAATCACCACCCACAAATCTCTAGGAATTTCATAGCCCACAGCTGGTGACCCTGTACCAAAGGAAAAATGCAAACTTTAGTACGTTAAAGGTTGCTTTCCTGGTCAAACTAGTGGAAAAATGAAAGGTGAGGCTGTGGGCTTCAAAACATTTTATTGCCTTGAGCAAGTCAGGAGTCCTGAAACAAGCCACTCAATACAAGCCTGTTGTACAACCAAATGCAATTTCTTCAAAGGATCTTAATTCTCCTGGAATATCAAAACATAATACATTCCATACAGTCCTCTACTAATTAGCATCTGTTTCTCTCTTCTATTTCATGGATAGTCAGGAGCAATAAGATCTGACTTCTGACTCCTAATTTCTTAAAGCTCTCAGTCATTTTTGGTTTCATGAATTGTAATCTATTTTTTCCATGTAGACATAAACAGAAGCCTTAAACAGAAGCCTCTCCTCCTCCTGGGTCTCTTGGTTCTATACCTTTGCCTGTAACTGCAGATACAGTGAAAGCAAGATTAGGCTGGGCCAGTTGATGCAAATACATTAAATAACGGCCCCAGAATCAACTGAGCCATAATTGCGACAGGGGGCAGGGTACATGGTGAGCTCCGGAGCAGTGAGCATGCGTGCCCTGGGCCGGCTGTGTGGCTGAGCCACACCCGGCCTGATCGTGTGATGCACACAAGTGTTAGGGGAGGAACACGCTCCCTATATATTAGGCAGCACGCGGTTGCTCCGGCCTTCTTTGATGCCTCAAGCAAACTGAACAAGTGCTGGTTTGCTAGGCGGGGAGCTAGGCTAAGAAGGGGTTGAGGTCTCGGTGTTGGTAGTGGTTGCTACTCAGGGGGTTGGGTTAACACCTCATCCCTCCCTCCCCTTTGTTTCCCTTAGTTTGGAAGAAGCATTGGGGATTGCAAAGGTATTCCCCCCCGCTTTAACTCATACAGCGGGAGCGGTTTGCTCGACCATGGCAGTGGAAAATTGCAATGGGGGCCGTTTGGCACACCAGGTGGCGCATGAGTTAGCTATGGCAGGAATAGAGAGAGGAGCCTTGGCCATGCAGCCTCGGAGATGGTCCCGGTCCTGGCTTAGGTGTCGGTTTTCAGGGCGCGGGGTTCTTCCATCCCTGGATCCCTCCTCCGCCTTTTATGGGGAGGTAGCTCCAGATTTGGAGAGCTGGGAACTGAGCAAGAGATCCCCACCTGTGGGTCCTTCTTCTCCCCCACCAGTCAACGCACCACTACCTTCCAGCTTAGCGGCCCCACCATCGGCGTCAATGGGGCCGGGCTGTGGGACATCTGCAGACATGATGCAATCTGCTCCTAATTTGGACTCAGCCTCCGGGAACTGACCTGTTTGGTTGAGTGGCCTTTCCCCCTATTTTATACCCTGGACCAGGGCTTTGGAGGCAGATACGGCAACACCGGAGGTTTCAGAGGTCCCATCTTCAGAACCCAAGCCTCAAGGCCTTGCTGGTCTTATATTGGTTACAACGTGGCTTTGCCAGACTGAGATTGCTGCCAGCCTTCCTGGGGCAACACCCCAAGGGGAACGCCAGCTCCCGGGTGGGAGATTAAGGTGTTGGCCCCACCAGCGGAGCTATCTTGTTGTCCAAAGGAGCGGGACCCAAGTGGACACCGTTCACCCAATTGGGTTAGCATGAGTTGCTGGTCTCCCAGTTCGTCTCCTCTCTGTGAGTTTTTTCTTTCTTTTTGGACACTGATTTGGTATGCGTCAGGCGCCCCTGATTTGGGTCGGGGTTCTTATGCTAGAGGGGGAGAGGCTCTTTGTTCAGAGTACCTACTAGATGCTTACGTAAGTTATAGGCAGAGCCAGCCCCTCGTCCCACCATGGGTTTCTGGAGCCCTAAGGGGACAGTAGTTTCTGGACCAGTTGGCAGGTATTCCGCACAAATAGCTTGGGTTCCTATGTAGAAGCTACTTGGGTTAGCAGCGTTCTGCAGTTGGACTGGGCGTGGCTGCAAGTTTGGATGCTGACTTCTCCACAGGGGTTGCACAGTGGGAAGGTGCCCCCTCCCATTTGTGGCATTTTGGGCTGGGGGGTACACTGCCCAGCTCGCTGCCCTCTCCCCTGCTCCTCTTGTCTCATTATGGTATGGGGCTTTGCAGGCTGTGCCACTGATCATGCATTGGGGCTACACGGTGGGCTTCACAGCTTCTCGGCTGGCATAATGGGTGCAGCTTGGCCCAAATGTATTGGTGGGTTCTGTTCCATTGGTCATAGCAGCAGCCTTGGTATAGATGGATTGACTGGTGTTCCTTGTTTGCGCATGGCTGGGTTCAGCTCTTGTTTCAATGGTGTGACTCATTCGACCTTGTTGGCTACACCTGTTAGGCCCCTCTCCCCCTCCCCCCTCTCTTCAAGGTTCTTCTAGGGCTGTGGTGGCTACCCCCTCCTGTGGAGGAAAAGGGTTTTTTCATAGGCAGGAATTCTAGATTGTGCTGGTAACCTTGGGTGGAAGGCCATTTGTTTGCGCTCCTACTCGCAGACTAATGGCAATTGCATAGCCACAGAAAGGCCTTGATGGGGGAGTTTATTAGACAAGGGTCTTTTGTTTTTCATCCCCCGAGGTTCCTGCAGAGGGATTAGGCAAACTGTGGGCCTGACACGCGTTTGCAGTGGTTGGCCGGGGTGTGTGTGTTCAGTTAAGCTCTCCCTTATCGGGGCAGTTCGGTGTGGAGTTTTATTTTCACCCACCACCCTTGTGTGCTGGGTGGCTGGGGACTTGTTTCACTGATTCAGAAGCCATGCCCATATGTGGCATTAATTGGCAACCAGGGATTATACTGCCTGCGTATGGTGTTGAGTTGTACAGGGAGTCCGGATGCCCCCATCTCCCTTCCCCCCTCCCAAATGTTTTCATGGAAGGAGTAGTCTCCCAGCTTGGGGGTTGTGAGGGTTCCTCCCCCCCCTTGTTTCCTTAAAAAAAGAGAAAGAAGAAAACAGAGCAACAAGGGGAACCTTCAGCTGATAATCAGCAGGGTTGAGGTTTCTGGTGTTTGTTTGCACAGCTTGTTTCCCTGGATAGGGCATTTAGCTCATGCAGTAGTTGGCTTTCACCCGCATCCCCCTCCCTCTGTTTTTTCTCCTTCTGCTTTGTGACTTGATGGTCAAGCTGGCCGTTGGAACTGTCCTTGCGGATGGCGGCCGGCCTCTGTGAAGTTCTGGAATTGCTTCTGGACATTAAACTGTTTTGGTCTCGACTGCTCCCACTGCTTCACTGGAGGTATGCTTGAGAGCTGAAGAAAATGGATTTGGCACACTGCAAGGTGTGCAAGGCGGCAGTGCTGGTGGCCTGGGAGCTCTGTGGAAGCGTCATCCCACACCCTGACATAACCACCCAGAAGCGTGTGCTCTTCAGTTCAAACGTTGTGCACCTCTCTGAATGGGGACTGGACATTTGGCTATGTGCCGTGCGGCAGGCAATCTTGGACTGGTTGGAAGGCTTGCAAAGCTGTAGTGGGAGCTGAATGGTCAGCTCTGTGGCAGTTTAGGCAGAGGAGCATATTTTTAGGGGGAGGCTGAGCTTGCACGCTGGTCCTCCCTGTGGGGCGAGCTCATGGCACAAGCCACAGAGGCCTCTGCAATTCAAGCCTGACATCCCAGCAGGAAGGGAGCCACAGTGGGCAGGCCCCCCGACCTCCACAATATGGATTGGGGTGTGGTGCTGGGGTCAGCCAGGAGTGCTGACTGGCCACAATACGGGTGCACTCCTCTTGCTTGCCCAGCTTCTGCCTCAATAAAGGGCTGCAGCCCAATTTAATTCCAAGACGTGTCCTGTGGTTATTTCACCAGAAGAAACCTCTGTACATCTGGGCGCAATAGAAATTCAGATATTTTGGGATCATCCTCTCCAGCCACACTGCCTCAACTGTTAACCCCTACCCTTAACATTTTTCTCGTATGCTCAGTATTTAGAACTATTCAGGGAATGAATAAATATGCATCAGAATGATTCTTTATTTAGTCATACTCTGTAAATATGGCTTTAATAGGGAAGAAATTTTATACAGCTCATTGCCTTTTGTAATGCTCTCATTTCTCTCTATCAGTACAGATTTCTTTTCCCCGACAAGTTAAATTTAGAATCCTAAGGCGCTTGGCTACATGATACAGTTAAAAAAAAACGGCTTTGCAATTTATGTCTGATTCTGTCTTCCTTTTCACAATAACTCAAGCATTTTTCATTTGACCTATTAGTGGTCATCCCAGACCTCCATACATTTGTTTGACCATGTATTTTAAAGCTCTATACACATAAGATCACTTCTCAATTGTTTAGGGTGAAAATAACTTGTGTAAAGAGAGAAGTGGGTACAAGAATGTCCCCCCCCCATCTATGCATGCTCCAGGATAGAAACACTGTCGATTTACATGCTGTACATGCTGTAGGTTCCATCCCCATGATAAGGAACATTGCTTTTCTAAACATTCCCAATATAAGTAGTCCATGCATCTACATGTGATCATGTATTGGTAGGAGGTAGGGCTAGTACATTCACACCAATCCCACTATAATAATGTTATTTTTATAATAATGTTATAGTAATGTTATTTTCGCCTTGGATATATTGACTGACCAGAGCTTGTGTATATATGGGAACATATGTAAGGAGGGGTAGATTGATTGTCCTGGTTCCACCCTGCTTGAGACTGGCAAACTGACTTGTCCTGTAGACACATATTCACCACAACATGGTGAATATTCACCACAACACATATTCACCACAACATATTCACACACAACATGTACAAATTGACTGAGAACATTAGTGAATGTGCATAGACTCTGTGCCTACATAAAATTGAACTTGGGTGGGAAGGTGTTGCGGCCAGGGTGACTGATCTGACTACTTTCTAAGTACATTGCCCTGTACAAATATGTGTTGTATATACAAGCCTAAAGCCCAGCCACGTCATCCTTCTCAATGTGCTTCCCTTTTCCCTGGAAAAAAAACACAAATGGAATGTTGTTGGCAACAATTTGAATCAACAAGATTAATTTAGTAAAGGGAAGTCATCTGAATTTAGATTCCAAGCTTTACTTTCTCAGGCCACAGAAGTCTTCCTGGTGTACTACTGCCTTCCAGAGGAAAATATTTATAATTACCTTAAAGGTCTGTCTGGTGTGTCTCGATTAACTAACCCACCTATTGCTTGTCAGGTTATGTTAACCTAATGAGAAGCTTTCTTCCAGACTGGAGTAGAGTGGAGTGTTCCAATTTTCCCAGAGTGTATAGAATGGATGGCAAAATAATGCAAGCCATACAAAGGAAGAGGAAGAGTTGTATTACATGGGTACCATCCAAAAAGAGGGCAGACCACACAGAATAGCCCCTTGCAATTTCCTTCCTTTCCCAGAAAGTACAGTATATTATTCATTGATAAAGTATCTGGAGGAGACAGAGTCCATAAATGTCTTTCTCTGATCTTTTTTTAAAAAAAGAAAAAGGAAGGCCTGCACTTTACTAACCTTAAAAACCTGGGAAGCATTCAAAGAAAACATATTTCTTTTGGTATTTCCTGGTTAATGTAGCATGCACAATGTTGACTTAAGAAGGTTATTTAATGTTTGGTTTGGTATCAGTTTTATGAATGAAGTTAAGGAAAAGTTGAGTCAGTACAAAGACATCAACTGACAACAAATAACAGCAATTGAGAACTCATAAAAGCCAGATTATTTATGAGAAGAAACTTCTGTGTAAATTCTTGAGGCTAAATCATCCACAAGGAAGATGAATCAGAGAACTTGGATTCATATTTGTGAGGGGAAAAAATCTTTCTCAGGAAACAGACCTCAATCTCCAAAAAAGTAGTTTAGAGTATAGTATGCAGAAAAGGTGAAAGGAATGAGATAGAAGGAAGCATTGCCAAACTGCTCTGAGCAGTTACAGAAAACCAGGGAGACCTGAATTTCAGATAAGAACCAACTGACCATTGGTTACACTGTGAAGCCTCTGTACCATGAGGCCAACTCTATCTTATATTCTAATATTGTAGCTGCTCTCCAACACAATTCTCAATCCCATTTGAGCAGAGCCGTATGGCCTATTACCTCTATGCCCTAACGAATCCACATGCAAAGAGAGCCCTTACCATTGCACCATTTAACGTTATACCCTCTGCCCTACTAAAGGGTAGGTATAATAACCTAGATAAATCTGCAAGGCTATGCAGCTGCAAATCTAATGTGGTCGAAACCCTGGCCCACCAACTCTTGCACTGCGCCAGATTTGATAAAATCAGATCTAAATATACCACTCTATATTCCTTCTTTCAATCTGGGCCACCTGATCTGACTAGGTTATCTCTATTGTTGAATAACCCAGACCCTGGTTTTTGTGAAGAGGTCGCTAATTTTATTATGGAGATAGCTGAGAGCACGTATTTGATATGGTCCTTGCAGGGCCCTCCACTTTTATTATCTATTTATGTATCTGCTTCCTATTATGCCAATAAAGGCTTATGTATGTATGTAGGAACCGGGTTTGATTCCCAGCTCTGCCGCCTGAGCTGTGGAGGCTTATCTGGGGAATTCAGATTAGCCTGTACACTCCCACATATGCCAGCTGGGTGACCTTGGGCTAGTCACAGCTCCTCGGAGCTCTCTCAGCCCCACCTACCTCACAGGGTGTTTGTTGTGAGGGGGGAAGGGCAAGGAGATTGTAAGCCCCTTTGAGTCTCCTGCAGGAGAGAAAGGGGGGATATAAATCCAAACTCCTCCTCCTCCTCCTCCTCCTCCTCCTCCTCCTCCTCCTCCTCCTCCTCCTCCTCCTCTTCTTCTTCTTCTTCTTCTGTATGTATGTATGTATGTATGTATGTATGTATGTATGTATGTATGTATGTATGTATACAGGCAGAAAAATTAAGAAAGAGGAGCAGATAAAGGTAGGTTGGCTGTGGGCTCAGAAGGAGATAGGGTTGTCAACTCCAGGTTGGGAAATTCCTAGAGATTTTTGGGGTCCAGCCTGGTGAAGGTGGGATTTGAGAAGGGAAAGAACCACAGAAGGATATGATGCTATGGACTCCACCCCCCACTTCCTCCAGGAGAACTACTGTTGCCAACTTCAAGATGAGGGGTGGTGATCACCTGGAATTACAACTGATCCAGATTACAAAATTCAATTTCTCTAAAGAAAATGGCTGTTTTTTTGAGGGTGGAGTCTATGGCATTATACCCTGCTGAGGTATAATGTAGCCCCCATCTCTTATTAGCTCATGCCATGGAATCTTGGTGGGATAGCTTGGACCAATCGCACACTCTCAATCTTGACCCTAGCTAGTATTTGGATGGGAGACCTTCAAGAAATACCAGTGTCATGATGGAGAGGCAGATAATGGCAAGCCACCTACTCTTGCCTTGAAAACGCTATGGGATTGCCATAAATCAGTTGTGACATGATGGTCAAAGAGTAAAAAATAAAAATATCAATGATGGAGAAATTGAAATTGTTGAAGATTTTTTACTCCTTGGCTCCATCATCAACCAAAAAGGAGACTGAAACCAAGAAATCAGATGAAGATTAAGACTGAAAAGGTCAGCCTTGAATGAACTAGAACAGATCCTTCAGTGTAAGGATGTGTCACTGGTGACCAAAGTCACGTGACCAAATTCATACCATAATATTCTCCATTACTATCTATATGTTTGAAAGCTGATAGGAAGAACGTTGCTTCCTTTGAAATGTGCTGTTGTATAATGGATAGCTTGCAGTGCCAAAAAGGCAAATAAATGGGTTCTAGATCAAATTGTCTGAACTCTCCTTAAAAACATTCCTTAAAATGACCTACCTGAGTCTACCATACTTTGGTCACATTATGGGGAAACAAGAATTCATTGGAAAATGCTGTGAAATGTTGAAGACAAGAGACAAGGAGGAAGACTCAACATGGGATGGATTAACTCAATAAAGAAGCCACAACTCTCAGTTTGCAAGACCCAAGTGAGACTATTAATGATTGGACATTTTTGAGGTTATAAGGCTGCCATAAATCATAAGTAACTTGACAGCACGTAACACACACAATATAGAAAACTATAGTTTTCCGTGCGTGCAAAAGAATACTGAAGTGTCTTCCAGGGTTTTCCCAGAAGTGATGTCACCTCTGCAACTTGACAGCCATTTTTTTAAAAGAATTATGCCACTACTTAGAGCCCTGGAGGGAAACAAGAGTCAGGAACAGGGGATTCCCCCACCCTCACTGGGGGGAGACTGCTGATCCTAGTTGGTTCCCCTTCTGAGCCTTAGACTTCCCAGTCATCAAACAATAGTTATACTGTTGTTGCTGCCATGGTTCTGAACTAAGGAAACTGAAGCTTGACTAAATATATTAGTATATTGATAGGATTGCCTCTTTTAAAAAGTCATTTATGTGCAGCCATTGAGCCCACAATAAATGTAAATAGAAGAAGGAGGAGGAGGAGGAGTTGGATTTATATCCTCCCTTTCTCTCCTGCAAGGAGACTCAAAGGGGCTAACAAACTCCTTTCCCTCCCCCCCTCACAACAAACACCCTGTGAGGTTGGTGGGGCTGAGAGAGCTCAGAAGAACTGTGACTAGCCCAAGGTCACCCAGCTGGCGTGTGTTGAAGTGCACAGGCTAATCTGAATTCCCCAGATAAGCCTCCACAGCTCAAGCGGCAGAGCGGGGAATTAAACCCAGTTCCTCCAGATTAGAGTACACCTGCTCTTAACCACTATGCCACTGCTGCTCTCTGGTCAATGAGAGGTCAGTTAAATAGAGACATTGTTGGTGGGCCCTAACAGCTACATTTGCTACCTTCCAGGACTTCTATGGGGAAAGACCAGGGGAACTGGGAGCTCAGCAAGCTTACAGAATGGAATTCTTATGAACATCAGTGGACACAATGAACTTAGTGGGTTAGTGGACTTTGAAAGAATGTGTGAAGAAGGTGATTTTTACTTGGACCAAACATCTATTTTTGAGTTGAATTAAATAATGAAATTGGCTTGGAAAACTCATTTGGGATAAAATTGTTTATACCCAGGGATCTTCAGCTAATGAGAAGTTCAATGCTTTATTCAAGCTCTCCTCCATTCCAGATTCTTGCCCTGTAAATTCAAATGAAAAAAAGAGCATAGGATGGACTTTTCCTGAAGTTTTATTTATTAGCATAATTTTGTACTCTTCTCTGTGAACAATATTTTTTTCACTGTCCAGGTGAGTGCAGGATTACTTTTCATTTTGAAATAATTGGTCCAATTGATTCACAAATCCCTTTCCTCTCCCACTGTTTCCTCTGCTTTTCAATTTTCTAGGATGAAGCATATTAGTGTTTGGCTAAATGGTCCCACAGTTCTATTTGGCCTTTTCTAAAAGTGTCAATCTTCCCAGCACTGTTAAGGAATGAGAATTGTCTCTCACCACTATCTTCAGCAATATTAGCCAAAGATGCTTTTGAGTGTGATAAACTTGCACTTTACATTCTTCCTCAACTTTTTCATCTGCCAAGAGCACGTTCATATTTTCTAGAGGTAGATATTGTACATTTTATAGATATTGTGCATTTTATATTTTTTATGATTCCAATGTTTAATAAATAAGACATGTCTTCATTGTTTCTTCATGTCTGTTGTACTCTCCTGCTTTAATTTTCATTCTTACTGGTGATGTTCTAATCCTAATAATGTGTTTGAACTTTAAACTTTATTCGTCTTTCTTTTGCACATACTGAATAATACACTTTCAGTCCTCTTTCAATGCAGATTGCAGTTGGATTTTACTGTGTGAAATGGCAAAATCCACTCATAAACTATAGTTAAAATGTACTGAAAGTGGGTCAAAAGCGCATTATTCAGTATATGTGAAAGCACCCGGACTTTTTTTCTCTTAAGATTAGCAGTTGGTTTGAATTGCTGGATTGTAATATATAATTGTTGCAGCTAGAAGGAACAGGATTTTGAATATATTTTCATTTGAGCAGACACCATTTATTGACATCATTTATTGATACATAAGTAGCTTGCCAGTTGCCACAGTGCTCAAAATTTACTGGATTGTTGAGGTTTGTGACTTTGAAACAGAGGAAGGGACAGACACTTATATATGTATATGTAAGTATATGCATGCATACATGCTATTAGTGTCCCATAAAACATCTGCAAATGTACTATGATCAATGATAATTTTCAAGCATTCAATAGACATGTTCACATAAAAGCAAACCATTTTCTGAAGGGATGTACATGGCTTTTTTCTTTTTTTCTAGCTGGCAAAAGCTAGAAAATTATGAAAAGCTCAAAGATTATCATGTTCGCATGGACATGTTTATCCATTGCTGTTGTAGCTGATCTGTAGTTCATATATATTGTAGAATGGAAAACTTTAAATCTCTTTGTGCTACTATGGAAAGCCATTGCTTGTTTCAGCCACCGAAATATTGACACACACATGAAGGTCCTATAATCACAACACCCTGCCCTCATTTTTGAGATGAGGGGCCAGATTTGCATGCACATTCATATATACATAAGGTTCTTCCTCAGTTGTAATGAAAGAACCTGCATTGATAAATGATCCGTGAACATACTCAAATGGCTATATATGAAGTGGCTATATATTAGGTCAGGTCACTGGCCCATCCATTTTAGCACAGTCTAGTCTCCTTAGCAGCAGTATTGTCTCAGACACTTCCCAGCCTGGTTGCCAGATATTCTTGAAGTGGAGTTGTAGGAGCTTTCTGTATTCAAAGCACACCCCCAGGTGCTTCCCCAAAACATAAGAATATCTATTAGGATCAAAGTATGTATATTTCATTGCACATTCAATATTGTATATGCCATCTGTGTAATGACTGGATTTGGTTCACAATCCCTTCTCTGGAAATTCTGTCAATTATATCACTAATTCCTCAGACTTCACACCCAAGTGACTTCAGATTAATCAGTAAATTTACTCTAATTCACTACATTTCTAATTTTAAATAAATTTATCTAACCAATAAGAATGAACTATTATTAACTTCAAATTTGTAAATCCAGGAAATCAGGTTTTAGGTTGACTGCAATCTAGCTTTAAAGTGTTGACCAATAACATGTTTTTTAAACTATATAAAATAAGCAATCTAGCTTTAAAGTGTTGACCAATAACATGTTTTTTAAACTATATAAAATAAGCAAAAGCTGTCATGTAGTTGTAATGTCTAAAATTCACCAAATAACATAGACTCAGGCCAAGGACATAGATAAGGGGGTTTCTCAGGTTCAACCCCCCCCCCATTACATGTCTGAAGCTCCCTGTTTGTGGGTTTTTGTTTTGTTTTTGGTCTGCAGGGGGCGCAGCTTTTAGTTTAGCAGCACCAAAATTTCAGGGACTTGTTGGAAGACTCTCCTGATGATATTACCCAGGTTTGGTGAGGTTTGGTTCAGCGAGTCCAAGTTATGGGCTCCCAAAGGGCCCATTCCCATTGTTTCCAATGGAAGCTAATAGTAGATAGGGCTACCCTTTTGAGGGTCCATAACTTTGGACTCCCTGAACCAAATTTCACTAAACCTAGGTGGCATCATCAGAATAACATTCTGCTGATACCACCCAGGTTTGGTGAAATTTGGTTCAAAAAGTCCAAAGCTATGGACCCTCAAAGTGGGCGACCCATGCCCACTGTTTCCAATGGGAGCTAATAGTAGATGGGCTACCCTTTTGAGCATCCATAACTTTAGCCCCCCTGAACCAAACTTCACCAAACCTGCGTGGTATCAGAAGGAGAGTCTCCTGAAGATGGATTTAAAAAGTGGATTTAAAAGGAGAATCTGGGGTCCCTAGTTTAAACACCATTGAACGTGATGCTGTTTGGGGGTGGATTCCAGCATCACAGCGGCCACCCATGTGGGGGGGGGGGATGCACAAAACCCAGATTTTGCACCAGGCTCAGTTTTCCCTAGCTATGTCTCTGCCCAGAGGGGAGGGCAGAAGGGACTGCCGACTGCCGGCTGGGAGCCCAGCTGGTGTGGGGAGGGCAGGTGGGACAGGGGAATCTGCTGTCCCTGGCCTTGGACAACTGCTTTTATAAGCACTGAAGCTGGGGCCGAGGCTTGGGGAGGTGTGGACACGTCCCCAGGGGTGGATAGGTGCATGTCCCTGCCACAGAACTCCCCCCATTAAAAATCTATACCTACATCACTGACTCAGGCTCTTTGCATCACACACATGCACACACACACACACACACACACACACACACACACACACACACACACACACACACACAATTGACACATGTTGTCATTACCTTTGTCTAATAATATTTTTCCTATACATTTTTTCTGTGGGTTTTGGGTTCCAGATCGCATGGCCATCTTTGTGAAGCAATAAACTACTCTCCTCTTGTTGATTTCTGAATGGTACCAAGAGTAGCACAGTGCAATCACAATTTGCCACAGCTTCCTGTTCCTTCTATTCCCATCCATATCGCTTTTAAAAAACAACAACAGTACTGCACACCATTGCACATCGATGCTTGGGTTAGCTGATGAAAGCCATACATTATTGCATTAAAATTCTTCTTTGTTCAGCACTTGTATTCAGTAATAATGCGGTTAAATAAATTAGCAGAAGGAATTAAAAACTGTAGCAAAGTGTGCATGCATCAATTCTGGGTTTAATTTTAAAAATTCTCGATGCTAAATCAGGAAAGCAGATTGGAATCTGGGGCACAGCCAACCCATGGAGCAGAATGGGGAATATCTGCTCATTCTAACAGTGGTTATTCTACCATTAAATCCTATACTTTTTCCATAATCTTGGAGCACTTCTAAAAATTAGGTTTTTGGAGAATTACATTAATCCAATTCACCAAACTATTATGAATCATTAACTGGCTAGTAATATGTGGTTTCACTTTATGACCATTTAATGAAAAACATATTTTATGTGATTTTTTTGAAGAGGGAAAAAAGAATTTCCGAAGATATTTAATCCACAAAGCATCCACTAAACATTTTCTTCCTGGAATCTGCTATGTGGTAAGTAGTAAAATGGATCATATTTTTCTTGTATAAGAGCACTTTCCCCATTACTTTAAGTTTCCATCTTTTACCAGGTTATATCCCATCTTTTTCTTTTAAAAATCTGTACTTCACCAAAAGATCAGAGGTAGCCTTCAGAAAACAGAAAACATTGTCATGCCAGCCTTTACTTTGAAGAGCTTTGAGTAACTTTCCTGTAATCATTACTGCAGATTAATGACATCAAAGAGCAGTTGTGCAGCAGATAAAATGAAAAGATTCTAATAAATATATCATTACAGCAAATCACACCAACACACAGGGCTTCTCCCTTTGACTTGTAAAATGTATGAGCAGCTTTTTAAAAAGTTTAATTTTAAATATTTTAATAGCAAACCAAGGGCAGCATGAGAGTTGAACTGAAAGTTCTCAAGTAACCAGCAAGGGTGATTTATGATTAAGAACGAGTTTCAGGGTATTGATTGTAGTCCAGATTGGGATATCAAAACATTGTAGTGCTGTGCATGTGGACAACTCCTGCATCTACAGCTGAGCATTCACTGTCATGGTCACAATATATTCAATCTTGCCCCCCCCCAATCTGTGACATCACATGTGACTGTCACATAGCATTCATGTTCTTCAGCCCTTACGTATTCTAATGAACAATTGTTACTATGAGCACTGACAGTTAAGAGAGCATTTTGAATCAACATGACTTCATTTTGGTCCGACAGGTGATCAAAGCTGCCAGTTAAAATCAAGATTCAAGTCCAGAAGCACCTTGAAGACAAAACAATTTTACCAGGGTATAATCTTTTGAGAATCAAAGCTCCCTTCAGTTCGTTATCAGATACCTGATGAAGGGATGTACATTGTGTTTTTTTTTAGCTGATATTGTTAACAGGCCTGAAAAACTGGAAGATTATGATGTTTCATATTTATAATTTACTAGAAAGGGATTTAAAAAATGACATATGTAATTTATGTAATTCTAACTTTTATGTTAACAGCTGACCTAACTAAATAAATTTCCCAGAAAAGAAGCCCTGTCTCAAGTGTGGCTAGACAATTTACATGAAGGTTAAGAAGTATTTTGACCACCTTACACCATGGAAAACCTTACACCATGGAAATCTTGATGGTCTTTAAGAAGTATGTAATATTTTGCTATGTAAATATATTGTGTGTATTTTATTTGCACCCAGATGTGCAGAGGTTCCATCTGGAAAATAACCACAGGACACGTCTTGGAATTAAAATTGTCTGCGGCCCTTTTTATTGAGGCAGAAGCTAAGCAAGCAAGAGGAGCACATCCATTCAGCAGCCAGAGAGCACCCATGGCTGAACCCCGGCACCAATCCCAATCCATATTGGGGAGGACAGAGAAGGTACTGGGCCACCTGGGCACCCACCCCTTATGGCCCCCTTCATGCTAGGGTGTCGGGCTCCATTACAGAGGCCTCCATGGCATGCTCTATGAGCCCGCCCTACCCCAAGCCTCTTATGGAGGCCCCCAACCATGGGGAGGTCTGGCGTGCAAGCTCGGCCTCCCCATAAGGATGCGCTCCTCTGCCCAAACTGCCACCAAACTGACCCTTCAGCTCTTGCCACAGCTTTGCAAGCCTCACAGCCAATCCAAGAGAGCCTGCCGTATGGCATGCAGCCAAATATCCATACCCTGTTTGGACAAGTGCACACCATCCAAGTGAAAGAGCCCATGCTCCCAGGTGGTTATATCAGGGTGCGAGATAACACTACCACCGAGCTCCCAGACAACCTGCACTGCCGCTTTACACACTATGTGGCATGCCAAGTCCACATTCCTCAGATCTCTGGCATCCTTCCATGGGACCCTTGGGAGGAGGTGGGTCCAAAAGTATTTTACTCTGGTATCAGCACCTGGACCTCGCGGAGGCCGGCCACCATCTTCAAGGACAGTTCCAGACCTTTCAAAGCTAGGAGATTGTTCTCACCCAATTGGATGGCAATCCCCTGAGGTGTACCAAACCTCTGAAGCGCCTCCCTGATAGTGGGCAGCAAGGATTCCCAGCGCATAGCCCACCAGTCAAGCCAATCAACATCCACACACTCTACAAAGTCCAGATCCGCTCCCCAAGCAGTTGAGGGCGCATACATTCCGGCCCAGTGTACAATACTGTGCCCGATGATCCAAATCTGGGTCTGGCTCTCCTGCAGTTCTGCACAAAATTAAAACAACAAGTGAGGTCTCACATATGCTATGTAAGCCAACAACCGCCAATGACCCACCATCCAGATTTGCTTAGTGGAACATCTATCACATACCAGAGACATGGCAGCCCCAATCCTGAATGAATGGAGGCCAAACTCCTCTGGATGGAGACCAAGTCTGCCAATGCCTATCCGTAAAACAGAAGCCATTTGAAAGTGGGTCAAGGTGTTCCCATCCTGATGAACCAGGAACAAGCCCTGTACTGGTGGGCACTCGGCCATATAGGTGTGGATTACGGCCACAGGGCAAAATTCACCAGGGGCACCTGGGGGGAGAAAGACCTGGGTGCCCCGTCGAAGCGAATCCATCTTAGAGGAAGCCAGCCAAACATAAATGCCACTATCCCCCAGCGTGACGTTGGAGGACCTTAGCGCCCTATGGCCTGTGCGATGCCCAGATGAGGCTACCAGCTCACTGGCCCTAAACGCTCCACAGAATGCCAGTGTAGTGGCCGCACTAAATAGGGAGCCCTCATAGGGGGAATTACAAAAAAATGGCGCCTCATCCACGAGGGACCAAACTAACTCCCTAGATATAGGCCGCCTAGTATCCTCTACACGCGGGCTGGCTTGGTGCCAACCGACCAACATTCTGTGCACCAAGAAAGATATTGTAGGATCCGGGACCCCCACCATCTTGCAGAAAAAGGACAAGGTGGCAATATGCACCCAAATGGACCTGGGGGTAAAGCCCTGTGAATGCAAGTGCGCCAAGTAGCAAAGCAGGAAACCTTCTGTAATTGCCTGCCATGTGGTTAGGCCTTCCCGAGAACCGAACTCCAGAAAAGAGGCATCCGCCCCTTCATATGCTCGGTGTGTGGCTGGAGCGAGGGACCACAAGAACCCCTCCACTATGGACCATTGCCAAGGCTCCACAGCTGTTCCGGGAAGGGCTCCAGGGGCTGAGCGGTCTCTGGGGCCAGAGAGTGGAAACGATACACCTGGTGGCAAGACAAAGTATCAGCAATGTTATTTTCTGCTCCTGGTATAAAAACGGCATCAAAGCAAATGTTATATTTCAGGCATAAAAGACCAGCTCTTTCACTAGCCGCATGACCCTGCCCAAGCAGCTAGATTGCCTGTTGACTACTCGGACAACAGCCTGATTATCACACCAGAAGCAAACAGAACGATCCCAGAATTTGTCCCCCAAAAGGTGAACTGCTACCAGCAAAGGGAACAACTCTAGGAAAGTCATGTGCCACAGAATGTCAGAAGATGACCAGGAGGAAGGCCAGATGCCCCAAGACCATTGGCTGTCAAAATAAACACCAAAACCCACACCCCCTGCGGCATCTGTGTGCACCTGAAACTCTCTCTCCATGCGAAGAGGGGCTTGCCAAAGGGTGACCCCATTATAGCAGGACAAAAAACAAAGCCAAACTCGTAGATCCTCACATAAGCCTGCTGTAATCCTGATCCAGTGATGGGGGGGGCAAAGCGACCCATCGTGGACTGAGCCAAGCAAGCGCAAAAGGCTCTCCTCGGGGAAATAACCCTGCAAGCAAAATTCAAATACCCCAACAGGGACTGAATTTCCCACAATCTACACTTTTTCTTTGAAATGGTAAGCCTGAACAACCCGGAAAGAGCTAGCAACTTTTCCGCAGGGAGGGAGGAGGTACCCTCCTCCATATCCAACAAAAGCCCCAAATAAACCAGGCGAACTGAAGGGCCCTCGGTCTTATCCACTGCCAAAGGAACACCGAGGTCAGTTGCTAAACTCTGGAAAGCATAGAGGGTCTCCGTGCAAGCGTTAGTGCCACATGCCCCTGCAAATAAAAAATCATCCAGGTAGTGAGTAATTTTTGAGCCTGGGAGACGAGCCTGGGAGACAAACGTGGCGCATGCCACCAAACATACCATTGGCATGGCCTTCTCAAAGTACCAGGCCCCTGCAAACTTAGAACATAATAAATTAAAATCCTCAGGGTGAATAGGCAAAAAGCAGAAAGCTGATTGGATGTCACACTTCACCAATAAGGCAGAAGGATGAGCCACCCTAATGAGTTGAATGGCATCATCCAACATAACATACCGGACCGAGCATAAAGCCGGATCAATATGGTCATTAACCAAACCCCCTATAGGGTAAGAGAGATGTTGAATCATGCGAAATTCACCTGGAGTCTTCTTGGGGACCACCCCTATGGGCGAGACCCACAGCAAAGGTAGTGGAGGAGTGGGAAAAGGACCTGCAATCCTGCCTGCGGCACACTCCTTTATTTTGTATAACACCACATTGGGGAATTCCCTAGCAGATTTCAAGTTAGGCGCGTTAGTGGCCCACCTATCAGCTACAAAAGGAATCCTAAAACCTTTCGTAAAACCCTTACATAAGTATTCCGCCTCCACACGGAGGGAATAACCCGCCAAAGCCCGCTCTAAAGAAGACAAATGAACTGGAGTGGGGGCCAGGGAGCAAACTAGAGGGGTATCAGATTCATGGCTTGGAGGCCACCCCGCACTCTCCTTGGTTGCTAGCTTCTTTACGTGAGCTCCCAGACCGAAAGGGCTGGTGCTAGGGGACCTTAGCGCACTGGCTACAGGGTTGAGCTACGAAGCACCCGCTACACACATGCTCGTATCTGCAATTTGGCCTAGGGCAAGCCCCTTTGTTAAAGTCCCAACAAGTTAACCTGACTGGAAACTTGCTCACGCCCACCAGTCTGCGGCCTCCTTCACGCTGATGGCCAGCCTCATCCAGTTTTTTTTGATAAAGCATGAACCATGACCATCCATGTCTGATCATGGATGAGGTCCCAACATAACCCACTCGTGTGCGAAGGACTACACTGCACCTCCTCATCGTAGGAAATGGCGGCAATGTCACCCACTAAGGCCCTGGCTCGAAGGAAGTGATTCATGTGTGTCGCTAGGTGCGAGCCCCAGGCTGAGTAAGCCACAGCGATTAGGGCCAGGTACTTCCCAAAACCTCAGAGCCAGTTATCGAAGGTATAGTCTACCCCCTCCTTGCTCCATTTTTTCATATCCTTGCTAGAATCTGTCACCCCTGGGTCGCCTTCAGCCTTCACAAACTGGAAAACATCTGTGAAATACCCATCCAGTGCCCTCTCTCTGTAAGCTTCTTTGGAATGTGCGAGCCAGGGGGGTTCCCGAAATCCCAGAATGGGGAAGATCCCACCAACCCAGAATGCAGCGTAAAACCCTCCTGGGAAGCTCGTCTGTGCATGAGCCAATCTGGGAGGAGAGGGACACCTTCCCCGACCCTCCAAAAATTCCCATTTGCTTGCATGAAACCCTCAACCGAAGACTCACCTGAGGAAGAACTAAGAAACTGGTGACTCGACCCGGTACTTCGTGCCGAATGATGTCTGCCACGGCCCTGCCCAGTCAGCCTACTGGAGCCCTCCTCCAACGAGCCTGCTGACCCGAGCTCCCACCCAGCTGGCATCCCCATGGATGGCGGTGCCTAGAACGGGGACCAACTCGCTCCCCGCAGGCTGGTCTAAGTTTGTTAAAGTGCTCATCAAGCCCTGATGTATAGGGGTGACTGATGGAGGGCCTGAAATCCCTGGCGTTGCCGTACCACCACCAAAAGACCTGACCAGGGAATAATATAAGGAAATGGGCCACCCCCAGGGGTGGGTTGGACCACATAAGCTTTCCCTGGGCTTCCCATGGCCTGTAACGAATTCACAGACATACTACAATTGGGCCACACCATCACCAATGGTGGGGAAGTAAAGCTTGGAGGTAATTGTGCAGCAACCAGCAATGAGGTTGACAAAACCGAGGAGGGAGTCCCCCCTTCTTGCCATGGAGCCGCTGGCTCCTGAGCCCTACGGGCAGTGAGAGGAGGGTACGCCGTTGGCTGCACGCCCAGCCCAGAAAGATAGCGCCTAGTACGGGGCCTGGATACACCCCTGGACTGAATGCCCAGGGCTCCACTCGCTGCTCTCTCCCCCGCAGAGGCCTGCACCGTTTGGGTGACTACACGGCCCCCTCTGAGTTTCTTCGGTGCCATATGCTAACCGAACCCTTCCTGACCAAACAATAAGAGGAAATGTGGAAGGGGAAGATACCCCTCATCCACAGGTATGAAATTCCAACTGGCAAGCCTCAACTTGCCCTCTCAGACGGCCTTGCTCCCTGAAAACAGCAAGTACCGGTTCAGTTTGCTCTAGGTGTTGAAGAAGGCCAGAGCAACCATGTGCTGTCTAATATATAGAGAGCGTGCTCCGCCTCTTGCGCTCATGCGCCACGTAATCAGGCTGGGTGTGGCTCAGCTACCCGGCTGGCCCAGGGCATGCATGCTCACTGCTCTGGAGCTCACCATGTGCCCTGCCCCCTGTCACAATTATGGCCTAGTTGATTCTAGTACTGTTATTTCTTTAAATGTATTTATTTTATTAATTAATTTATATTTTATTTGTATCCCACCCTTCCCAAAAGGGCTCAGGTTGGCACAACATTAAACTTAATACAGATAAATAACAGCCAATAAAACAATGATTAAAAACAGTAAAAACTAACGACAGGTGGCGAGAATCCCCCCCCCCCCCAATGTACACCATGAATTGGTGTGAACTTTGGAAAAACATTGTACTGGTTTAAAATTCACGTTTATAAAGTGGGAAAGGGAGGGAGGCTAGATGGGTGAGTGAAGGGTGTTATGACTGGATAATAGTTCTACCCTAGGGGAAAGACTGAGGTATTGGAGTCAGAGGAAACTGGTTTCTTGGCGTGGAAGGTATTAGTCTAAGTAGCAACTGGTGAAAATAAATATATTGTACAAGTATATTGTATACCTAGACAATATACAATATTGAAACTATAGGTTTCTGATATGAATGATGAAGGAGGGCTACTTTTGCAGACCCCTGTACAAAGACCTTTAAAGTACCTTGCCTAAATCTAGCCTTAAGTAAAGCCTTGTCTGAAACTGCTCCATATTTTGGTACCCAGAAGCTTCAATAAAACATGGAATACACTTATGAATATTACACCACTTGTTTGTTAGTAATCACTAGAAGACTAGAAGTGGGGAAGTGAGTAAAGATTCATATGAACAATCTAGTGTTGTAGCAATGTCATTTCCTACAGAATAATCAGAAGTGAAGTAACTATGGCTCATTCCGCACATGCAGAATAATGCACTTTCAAACTGCTTTCAGTGCTCTTTGAAGCTGTGCGGAATGGCAAAATCCACTTGCAAACTGTTGTGAAAGTGGTTTGAAAACGCATTATTTTGCGTGTGCGGAAGGGGCCTATGTCTTGGTCCCCTCTGACATTTCCCTGAAAATCAATGGTAAAATCAAAATTATTGGGGGAAAAGTTAAAGCATTAGGGAATGCAGTCATGCCATTTCTGTTTATTTAGTTGGAAATGATCTTGTACCATTGCTGGACACCATTTCTCTCCACCATTTTCTCCCCAAGATCCATTGAGTGGGGAATGGGGGTACTGAAAGTGAGCAATGGAACTTCTGCAGTCTGAAGTGATACAGGCTAGTTACAGCTAGTAAGAACTAAGTTGTAGTCATCATCACATGGGTGTTCATTCAAGTCAGAGTTAAAACTATTATGTGCCAGCAAATTGTATGAGATTCTACTTTATTGCACCATACATCATTAAGATTATTTATATCAGAAAAGAGTCATGTTTTGATCAATCAGCCTGAACATCTAAGGCCTGTTCCACTTTGAGTGTTTCCTAATTGCTGACCTTTTCCTCCTCAGTACATGAAATTGCACTTCTTGCAATTCAACAGCGTGACAAAATAGCTCATCTCTTCTCACCCCCAACTCTGTCTCTAGGCCATTAATAACAAAAAAAACCCTGCTAGAATAAATACAAGAACGTATGTCAGCAAAATATTTTCTTCTCTTTAGTTCACTAGCAGCTACATATTTATTTAGTGGCAACAGTAAGTTGAGTTATGAACTCTGTATATTATGCTTATGGTGGTTGAATATGCCTTATGTGAATGTCCCTTTCACTTTCCTCTGAAATGCTCTGATACCTAACTCCAACAAGGCACAATCCACAGAGTTTGTTGTACTCCCCCAAACAAACAACCCAACCCTGTCCCAAATTACCACACAGCCCCCAGGCCAATTAACAGCCATTGGTTCTGCAGACTGTCTTAAAGGGGTTGACAAGTGGTTACCTCCTGAGTTATGTTAGTTTTCCTTACAGTTGAATTGGAGTTTATTGTTCAAACTAAGAGGTAGAGTTGCCACTTAACCACCAAGGTTGGACAACCTCCCATCATTCTCCCTCTCCCCCTCCCCGCACTGATAGAGCGGTGGAAGGAAATGAGGGGGGCATAATATCATACTATATGATGACATAATTTCTAGACGAAGACTTGAAAGTGAGATCATTGTGTTGCATGATACTTGCATCCCCAACGCTTACCCTAAAAAGTTCTCAGGGACTTTCAGTAAAGGCCTGGCAATCCTTTAAGTCACATCTATACCCTAGTTGGGTCTGAGGTTTGGGAGGACTGAAAAAATGAGGAAAAGGCAAGATCAGTGGAGCAGTGAAGACTGCCTTTTTAGTAACAATGAAGGAGGAAATTGTATGTAAACATGCTTTATAAATAAACTGTATGGTTAAAATAAACATTGTAATGATCAGTATTTTGATGCAATCCAATATGTTTGCTTTATTTTACACTGTTCTGTTTTATAAATGTCGTTACTGAGCCCTGAACTGTTGGATATGATAGACTAAATAACTTCACTAAATAAATTATATGGCTGGCAGGAGCTTTGAGGCTATAGCCCCTATGGTAGAGAAAAAAAGCATGAAGTAAACATTCAAAAAAACATTTCTAGCAAAACTGAAAGATATTTTGCTCTGGTGTGAAAGAAGCTGTTACTATTTAAAAAAAAATTCCCCAGCAACTTCAACTAATGAGGTTCTAACTCTTGCTGCCACATAACCCTGAGCCCAGCATGATGTCAGTGTATTGGTGTCTTCCCTGTACTTCCCACTGAGTGCAAGTCATCCTGCAGTCAAAAGGAGACTACAGCTTTCCTGTAACTGTCATAAAAACAATGTTCATTGCTGATAATTCAAATCAATTATCATTGCTGATAATTCAGCTATTCATCTGATATAATTTTTAATCATAAGAAAGACCATGATGGTTAGCCATGTTTGTCTGTCTGTAACAGCAGAAAACAGCAAAAGTCTAGTAGTACCTTTAAGATTAACAACATTTCTGGATATCTGAAGAAGAGTGCTGTGACTCACAAAAGCTCATACCTCCCAGAAATTTTGATAGTCTTTAAGGTGCTATTGGACTTTTGACCTTTTCTACTAATCATAAGAAATAATGCCAAAAAGACAGAGCAGTGGGGACAATCACCTGAATATATATCCACAAACATATTTTAACTAAATAAGATTTCATGCAGCACTAGAGGGATTGTAAGCTTGCAGCTATTACCAAAAACAAAAGACAAAAATCAATATTATCTAGCTGTTTTTTATGTTACATTGGCCACCCTTAAATGCAATAAAACATTATATTGTGTCTTAAATCTATTATTGTACAATCAATATAGTATAATAATTTAAACAGTAATATAAGCAATGCACAACACAAACCTAAACTCTGGGGGCTGTAAAATTTCTGACACCATTGTATCATAACTGGTTAGTATTCTGTGTTGCCCAGGCACCCCAAAATAGACTTGAGACAACAGCATATGTTTAATTAGTTTATTTAAATTGCTGATCTACATCAAAATTCAAGCAGACTCCATGTCAGGGATTATTAGGAAAGGGACTGAAAATAAAACAGCTGATATTATAATACCCCTGTATAGATCCATGGTGTGTCCTCATTTGGAATACCATGTACAGTTCTGATGATCTCAAAAAGAACACTGCAGAACTGGAAAAAGTATGAAAGAAAGCAGCCAAGATGATTAGGAGGTTGGAGCACTTTCCCTATGAGGAACGACTGAAGAGTCTGGGGCTTTTCAGTTTAGAAAAGGAATTACTAAGGGGGAGGACAAGATAGAGGATTGGGCTGGGCTGGGCTGGAAAAACTTTGGGAACATATGGAGAGTTGTGTGCCCTCTGCTTTCTTCTTCATGGAATGTGCATACTTTCCAAAGTGTTACCTTACTTCAGGGCTTACCTCATCCCCTTAAAGATTCCTTTAATATTTAATATCATACAAAGAAAAATATAACTTGGAGTATTAAGTAATCAAGAATATAAACCACATTTTTGTAACAAAACATAAAGGAGGGGGAGTAAACACTATATTCAAATTTAACAATGCTGTCCCCATAACTTAAACACAGTATGTGTCCATACCTATACTAACAATCTACATAATTTCAAGCCATTCAAAGCACCTTCTTTAAAAGACTAATGCTGTTCAGTAAATTCCAGCTGGAGTTTCTTATTCCAATAATCCTAAAAAAGATTTCTATTCACAAGCAAAACTGTCATGGTGGATAATGAAACACCAGGTTGCAAATGCATAAATCATAAAATACAGACACGAAATATAAATGGCGTAGCTGAATCTGCCCAAAACAGTTTACCATCCACCAAACACCCTTTGAAATAAAAGTTTTACATATTTTCATTGATGCATCCTCCACACTAACTCTGACAATCCATTCTAAAAGACTGGTCATCTCACCCCAAACACCAAATACTTGGTTGTTGCTGAATTGACAGTGCCTTGAGAGAGGTACCATCTGGAAAATATTGTCTGAAGAGGGCACCTGGTACATGGGTGCATGTGTGTCTAACAGGCATTGGTAGAGGTAGGAGAAATATCTGAAGTTGCAATGACTTCTGTGATTGAAGTCATTTGGAAAACTCTGACATTTCCCTCATAGCAGTTAATGGTTGCAAAAAATGTTCAGTGATTGATACACCCACCTTGTTGATTTGGTTCATTTGTTAGAATTGTTTTGAAAAGAATATATTTAAAAACGACATAGAAATTGGTCAATTTTATTTCTGCTTCTTAAGCATTTATGATTCTGATCATGGAGCCATGCAACACAAAGAAAATACTTAAATAATTTAGCTCCATTTAATGGTACCAACTGTATTTACAATGGGCAATCATTCTGTTTACACACATACATAATTTGATACAGATCTGCGGGATAATACATAGAATATCTTAGAATGTTTGTGGTTTCCAAATAGGTGTGAATTTTATGATTAAATACCTATTTTTGAATACAAGATCAATTTTTTTTTCACTTCAGCTCTGCTGCAGCCATATTGGCATTTTGATTGCATGCATTCAACCATTGTGTTACTAGAAAAGGTATTCCTTTTTTTTGTTAAACTCATGTCTTAATTAGGCTTGGTGATTCAATAAACCTAAATTGCAGGGGGGGGGGACCCCAAAGCTATATCGGCTTTTCAGGTTTTTCTTTTACTTATTTAAAAACAAGTGTATTTGGCTTTTTTGGCTTTTTAAATCTCCCACCCTCCACCACCACATGAATGGAAAAAGGGACAGCTAGATCCTACATGCTTTACTGAGCAAATTCAGTGTGGCATGGAGGATCTGTTTCCTACCCATGCTTTCCAAGGTTGCTGGACTAGATGGATCACTGTTCTTATCCAATAAGGTTCTTATGACAGGAAAATACAGGTAAAAAAGCATGGTCTTACCAATAATATCATGTATCTCCACAGTTGGCAAAAGAAACCTCCATGGAAATATCATGACTTTTTCCAAGCAAGGATTCAGGTCCCTGGGTGTGGCAGATGATACCTGGAGGAGCAACCTTTTGCAAGGAACACAGAGACTAGGACAGCAACAAGATGCCATACACCAGATCATTTACAGAACGCTTTCCTATTATCTCCCAATAACTCCCTAAGAAAAGCACTCACACAAGGAAGAGTAGTCAGGGCAGAGGCATAGCTCCAAGGGGACGGGGGGTGCACGACGCACCAGGCGCGTGCCCCTGTGGGGGTGTGGTGAGGGAGTTCTGGGGGTGTGGTGGTGCATTCTGGGAGTGTGGCAGGGGTATTCCGGGGGTTTGACTGGGATGTGACAGGGGCAGGACGAAGCAGAGGATGCACCAGAGCATGAGATGCTTTCCCCCCTTGCTACGCCTCTGAGTTAGGGGTTCATATTTTACCAAAGAGGAATCTGAAAATTACACAAAACTAATTTTTTGGCCAGCAACAAAATGAATACTAATAAAACCTAAGGAAAGGTAGGTCTACAGTCAGCACTTCATATGCTGCAGAGCATTTACTTGGAAAGATCTACCACTTGGAAAGGCAGTAAAAATACAAATAAAGGGGTATTTAGATCCAGGTGTTGTGTACTAGGGCAGGAAATACTGTTGGAAAAGGCAAAGGGCTACAGAACAACACAGGTCCATCACACCTGAGAACCCATGGGGAGTCCATAACTTTGGACTCCTTAAACCAAACCTCACCAAGCCTGGGTGATATCATCAGGAGAGTCTCCCAAAAAATCCCTGAACTTTTGGTGCTGCTAGCTTAAAAACCGCAGCTCCTTCAGGCCAAAACCCAAAAAAACATTAAAAATACCAGAAAAACCACAAATGAACCTGCATTTTTGGCACCTGCCACAAGGGGACACCTGTGGGCAACTGCCCACCTTGTCCATAGGCAGGTACACCACTGCCCTTATTTCCCCTTTTCTTCCCCCACCATGTAATCAATATGATTTATCATGCACCAGCAAGAATCAGATGACTTGTAAAAGAGTTTCTCTTCTCTCTTGCTAGAGATTAGTTATGAACAGAGGGGAACAGAGGGGATTGGGAACAGAGGATGGTCATACATTTCTGTTTACCATTACCAAACCCCATTTAAACAGAGAGTACAATCTAAATGTTTATTAAACAGCATCAGGTATAAAGTACTGAATAGGCATCCAAGTCTTTTATTCCAGTAAGGAATTTTATTAAGGAATATGGTTTCCAAGTCTTTTATTCCAGTAAGGTCCCTCTGCCTTTGAAAGTGGTCCCTCTGCCTTTGAAAGCCCTTCGGGGATCGGGCGGTATATAAATTTAAGAAATAAATAAAATAAATAAATAAAGCTGTTTCTATTTCTCCATGTCCTTGACAATTACTGCTGGGCTGAAACTAGACATGAGTTGGGACCAGGGTTTCCACAACTTGACTTTGTTCTTTTTATAGTAAGACATAACTGTCAGGAAATCAATGTTCCCAAGCATGCTGAGACCTGATTTTGCTCTGGAACATGGGCCTGAAGAAAGAAGGGCTTCAGCTTCCCCCTACCATTTTCCTGAAACAAAATGTCGGTCCCAGCCAAATCTATCACACAGGGTTATTATGAGGATAAACTGGAGAAGGGAAAACAGTTGTAAGTTGTAAATAAAAATCAAAATATTATTATATTAATATGTTTAAATAATTTTAATGTTTTGAATGTGCCAAACCTGAACTGAAGTACATCATTTGTATATACCCCACTGAATTTTACAAGAACTACAGTTCTCCCATATCTAATTAAATTCACTCTCTTTCACATTTTGGAGTCTGGATAAATCAGTAGAGTGAAAAGTTATCTGAAACTTAATTTAGCATTATGAAGGTACCCGTTTAATAGCTAAGTAGTTTTATTCATCTTGCAAGTAGTATGCTTTAAATAGCAAGATCTTTAGTTTCTGCACATTTCTTGGAAGGAACTATTACTGCAAATGAAGCAAGTGAGTGAAAGTTATATTCTACGTAAAAGCTCCTTGACACGAGCAGCCAGGAATGAAGACAGGGAAGAAAGCAACTAGTTTCTTATTACATCTTATTTCTTTTTTGGTCTTTGCATTGCAAGGCTGGAGCGTGACAGAGACAACCCCGAAGCCTTCCCCACTCCTCCCCTTAGTAAGATCAAGACAGCCAGAGACAGTAAAGTACCTCTTTTATAACCTGAGATTCCCCCTCCCCCATCAGTGCATTGAATGAATGGGTGGGATGGGGGACAACTATAGCAAAAATTTTGTGATAAATATCCAATGATCCAGTGATCATTTTGTCAGGCAGATAAAATGGGCATAGCTAGAATACAGACGTTTCACAGCAAGATTGAAATACCTCTTTTACCTCTTTATTTTTTTTAAACACAGAGATGATGCATAAATGATGATGATGATGATGATGATGATGATGATGATGATGATGATGATAATAATAATAATAATAATAATAATAATAATCCTCAGATGATGCAAAATGCAGATTGTGCAAAGAAGCTGATGAAACTATAGATCATGTCCTCAGCTGCTGCAAAAAGATTGTCCAGACTGAGTACAGAGACACAACTCAGTGGCCAAGATGATCTACTGGAATTTATGCAAGAATTACAACATAAGAACAGCTAAGAACTGGTGGGAACATGGTCCAGAGAAAGTAATGGAAAATGAGAATGTCAAGATCCTGTGGGATTTTTGAATCCAAATGGACAAAGTGTTGAAACACAATACACCAGACATCACCGTGATCAAGGACAAGAAAGTGACCATCATCGACATAGCAGTCCCCAATGACAGCAGGGTCATAGAAAAAGAACACGAGAAGGTCACTAGATACCGCGATTTGAAAATCGAGCTTCAGCGCCTATGGCACAAACCAGCTGAGGTCGTCCCAGTGGTAATCGGCACGCTGGGCACCATCCCAAAAACACTAGGGCAGCACTTGAAACATCTTCGAATTGACAAAATTAACATCTGTCAAATTCAGAAGGCAGCCCTGCTGGGATCTGCACGAATACTACATTGATACATTACAACTTCCTAGGCCTCTGGGTGAGGCTTAAATTGTAATGAAGGCCAACAACCAGCTAAAGAACTGGCAGCTGTGAAATCTACAACAACAACAACAACAACAACAACAACAACAACGATGATGATGATGAAGGCCAACAACCAGCTAAAGATCGGGCAGCTGTGAAATCTACAATAATAATAATAATAGAGATGAAGGGTAACAAATGTAAAAATAGGCATGCATTTTGAATAATTTTCCAATGTTAAAAAGAATGGTTTTTCTATTGTTCAGCAGTGCTGTTCATCATTTGTGAACAAATTGCAATCTGAACACAGTGATGCGTGTGAGCATCCTACCTTATATTTGTCCTTGAAATTTACCTCCAATTTATCAAATGAGCTCCTGAATACATCAGCTCCCCTTCCCCATTTTTAGCTTAAATATATTCAGTTATTTGGACTTAAATTGAAATTCCCATAAATATTTGAGTGAAGTAAGGTACTCCAAACTCATTCTTTAGTTTCAAGCAGATGGTATTGGAAAGTCTATTTAAGGATATTTATGACTGACAGTATTATGATGAACATTGTTTAAATTAAATTTAAATTGTTGTAGTGTTTAAATTAAAATAAAATTGTTGCAACATGCACTTATAAGAAGCGACTTCATACTGAATTCTAACCCATCATGTCCAATAAATTCGATTCTGTCATGGTACAAATCAGCAAGACTGTAGATAGACCGTCCACTCCCACCTGTATATATACTGTTTGGGGGGTCTCTCCTGATGATACTACCTGGGTTTGGTGATGTTTGGTTCAGGGGGTCCAAAGTTAAGGACTCCCAAAGGGGGTGCCCCCATCCTCCATTGTTTCCAATGGGAACTAATAGAAGATGGGGACTACATCTTTGAGGGTCCATAACTTTGGACCCCCTGAACCAAACTTCACCAAACCTGGGATGCATTATCAGGAGAGTCTATTATTGATACCACCCAGGTTTTGTGACGTTTGGTCCAGGGGGTCCAAAGCTATGGACTTCCAAAGGGAGTGCCCCATCCTCCATTGTTTTCAATGGGAGCTAATAGAAGATGAAGGCTACATCTTTGAGGGTCCATAACTTTGGACATCCTGAACCAAACTTCACCAAACCTGGGTGGTATCATTAGGAGAGACTCCTAAAGATATCCTGAAAGTTTGGTGCTTCTAGCATAACCATTGCACCCCTGAAAGCAGGCACCCCCCAAATTTTTCCCAGATTCTCCTTTGGCATGGATTTAAAGGGAGAATCTGAGGTCCTCAGTTTGGAAGAAGAAGAGTTTGGATGTATATCCCCCCTTTCTCTCCTGTAGGAGACTCAAAGGGGCTTACAATCTCCTTGCCCTTGCTCCCTCACAACAAACACCCTGTGAGGTGGGTGGGGCTGAGAGAGCTCCGAAAAGCTGTGACTAGCCCAAGGTCACCCAGCTGGCATGTGTGGGAGTGCACAGGCTAATCTGAATTCCCCAGATAAGCCTCCACAGCTCAAGTGGCAGAGCAGGGAATCAAACCTGGTTCCTCCAGATTAGAATGCACCTGCTCTTAACCACTACGCCACATTGTAAGTGATGCTGTTTCAGGGAGGGGGATAATCCACCCCAAAACAGCATCACTTTCAATGTTGTTTAACTAGGGACCCCAGATTCTCCCTTTAAGGTGGATCTAGTTTAAACACCATTGAAAGTGATGCTGTTTGGGGGTAGATTCCTTCATCACAGCGGCTGCCCTGGGGGTGTGGGCGCAAAACTCAGATTTTGCACCAGGCTCCATTTTCCCTCTATGCCTCAGCCCAGAGGGGAGGGGCAGGGGAGGGCAGGGCAGGGAAGTCTGCCATCCCAGACCTCGGAGAGCTGCTTTTATAAGCACTAGGCCAGGGGCGGGGCTTGGGGAGGCGTGGCCATGCCCTGGGGCGGGTGGGGGTGTGGCCCCACCCTGAACCCCCCCATAAAAAATCTATACCTACGTCCCTGCTGTCTGTCTGTCTGTCTGTCTGTCTGTCTGTCTGTCTGTCTGTCTGTCTGTCTAATATACCGCCCCATCCCCGAAGCGCTCTGGGCAGTGTACAAATTAAATAAAACATAATCAGTTAAAATTTCCAGCGAAAACCATAAATAGGCATAACAAACTACAACCCCACAAGATTAGGTGACAACATCAACAAACAGCAACTTGTCAAAGGTGGTCAAAACAGTAGATGTACAAAATAAAGATGGAATATAAAATGGAATGTAAGATGCAGGGAATGGCACCCTCAACGTCTGACCTCTCCAAAAGCCCAGCAGAACTCCTTCTTGCAGGCCCTGTGGAACTGTTTCAGGGCCTGCAGGGCTCGGATGGCTGGAGGGAGAGTGTTCGACCAGGCTAGCGCTAAAAGCCTTGGCCCAGGTAGAGGCCAGCCGTATCATAGAGGGACCCAGGACCACCAGTAGATTGGCCTCTGCCAAACACAGAGACCAAGTAAGGACATATGGGGACCGATGGTCCCTGAGATATGAAGGCCCGAGGCTGTAGAGTGCCTTAAAAGTTCAAACCAATACCTTAAAGATTATCAGGAACTCCAGCAGGAGCCAGTGCAACCAGTGCAGCATGGAAGAGATGTGGTCCCACATTGAACTACCCGTGAGAAGCCAGGTCGCTGCATTCTGGACCAACTTCAATTTCTGGAACAACTGTAAGGGAAAGCCTGCATAGAGCAAGTTACAATAGTCTAGCCTGGAGGTGACCGTTGCATGGAACACTGTGGCCAGGTCAGTCTGAAAGAGGTAGGGAGCCAGACAACATGCTTGGCGCAGGTGGAAAAATGCCACCTGAGCTGTGTGGGCAACCTGGGTCTCCATGGCAAGAGATGCATCCAGGCAAATGCCCAGGCTCCAGGCAGAGGGGGCTAACAATAGAGGAGCCCCCCATCAGCGGTGGCTGAAACCCCACCCCTCCCTTCATGACCCACCCACAGGACCTCCATCTTTGATGGATTAAGTTTTAACCTGCTTTGCTTCAACCAACCAGCAACCGCCTCCAAACAGTGCTGGAGAGCTGTGGGGCAGAGGCTTGTCCTTCATCAACAGAATGAGCTTGCTTTGAAAACCCCTCCAAGATGACAAAAGCCCCCTTGATTTCCCATCCCTCCACCACAGAAAAGCTGCCATCACTCAAGCTGGCTGCTGACCTTACTGGGGCCAGGACACATGGCCCCTGTCACCAGTCTTGGAGTTGGCAAAGAGAAGGCCCTGACCAACACCCAAGTATGTCACTTCCTAATCCTGTCCCAGATCAAGTGATGAAGGAAGGCCCTACCAGCTGCTCAGGTGCATTGATGCAGCAGCGCTAAGGACTGCCATTAGTCACATCATCACATCTCCTGATACTACCCTGGACCCAATTCTGGCCTGAACCTCAAGGGGTTTGGCACAGTGCTGCCCACCACGACCAATCCTGCAACTCCTTGCAAAGGCTGGCTTGGTGCCCTCCGAGCTCCAGGACAGATTGCCTAGACCAGTGATGACGAACCTTTTTGAGACCGAATGCCCAAATTGCAATCCCAAACCCACTTATTTATCACAAAGTGCCAAACACAGCAATTTAACCTGAATACTGAGGTTTTTGTTTAGAAAAAATGGTTGGCTCCGAGGCGTGCGTTACTCAGGAGTAAGCTTGGTGCTAGTTGGTGGCTTTGCTTTGAAGCAACCGTGCAAATCTTCCAACGGGTGAATCACGACCCTAGGAGGGTTTACTCAGAAGCAACCCCATTGCCAGCAACCGAGCTTACTCCTAGGTAAAGGATCACGCTTTAGTTCTTTGCATGAAAATCAGTGGTGTTTAACAGTGCTTAACAGGGTTACCTACACTACTTCCCCAAAACTAGGTCTTAGGTTTAATGCTAATAATCGAGCCCAGTGGCCCAGGCCAGCCTAGATGTGTGTGTGTGTGTGTGTGGGGGTACTCTGTTGGTGCGTGCACACAGAGAGGGCTCTGAGTGCCACCTCTGGCACCTGTGCCCTAGGTTCGCCACCACTGGCCTTGGTAGTCCTTGTGGATGGCCAGCTCATCTTGTCTTCTAGTGATGCAATAATAAGAACTGAGCAGTGGTAATTTGAAAGTTATCTCAATCCAAATATTTCTTGAGCAAGAAGATAACAACTGCTTCTGTTTGACTCTTGTAGCTTTGGATAATCATAACTTCTGGTCATCATCTGGCACCACCCTGGCTCCCATCCATTAATCCAAGATTTCTATTGAGCTTACATTTGTACAATGTTCTATCCATGCAATCTGTACCCTGAAAAAATAAGGGTACAGATAAATGACTTTCAAAATAAATAAGGTATGTTATCATGCCCTGAAGGGTAGATATAATCAAGGAGAGTAGGTGTTCAAAAGACCCAGTAAGTGGCCAGACATAAAACAATACAAAGAATCTTCATCCATAACTATTAACTACCCACTTCCTGGTATAAATAATGAGGCTAGCCATCACATTGCCTAAGTATATACTTCCTTTGAGTGCAGCTATGCCTTACTGTAAAGTTTGTGCGTGACCTACAATTTAACAACTCACATTGTATTTGTGCAAGGAAATATATGATACTGCAGCTTCAGAAGTGATCTTAATGTGAATTTTAGGCCTCATCAACCAAGTTCTCAAATGTTACAGAAAATCTCTGAACAACTGAGAAACTGTTTAGCCATGGAAATCTGCTTTATGTAACCTCCAAATGTCCTGCAACTTAAAAAAAAAAGTTGTATCCTTTCCTTTCACCCTCACTACCTAATGCATGGTTAAAATACTCTATGTTATATAAATGTCAAATTCCATTTAAATTCTACAAAAATCTTAGCCTCAGTAACAATCTAGAGGTCTTTAGGTTAAATATGTACCATGTATAGAGAACATTTCCCTCTATCCGGTTTACAAATCATTGCTGTTCCATTTCATCGAACATCTCTTGTCCTTATTGTATTATAAGGGAAGATTGCCTTCTTTTTTAACTTGCTTTTTGTACACATCTAGCATGTCTTTTCTTATTCCCTTCTAGTAATTTAGAGTACCCAGAAGCTAAGATGGAAATAACATTACAAGATGAGAATGGAAAAGATATACACAGGTAACTACACATTCTGAAATTACTTCATTCATCAGAAATGCTCCATAAAGGAGTAACCTAAGTAGATTGTTTTCAGACAGGTGGAGCAGAAGGCAATGTGGCATCATGGTATAATGGGTGCTTATATTGCATTCCCCCCTGCCCCCCGCTTCTTCAGAGTTATTCTGTGTCAATGTTCCATTTTGAAAAGTTAAATTAATACAATTCTTTTGCTGCCCGAAGATGGGACCCCTCTTGCTCCAGCCCCCCACCCCCCGGACACAACACTCAACACCTGTAGCTGTGAGAAAAAATTTCAGTCAAAGCCAAACTGTTTATTCACACATGCAAAAGAGAAGCGTAAGGACCAGCATTGGATCTGATCTGTACACTGGGCAGCTGGACTGCTGTCCCCCAGTGAGCCTTTCCTCCAACCCGCCTGTTGGAGGAAGATGTAAACCTTTTATATACCTCAGCTGGGCAGACGGCCACATGCTGGAACTCTACAGGACTCTGCTGGGCAGACAGCCACATGCTGAATATTCCTTCACTGCCAAGGGGCACAAGCCTCGGACACTGCCATCTGGGCGTTTCCACGACACGGCTTGCTCCACCCTGTAAACTTCTTATGGAGGTTCCCCAAAGAGAGGTAGCTCCCCGGCTCCCCTCCCCCACAGATCAATTCCCATGTGCAACCCACCACCAGAGAGGGGGGGGGTCCCCACCCACTCCTGCCAAATGCTTCTCACATCCCTAACCAATCTCACAACTCAGCCTTCAAGCTACGCAGCTGCTACCTGACAAATGCACCCCATCATTCCAAAACAGAGCCTCATTCTTGAAGGAAATGCCTCTGTGGGAAACAGATCTATCCCCCCCCCCCGCTCATGGATGAATCTCACAACCATTCTGCAAGTCTTATTCCTGACCAAGTCAATGCACCCGGGGGGGATGGGGTCCCTCCAGGAGCACCTCTCCAGCAGCTGAGACCAGAATATGACTGTACTGGGCATCAGTCAAAATAGTGTGTCCAAGTCCCCCTTCATGGCTTGCAGCAGCTCCATGCATTGACTAGCTGCCAGGTCATTCTCCCCCAGCTGGATCACTAGGGCTTTTGGTGCCCCATGCTTGTGTCTCCTTCCCTTGAGCAATGGCATCAGTGAGCCCCAGCGCATGCCTCTGATGCCTGTCCAATATACTCGCATGTGCGGCGGCAGGCCCAAATCCTGTCCCCATCTGGAAGTTCCTGTGTAGCACACGCCCCAGTGGATGATGCTGTGTCCCACGATCCACACCACACGCCCGGGACCTACAGGAACACACAGTGTTAAACCTTCGGAAATGGCCTGAATGTGCCCATACAGGCCATGGACCAACAGCAAACCAGGTCCTGAATCCTCCCCCTCGAGTACCCCTGGGATGCTGCCCTAGAGGTCACCCCAATGCAGAAGGAGTGAAGTCCATAATCAGCCTGTGGTAAGCCCAAGTGGTTCAGGGCCATGCGGAAAATCCCTACAAACTGGTACCAAGACAAGCAGGAGGCATCCCCATGGATCAATAGAGAGCCTGTCACTGCCTGATGCACCACTAAGTAATTGGCAGCAGCATGTGCACTGGTCAGTTTTAGACCACTGCAGCCTGATATATAAATATTCAACCTGGATGCTAACATCTCCCACTGCCAGCATCAGAGCACTGGTGTCAGTGCATGAGGCGGAGACTAGCTTGCTGCTGTGGAAGGCCCCCAAAAACACCAGCATGAAGGCTGCTTTGAATAGCCGGCATATTGCCGGCAAACTAAGGAGCAGTCAGTACATCGGGTAAGATTGGGCACTGCCCATCTGCTGGGAGTGGCATTGTACAGCCCCGTCCCTTCAGCACTCGCCAGCCCAGGAAAAAAGAAGATGGGTTGGGCCCCTTGGTCGTTCTGCAAAACAAGGACACTGCCACCAGATATATGTGCATGGTCTTAGGCGAGCACTCCAACATGGAAAGGCAGTCCAGGTGCCATAGGACAACTTCCTCACTGATGGAGAGGGGCCCCCAGTCTGCAGCAGCACCACTATCATTCAGAAAGACCCGCAGGGCTCCCTGATACAATCCAACACCCCTTGCGCTATTCACAGTTGCCAAGGCTCCACAAATCTTCCAGAAATGGATTCGGCCTGCTGTTGGCCCCGGGTGGCAGGGCACAAAACCTCTCTTCCTGGAAGTGGGACAGCATGTCGGCTATGCTGTTCTCTCTGCCTGGAACATATTGAGCCACAACTATTCATGAGACAACATATTACAAACTTCCTGACCAAGTGCATGACCTGCTTAGAGCAAGAGGATTGGTCGTTGATGACCCTGACCATGGCCTGATTGTCGTATCAAATACCACCTTATGGTCCCTAAACAGGTGGGACCAAAGGCACACTGCAACCAGGATAGGAACAAATTCACGGAAGGTTAGGTCCCTCTGGATCCTGGCCACGGACCACTCTGCCAACCAGAATTGCCCACACCACCTGCCATCATAATAAACCCCAAACCCCAGGCTCCCCGAGGCATCCACGTTAACTTGTAGTACTGACTCCAGGGACAAGGGAGACTGCCACAGTGATGTACCATTGAAGTGGGAGAGACTCTCCACCCACACGGCCATGTCCATTTTGATGGGCCCCATGAGCCTGATGAAGTGATGGGGGGGGGCAGGCCCCCCCCATGTGGCATGAGCTAACCTTGCGCAGAAGGGGTGCCTCAGTACTGCAGCCCTGCAGTACTGCAACCCTGCATGCAAAGTTCATGTGTCCCAGCACCATGTGAATTTCCTTCAGGAGGCACTTCTTTTTTCTGTCTGAAGACCTGTAGTAGAGCATGCAGCCTCACCACCTTCTCATGGGGCAGGCAAGAAGTGCCCATCACCATATCCAGTGTGATGCCCAATAAAACCAAGGAGGTGGTGGACCTTCAGTCTTCTGCCGCACTAGGGGGACCACGAGTTCTGTCGCCAATTCCTGGATGGACTGCCCTACCCATGAACAGGAACTTGTCCAGGTAATGGGTAATGTATGGACAGGAGGTGCGCTCCTTAGCAGCCCACTGTAGAAAGGTGCTAAATGTCTCAAATGTGGCACGCACCAGGAAGCAGTACATTGGCATGGCCTTGTCAACATACTATTGCCCTGAAAATTTAAACCCCAGCAGGTAGAGGTCTGCCAGGTGGATGGGCAGCAGCCTGAAGGTGGACTGGGTGTCACATTTTGCCAGCAAGGCCCAGGGGCCACAAGAGCAGATTAATGTCACTGTATAGTCAAAGGAAGCGTAACTGGCCGAACAAAGGTTTAGGTTGGTAAAGTCATTCACTAATGAGCCCCTGGGATAGGACAGGTGATGGATCAAGTGGTATTCTCCTGGAGTCTTCTTGGGGACCACCCCCAGGGGTGAAACCCTCAAGTTGGGCAGAGGGGTAACCTGAAGGGGCCAGCTATCTGGCTGGTGGCCTGCTATTTGGTAATTTTTGCCACTACTATGACAGGCAGGTTGTGCACTTCAGTTTACTGCAGTCAGTCAGCATGCAAGGGCCTGAATATGGAATGCGGAACTCATGCAAAAACCCCTCTAGAAGGAACTGAGCAACCCGGTGGTCTGGATACAGCCATGGTCTTAAGGTGGCAACCCAGATTGGGGTGTTGGCCAGGCACCGAGAGTCCCCCTAGGGGGCCATGCTAAGTGATGGTTGCATTGGCAGGGTGTCCATACCTGTTGTCCCTTTGAGCTACAGAGGTGGTTGTGGGCCCGAGTCCCTGAAGGGGCTGAGCGCCCTTCCCCTTGTGGCAGGTGAGCAGACTGTGTGCCCTGAAGCAGGACTCACACACATGCTCAAACCTGAACCTGGACCATTGGCACTTCCCTCGGTTAAACTCCTAGCACACCAGGCAGGCCCCGTCCTCTTTTGTTCCCACCTGCTGTCTGAAACCTGAACCAAGGGGCCTGATGAAGGGCTGGACAGACATGGAATGGAATGGAATAGAATGAAAGCCACCAATTGGCGGATAGCTCACTTTAGCTTCAAGCAGGTGCAGTCATACAAATACCTAGGGCTTACCTATCATCATAGGGCTTCCTGGACACTGCATAGGAACTGGGCCATCTCCACCGCCAAATTAAGTACCTCAGCCATTACACGCTTCCTCTATGGGAAAGGATGAGGATACATTCCCACGGCGTTGAGAGCATTTAATGCCAAAGTGAGTCAACAAATCCTTTATGGGATCCCCATCTGGAGAGGGGCATGGAGCAGAGAAGTGGAAAGTCGCACTTTCTGTATAAAATCCTCAGCGTGCCCCATTCTATCCCCTATTCGGCCTTGTGCTTAGAAACAGGCCAGCACTGGCTGGAAACTCTGGCCTGGTGCCGTACATTCAAGTTTTGGGCCAGGATTTGTTTTAATCGGGATGAACTGGACTATACATCCCAGGGACTCACCATTCTCCACACAGCTCAGTGGTGGGTTAAAATCGAAGTCAAACTCAATGAGCTGGGCATCCCCTTGGAGGACCTGCTAATGTTAACAGAGCAGGAGGTTTATGGGGTTATCAAAAAGAGACTTTTTGACAGAGAGTTTCGACAGATGCTAAAGGAAGCTAATAAAACCTGTTCCCCGATCTCCCTAGGAATACCCTTGGATAGGTTAACCGTAGCCCAGTATCTTTATCTCCTGGTTGAGGCTCGGTGGCGTAGAGCAATCATCTTAGCTAGGTGTAATGCCCTGCCTTCTTCCCTTAGTCTTGGATGCCACCTTGGAATTCCACATAAAGACAGGAAATGCCCATGTTGTGTGGGCTCTGTGGAAACAGTATCTCATATGCTGTTGAATTGTCCCTTCTATGAGATAGGGAGGAAAAAGCACATAATTCCTTTCTTGCAAGGGAACGAAGGTGTTACAGATTATCAGAAGGTTATATATCTTTTAAATAGCCACAGCTACGAGTTGTTGGAAGCCGTGGCTAAATTTTTTTAATGCCGTTATTTTAACTCGCCCAAAGTTGTAAAGGCTGTTGTTACCTTGTGGTGTTGATGTTCATGTTGATGTTGAATTGTTTATATGCCATTAAAGGTATTCAATTCGATTTGAGAATGAAAATTTTAATTTATATACCGCCCTCCCCCCAAGGGCTCAGGGCAATGTACAACAATGTAAAAAAACAGTAAGCATAACAAAACAATGGCAATAATCATAAAAATCAATAACAGCAACAGTAACAATATCACTAAATCATGACAATATGTCAAAATCGACAATGGCCATAGCATAACCAACATAATGACATTTCATAACATAATGTAATCAATATGATAACCTTCCATGACATAACAATATCATACCATCCCAATATCATAACATCTTAGCCTCTATAATAAAACCATTACATAGCATATCAAAATTAATAACATCAACCATTATAAAATAATCAAATATGATGGCATCACAACTCCACAATAGTAACTAATATGAACCAAAAATAATAATAACAAAATCATCATAATTAACAAAATAACAGCATAGAGAGGACTCAGATGACAACATTCTATCCTCATACTCCAAAAAGACGTTGAACTAGAAAAACCACCCTATCTACTCTACCAAAATACAATTCCTACTGAATATCCTAAAAATTCTAAACTCTGTCTGAAAACAGCTTAAAAGAATCAACAGCACAGCTAGGGAACCCTATACTAGCATCCCACAAACAGACCCAAAATAATCCCAACAGACTCCTACTTGCCGGATCGTATGCTGACTGCAGCTGTCTTCCACAAGGAGTAAGTCAGTCCACTGAAGTCCAAATGTTACTACTACAAATAAAAATACTGGCAGCAGAAATGCTAAAAGTTCTAAGTCCTAAGATAGTGAAAAAACGCAGTCCTGATCTGTCATAGGTCCTAAAAATTCTCTAATTACCAGAGCTCCGAGCTAACTACAGAACTCCTCATTGTAGTCCAACATTGATTCACAGCCCATCACCCGGGGAGGCCTGGAAGGCTGTTGCCTTCCCAGTCACTCATTCACTAGACGTTGCCCCAGCCAAGGTTTCCATTGCAGATGCCAGCTAATCACCCACCTGCATGGCCTCCTGGCACCCCCCACTGCCTGGCGTGATGCCCCCTTGCCTGGGGCATGACGCCGAACAAGATGCGAATTCTTGCGGGTATGGGCTGTACCACTGCCATGGGTGTGAATGCCTGCGGGTTATGGATGGTGTGGTAGGCAGAGCCTGACTCTTCTGCTGGGTTGGGGGTACCAAAAATGGCAAGTGGGGAGTGCTCCCACGACCAGGTGCACCACAGAGGGTGATTTATATAGCTCCTGCAACAGTTGAGGACTGACTAATGCCACCCAGAGGAAGGAAGGGGGATTAGTCCTTGCGCTGTTCCCCCTGAAGTGGGATGTGTGGGGACTCACCACCCCAATCTGCCCACTCTCCCCCATATCTGCCGTTGAACAGGCACCCTGACCCCCATTCCCCTGCAAGCCTGCCCTGCCCCTGGTGCCTGTGCAGCCACGAAGGCCACACCAGGGCAGACTGTGAGCTGGGCCCACGGGGCTGGGCCACCTGGGGGTCATGCTGCCCCCTTCCCAGGGCCCATGCAGGCCTAGGAGGCCACTCCGGTGGTGCAAGCACTTCCCCCACCCCTCCCAGGGCCCACGAAAGCCTAGGAGGCCACTCCAGAGACAGTCCAAGCATTGTCCACAGGCCAGGCTGCCTCCCCAGCTCCTGGGGCCCATGCACATGTAGGAGGCCACTCTGGAGGTGGTCCGAGCACCACGCCACCGGCTACACCACCTTCCCCACCCTCACGGAGCCTGTTCAGGCCTAGGAGGCTGCTCCAGAAGTGGCCTGAGCACCACCGACTTCTCTGCCTGCCCCTCCTGAGGCCTGCACCAGCCAGGGAGGCCACTCTGGAAGCAGCCTGTGAGCTGGGTCGCCTCCTCCCACCTCCTGGGGGTCTGCTACCCAGGGAAACCTGGGACTTGAGGCCCTCCAGGCCATGCCATGCTAAGTTTGTCACCATCTGCTGGAACAACAAGGGGCGGGGGCCCCTTCACGCCTTATAAGGAGCCTACCTCACCTCTTCTGATGTCGCCATGTCACCATGGTGTCCCCCTGGCATGTCCCATCTGGGTTCGCCTGACTCTCACCTCTGTTCTTTTCTTTAGAAACATTGCTGTTAAAAACAAGATCAAAACATAGTACAGAGACACAAGACAAGAGGTTCTACTGAGAGCACATCACAAAACTGGTTTTGGAGAGCAAACTTCTTTGTGATGTAATTTATTTATTTAAATCTATTAATTATTTACTAAATCTACTAAATCTACTAATTATTTAAATGCGTTATCATTCCACAACTTTTGAGGCATGTAATAAACATAAGATTAGTCAATTTTTTTGGGGGGAGGTATATTTTGTTTATGAATGCAAAAATATATGGTATATTTATGACAGAAAAATATGTTTTATCAAAAAATTATTAACCAATGTTCAAAAGCATGAAATAACAAACCACAAAAAGATAAAAAACAAATTAAGCAAGAATTACAATAAGATGCATTGCACATTAGCTGAAAAGAATTTCAAATCCTTCACCAAAAGGAAAATGAAACCAAATCCTTCTTGATCTGTCTCCAGTAAGACAGATGACAAATTTTCTTTCACGAGAGATTTCTACCACATGAACACTGAGGGGTGTAGGGATGCATTGCTGACCCAGCAGCACCGTAAGTAGAGCGCTGGCACACCGGCGCTCCTACGGCCTTCTGGTCGCACCGCTCCCCCACCCCTCATCCCCCGATGAGTCACAGGTCATTTTTTTAAAAAAAATTTTATTGTATCATTTGAATTTTACAATTTATGATAATAATTTCTTTCTTCATACATTTTCAAACAATACATTTTCCCCCTTTTCTCCCACCCCCCCATTGCTTCTTCTTAGTTTTTTCACACAAACAGCAGTAAGTTCATTCTTTGTAGCCTCTTCTCCCATTTTTCTTCGATGACTCGAACTTCTTTCATCCAGTCCACGTATATTATCCATATTTTCAAAATTTCATTCTGTTTGTCTTGCCACGTCTTATTTTTTGGTTAGTATATCGAAAATATCCAATGTCACTTGTTCCCAAATATATTCTAACCATTTCTGAATTGTCCATTTTTCTTTTCTTTCCAGCCCAAGGCTATTGTTGCATGGGCTGCTTTAATCATTATTTTGTATATATAACTATATTGTTTTTCCACCCTTCTGTCTTCCATTACTCCCATAAACATTAAGTCATTATTTAAATCAATCTTTATCTTCACCAGTTTCTCGATATATATTAATACAGTTGTCCAAAATTTTTTTACTTCTGAACATTCTATCCACATATGGCTATAATATGCCTCTTGGTCTCCACAGTGCCAGCATTTTGAACTAAGTCCTTTTATCATGTAGGCTAGTTGTTTTGGTGTTCTATACCATTTTAATATCACTTTTCTTTCTAACTCCATATATTTCTCAATCTTTTATATTTTTCCAACTGTCTATTAATTTTTCAATATTTCCAGTATCTAGAGATCCTTCCTTCTCCGTTTTTGTTTCAGTGTTCTTATCATAAAATCCTTATCATCTACCATATGATTGTATATGTGCCCCAAAATTTTCCCTTTATATTTTCCATATAATTCCAAACATTTCGACATTATACATTCTCCTTTTATCCGTGAAGCCTTAATCCTTTCCCAAATGCCTCTCAAAACCAACCAGTTCTCATTTCCCCTAGCTCTATAAAATTTTGTAGTGTTATAATTTCTCCTCCTTCCCTGATTAAATTTGCCACAGTTTGAATTCCTTTTCTTTTCAATATTTTTATAACTTTTTTTTCCTTCTTTGCCAACCACACTCCCCAAAGGTGCCACATCCAGGGTGCCAGGCATCCATTTACCTCTCCATTTTTCCCATATATCTAGTAAGACCTTTCTTGGTCCTATTGCTTTTTTGATTTCCTTTCTTCAACTCTATATTGAAGATACCATGTACGACAACTCCTTCATTTTATTTCATTTTTCAAACTTAATCCATTTTTCGACATTATCCTCATTTATACTCATCAGACTCTTAATCTGGAACGCCTCATAGTATTCTTGCATTTTTGGGATCCCCCAACCTAGAGAACTTTTTGACATATATATAATCTTATTCATGATTCTTGGTTTTTTATTATTAAACACCCAAGCTTTCAGCTTTCTATCCCATTCCTCAAATTGTTTCCTCTTAATTTCCAATGGAAGAGTTCGAAATAAATAGAACATTTTCGGCATTATACACATTTTTAATGCTTTGATTTTCCCTGTGATCGATAAGGTCTTCTTATCCCATTCTTTTATTTGTTTTAATATTTTTTCCACCTTACTTCATAGTTATATTTAAACATCTTCTCCTTTCTCTGTGTTATTATGATACCCAAATATTTAATCTTCTTTTTGAGTAATCCTCTCTCTATTTGACTTTTTTCCACATTAACCCCCATTATTTCTGTTTTCTCCATGTTGACTTTTAATCCTGAGTATTTCTGAAAGTCTTCTAAAATTATTTTTAATTCTTTTATTGTATCAGCCAGATTCACCGTTATTACTAGTATATCATCTGCAAATAAGTTTAGCCTTATTTCTTCTTGGTTCACTTTATAACCTTTTATCCTTCCATTATTATTTATCCTTTCTGCCAAATATTCCATTGCCAATATAAATAGATGTGGTGATAATGGACAACCTTGCTTTACTCCTCTTTCAATATTTACAATTCCTGACCACCCGTCATTAATTCTTATTTTAGCCCTTCCTCCTTTATAAATCTCTTGAATAATATTTATAAATTGTTTTCCAAACTCAAAATTTTCTAGAGTTTGAAATAAATAATTATGACTAACTGTATCAAACGCTTTGTATACATCTAACTTTATCATTGCATATTTTTCATTTTTGCCATGTTCTATTACATTGAGTACATTCCTTAATGGGTGACTAATGTCTCTACCTCTTATAAAGCCATATTGCTCTTGTCCAATTAACTTTGGAAGGATGTTTTTTAGTCTATTCGCAAATACTTTCGCAAAAATCTTATAATCTTGGTTTAATAAACTTATTGGCCTATATGACTCTACCTGCTCTGGATTCCGTCCTGGTTTAGCAATTGTTATTATTTCCGTATCCCTCCATGTTTCTGGCACCCTGTGCCCTCTTAGAATATGGTTAAACAATACCTGCATCTCTGGGATTAATACTTCTGACATTTCTTTATAATATTCCGCGTTGAACCCATCTAACCCTGGGGATTTATTGGTTTTCAAATCTTTAATAACACTTGCTATTTCCTCATGTGTAATATCTTCTTGCATTTGTTCTCTCTCTTCCTGTGTTAACACCTTTTTGGGTTTCTCATCATATTTTTCATTCTGGACTTGACTAAATAATTCTTTATAAAATTCTTCAAATGTCTTTCTTATTGCTTTATTTTCTGTTATATATTTGTTACTGCCATCTTTTATCCCTTTTATTCTCTGTTTCTCTTTCCTCTTTTTCAGATAGTTAGCCAGTCTTTTCATTGAATTTATATTTGATCTTTGAAATTGGTTTTTAACCCATATTTCCTTTTTCCACATTTCTACTTTATCTAAATCATCTAGCTGTGCTTGTAACTTATTTAATTCATTTTTTATTCCTTTATCATATTTATCTTGAAGTTGAATCCTTCTAATTTTAATCCCTTCTATTAAATCTTTCCTTTCCCTGTTTATTTCTTTATTCCATCTTACTTCTCTAGCTATACAATACCCTCTAATTACTGCCTTAGATGCGTCCCAGAGAATATCGTCTTTGACTGTTCCTTTATTCTCTGAAAAATAATGTCTTATTTTTTCTTTCAAATCTTTACTATCTTTCTCATTTTTCCATACAATGTTTTTGTATCTCCATCTATATTGTTTTTCCTCTCTCTCCACCCTGAATGTGGCAACCAATGGGGCATGATCTGAAACCCATTCCTTATGCGTCTCTATTTTCTCGCTGTGAAGGTTACTCATATTTTTAATAAAAATATAGTCTATGTATGTAAATTTGCTGTGTCTATTTGAGAAGTAGGTTGGCTGTTGAGATTCACCCAGTTCACTATACATATTTGATATGTTCCATTTCTTTAACATTTCATGTCCCCTTAAATCCATATTACAATCTCCCGTAATTAGCATTATCACCTGAAAATAATCCTTGAAGTTTCCCAAATAGTTTTCCCAAGAACGTCTTTTGTTTTTTATTTGGGGCATACACATTCATAATTGTTAACTGAAATCCATATAAATTCCCTTTGACAATGATCCAACGACCGTTCTGATCTCTAGTTAACTCTTCTAACTGAAAATCCACATTCTCTCGCATTAAAATGGCAACTCCATTTCTTTTTGCACTGCATCTAGATTCACCTATAATTTTCCACCCTGGCACTTTTATTAAGTCTCTCTCATCTGTCTTCTTTTGTGAGATTTTTGAAGGCAGATAATTTCTGGACGTACTTGTTTGATAAATCTGGCAAGTTTATATCTTTTCGAGTCAGAGTTTAGACCATTTACATTAATTGAAGCTATTTTTATCTTATTACCTGCCATAAGGTTTTTTTGTAGACTTGATTTGTCAGAACTCTGCTGTTTGTGAAGTTTCAATTTCTTATTTCCCCTTTTCCCTTTCTTCCCCCCTCCCTTTCTCCAACTGGTCTTGTGGAGGCAAACTCCTCCCTCCATGTTGGAGTATTTCTGTTGGCCCTTACGCACCCCAATCCCTCCCAGCATACACATACATCATAATTTTTTGTAGTACATTACCAACTATATAAAAAACTTTTCTCTAGCTGTTTATTCACTAAAACCGGCCCTTGTATCAATTGTTATTGTTTACCATTATTTTATTTTTTTACAGATTATGTTATTCTTCTTGCCGAGTCTTCTGGGCATCCGGCCAATATCTATGTTTAGTCTAAACCACAGCTGGTGTTATTTTAGCAATTAATTCGTTAGAAAACATAACACACCAAGTTAGATTGTTAGACATGTCTGTTAATATAGTTTTAAGTTGTTAATAATAGAGTGAAAAAGTTAATATAGACATATATAGCTTTTAAACTAGGAAGAAGTCTTTAACTGGCTATTTCTGCTTTCTTGTTTCATCTTTTCCTTTTTCTTATCATGCCGGCCTTGATTAGTGTTGTCTATGTGACTGCTCCAGCCTCCATTGCGATACTCTGCTTCTGAATTTCTTGTATCGGAGTCTGCAATTCTGCCTTCTGTAGAAAAGTTTTTGCTTGTTCAGTCTTTTGGGTGCTTAATTTCTTTTTCTCTTTGAGATGTTCGGATCTCTCAGCTTCCCCTGTTTTCTTTATTTTTTTCAGAACTGACTTCTCAGCCAGTCCGCTTTCTGCTTGTAGGGTTTTTTGAGAGTCCCATCTCAACTTATCATCTTTTTCTTTAGCTTCTCCCGGGATCTGATCCATTTGATCTCTCATCATTTCTAAGCTTTGCCCAAAAGCACTGAAATTCAAAGTTACTGTCTTTACAAAGACCTTCATTATCTCCTTTATTTGTTTTCGGAAGTCTGCCCAGTCCCGTTTAGTGACCGGCTTGTTATTCTGTGTCATGTTCATTCTTTCTAGTTAATTGGCTTTTTAATGAATTATAAATCACTCACCGGCTTACTTCTTGCTTGGATAGATGCCCAGTGTCTTCTTGCTATTGGGGTTTCCAAGTATTTCCTTTGATTCAGCTATTTTTCCATTCTTTTTGCAATGTTTATTTTTGTTCTGCCGGGAGGATTTCGGCTTGTGACTTAATCTGAGTCACGCATGCGCAAAAGCCGAGTCACAGGTCATGAACTACCTGGCTCACAACCACCGGGTGTCCCGGACAAAGGGACAATGGTCTTGCCCCCAGGTGAGGATTAGGCCCAGACGCTGATGCTCCTCTCCGCACGTAGCAGCCAGGTGAGATCATGCATCACATGATGATCTCTCAGTCTCCCGCTCTCCCGCTCTCCCAGAATTCCCCCCCGTTCCGCCCTTCTACACGCCCCCGCTAGAATCATAATAAAAGGTGCCAGGAACCAGCACGCGGGAGAGTCACTAGGAACACGGACACCCGCGCTCCCGCTGCTGGCGCTCTCCACCAGATGAAACCTCCGCGTCTCGCCTCTTCCTTAGCGACGACCCTGCGGGGATGACTACAAGCTGGTGCCTGAAACCCGGGAATCCTCAAACCTCCACCCTGCTTACCGTCGCCTGGGAAAGGGCCGCGGTACCGGCGTCCGCTGGATCGGCGCATCCAGGGACCCACCTCACCGGTACGCCCGTCTGCTGGATGGCGGTGCATCAGGGACTTCGGAGTTCTAGGACACTCTCTCTCGTCTGACGAACCAACGGTAAGTATGGGAGCTTGCAAAAGCAGGGCTTATGACAAGCGCGTTAGCGAATTGAAAACGCTAGCGAAATGCGGCAGGGTCTCCATAAAGAGAGGGGAGCTGCGCAAATTGGTTGAGGAGATTGAAGCTCAATGTCCATGGTACCCAGAAAGGGGGACATTGAATCTTAAGGATTGGGAAAACATCGGGCGCACTCTTCACACAGAGCCTCGCGCGCCGATGTCACTGCTACTGACGTGGAGGCAATGTTATGTCGCCATCAGCCTGCAGGTCTATGGCTCCCTTGCTGTAGATTGCCCTCCTTTCGACCCTTCAGCTTCAGTCTCACCCCCGGAATTTTCTCTATCCACTAAATTGGATGCCTGTCCTCCCTCTGCCTCCCTTGCTTCCCCGCCTCCTTCAAATTCTCCCGCGGCTCGGCTGCCTCCTCCCTTCGCTCCGCCTTCATTTTCTAAAGCCACCGCACCTCCGTTGGCGCCACGTAATGGCGCGGGTTTCAAAACCCTAACAGAGCGTATTAGCCACGATCTGCAAAAGAAGGAAACCCTGACGGAAGACGATGCCGACATCCTTGCCATGTGCCCCGTCCACTACACAGATAACGAGGGGGAGGATGGCATCATTTGGCGAGTTGTCGAGTACCGCCCCCTAGGTTACAACATTCTCACTGAGCTCCGCAAGGCAATGCGGGACGTAGGAATCACCAGCCCCTATGTGAGAGGCATGTTGGAAGCAGTCGCCAGGAACCACCTAATGGTTCCGGAGGACTGGAAAACCACCTTTCGCATGCTTTTAAACCCCGCACAGTATGTGATCTGGGAAGGCGAGTACCGCCAGCAGTGCATAAGCAGAGGAGCAGCCTCTGGCGGCGCCTACACCGCCCAGCTGCAGCTTTATGGCTCGAAGCTTTCACTAACCCCAACGCACAAATTGTCCTGCGAGGCCACCCTTATGGTCGCCTCTGAATCGCCTACAAGGCGTTTTGAAAGATCCCCAGCACCGGACGGCCAGCCCAAAGCTTTTCTAGCGTCCGGCAGAAGCCTCAGGAGCCCTACGCAGAATTCGTGAACAGGCTCCAGGAGGCCCTCAAGAGGCAGGTTGACAACGAGGAGGCCCAGGGCGAACTCCTTAAACGCCTTGCCAAAGAGAACGCCTCCGCTGAGTGCCGCCAAAGCAGTCACAGGTCTAGGTAGGAACCCCGAACTGGCCGACATGCTTAAGGCTTGCCAGGATATCGGGTCTTTAAGCCCATCAAGCCAGCCTTCTAGTCGCAGCCCTCTCCGCTGCCATGAGACAGCCCCGAGGCGAAGTGTTTCGAATTGCAACAAGCCAGGACACTTCCGTGGGATTGTAGGCTGCCCGGCGGGGGGGGCCTACAGCCCGAACGGGGGGGGGGTCTCCCCAGAGGGCGAAGACCCCCAGGGAGGTCTAAGACCAGGTGCTCCCAATGCCCGGCTGGGAGGCCTCGCCGGGCATCTCCCAGCCGGAACCAAGGTCCGCACCTCAAACCCTTCCCGGAGCTCCCCTATGAGATCTTCGCTGCTCCAGCTCAGTGTAGTGATCCCATCCCCACGGAGACCATTGGGCTGGTCTTGCCAAAAGCTTCTGCCGCTGAACAGGGATTGTTCATCATCCCAGGGGTCATCGACTCCACGCACCAGGGAGCCATCCACATCCAGGTGTGGACAAACATCCCGCAGGAACTGCCAAGTTCATCCGATCATCCTGCCCCAATGCTTTCACTCGAGTCTGATCTAAGTTCAGCTAATCTAAATCTCGTTGCTTGCTCCCCCCCACGTCTATACTTCCTGCTCTGCTAACCCCTTCTACTTCCAAAGTCACCATGCCTCCGCCAGTGCCCCAGAGTGGCACGCATTTCAAAATCTCTGCAGAGTCCACAGTCACTGAATTGCCACAGAAAGAAATGCTGACGGAAGAGAACGCCAACATTCTGGCACTATGCCCAGTCCGTCTCATTAAGCAAGAGGACTGCCGTTTTGAACCCTCCTCAGAATGCCCCATAGCCAATCTACAGGACAATGAGGCATGGAAAGGGGAAGATGCTCGCACAATGGCCTTAAGCCCAAAGTCCTTCATGAAGAAGAAGCCCCCTTGGCCCTCTCCAGCTGTAAGGCTCAAACCAGATCTCATAGCCTCTGAGCCTGTGCAAAGCCCTAAGCTCAAAGCTCCCAGTGGCAGCAAAATCGTCAGTACCTCAGGGAAAGCAGGATCGCAGCCTACAAAGGAATCGCCCTGCATGATCCAGAGAGCAAGATCTCAAATCAGAGTTGCAATCCTCCTCATTACTTTATATGTGCTCTGTATGCCTATATACGTTCTGTATGTCTTGCCCCCTTCTCAGAGACCCCTAAAGTTTTCCCCTCATAAGAGGGATTTTTCCATTGCTTCTAAGTTATGCTCTTGTGCCTCAATTAAAGTTTTTCTCCTTTTGATTATGTGTGCCAGTGCCCTGAAAGGTTTGAGCCTACATTACCACATTGGCGTAGCACAAGTTTATATATGGAGCCAGAGTTATTTCCGTGCTCCCACATTTTCCGCTGGGAACACCTGGCTAGTCACAATGCCTGGGGGCTCTCTCAGCCACACCTACCTTACACAGCCTCCGCTGTGAAGGTAGGAAGCAAGTTCAAACCGCCCAAGGTCTCCTTCACGGGGAAGGTAAATTTCCAAAACCTTCCCCTTTTCTTTCTTCTGCGTACCCTTTGTATTGTCTCCTGAATTCACTCCCTAAATTCCGCCCAGGAGCTGTTCCCCCTCCCTCCTTCCTTCCTTCTATTTTTCAACCAGCAAAGGCGGGAGGGCCAATTGGCTGACTGGCCCTCCCTGGATTAAAATCTGGGCCCATCCTGGTACCGCAGCACTGCCAGGACAGGCCCTAAATTGAGGATGCTGCGCGCAAATTCACGCATAAACCGGCTTGGCCCCAACAATGTTGCTCTCCGGTTTTCTGACTTATTCCGGCCCTTGGTGAGGCGCCCCTTAAGGAGGCGGTCTCGGCGGGCAGCATCTCCCCAAGATAATTGATTACAAATTCAGCACCATTCCAGCCTCTCAGCGTTAACCACCAAGGTCGCGGTAAGTACATTTTCCTGCAAAGAAAGACCCTCCCCTTTGTGTGTGAAATTTACCCCTAATCGCCTGATTACTTTGTCTCCCGGATGCATCCATCACCCAAAAGCGCATCCAAGCCCTCTTTTGTGTTGCAAATTAAGCATGCACACCCACAATTCCCTCAGGGTCCGCTAGCCCCCCCTCCTCCCACGAGGCTCGGACCCTCGCTTTGACGCACCCTGATGGCGGCTCTGAAGCCAGCTTCCAGCCGGGATCGCTTTTCTAGCCACCCTCTGCCCTCCCTGTCAAACAACTTAAAGAAGAGGAGTGGCGGCCCCAACAGAGTGCATTAAAAGCAACCCCCTCGCCAGGCTGCAAGATAAGCCTTCTTATATAGTCTTCTTATATCAAACACTAAAATCCAACAAAACTTGATCTTGACCTCCCGCCATCGGCTCTCCAAGCCTGGCAGGACCCGGCCCCCTCCTATAACCTGGGGAAGGGGGTGTGTTTCAGTCCTTCTTCCTACAGATCTCCTGTGGATCCCGACGCCATGACGCCATGACGCCAGGAGGAAACCAACCCCATCCCAGAGATGGAACGAATCTCTCTGGAGGATCCCGCTCAGCGGCCTCAACGGAAACGCCGCCACCGACGCCCAGATGGTCCAAAGACCCGGATGACCTGGGGGGATGTCAAGGCAACCGCCAGCCAAGCTCAAGAGCTGCCGCGCCAGCAAGGCTACCCCGAGACGTCCAAGGATCTCTGTGCCACCCTCTTTGCAATCATCACTGCCAACTCGGCGGCCACCATCCTCTGCCTACTCTGCTGCCTCCTACCGGTGGCAGTCGGCCACCCCCTGATAAGCTTTGACCAGACCAACATCTGGGAGCAATTCGCTGCCGCCGCCAACGTTTCGTCCTTCTGCCTGGGCCAGCTATGGCTCAGAGATTGACGCTGTGTGTCGCTGCTCCTCATCTACAGCCGCCATTCCCTCTCCCTCTCTGCCGCCCCCTGGCTGGAGTTTGAAGTTGCAACCAGGAACACTCCTGATAGGTTAACCTTTGGAACTCTCCGCTGTCTCCAGCCACCTGATTGCTATCGGAACATGCCTTCTCTCGCAGCCTTGCTCGTGAGAGTCACTGAACTTGCAATGCTAAAGACTATCAGTAGCTCTCTCTCTACGTCCTTGAGAAATCCATGGACTCTACCACCATCGCTCTAAAGGCTTTGGTGGCCAAACAGCAAGAGCAGTGCACTGGACATTTATGCAGCCATGGGCTGCCCCCCTTTTTCCTTTCATCACCTAGCCTTTGTATTGTTTAGCTATGTTTATTGTTTCCATTTACATGATGCCCCTTGGAGCCGACTTCCAAAGGAATTATTGAGTACTGTAACCCAGCTGATCATGGAAGTTATTGCATGCTTTAATTTTAGAAGTTATGTTATTTGTTGTCGTTACATCCGTCTGCCGGAACTCTCTGCTGCCGCCTCACCATCATCCTGCCTCAGGCTCCACCCCGGAAGCCCACGCGCCGCCGTCGCTCCCCCTTCCCTTCGGCCCCCCTCTTTGCCGGAGCGACGCGGCTGACTCTAGCCAAGGCGGAGTATGTTTCCCTCGCGACTTCCCTTGTGGGAATCCCGGACTTATTTCCTGTAACACCAAAACTATCGGCCGTTCTGGCCTGTGCCCTTGCGAAGTTCACCAATTCTAATCGTGCCGCCATTGATTGTTTGTCATTGTTGATTCATATGAAAGTGCATGAGTTGCCAGATGCATTGGCTTGATTGTGTGCCTCATCGTCGGATCTTGTTTCATTCAATGTATATCTAATATTGCCTGTAACATGTGTAAGAAACCCCTCAACCTTCCCTTACATCGCAACCAAGTTCTAATGTTGCACAAGCAGCTCGGCCAGCTTGGCCAAACGGCGGAGATGAGCGTCCCTTTAAATCACCCCCCAACATTTCGGCCTCCCTTCTAAATGTAAAAAAGGAGGAGATGTATGGATGCACTGCTGACCCAGCAGCACCGTAAGTAGAGCGCTGGCACACCGGCGCTCCTACGGCCTTCTGGTTGCACCGCTCCCCCACCCCTCATCCCCCGATGAGTCACAGGTCATGAACTACCTGGCTCACAACCACCGGGTGTCCCGGACAAAGGGACAATGGTCTTGCCCCCAGGTGAGGATTAGGCCCAGACGCTGATGCTCCTCTCTGCACGTAGCAGCCAGGTGAGATCATGCATCACATGATGATCTCTCAGTCTCCCGCTCTCCCGCTCTCCCGGAATTCCCCCCCGTTCCGCCCTTCTACACGCCCCCGCTAGAATCATAATAAAAGGTGCCAGGAACCAGCACGCGGGAGAGTCGCTAGGAACACGGACACCCGCGGTCCCGCTGCTGGCGCTCTCCACCAGATGAAACCTCTGCGTCTCGCCTCTTCCTTAGCGATGACCCTGCGGGGATGACTACAGAGGGGGAGTTGCAGAGAATCAAAGTAAGCGTTATCCCTTGAAAATGGTACTCCATATTACCCAGAAAAAAATAGGATATGTATGTAGCAGGTTCTCCTTCCATTTCAGCTCCCTCTTATGGACAAGTGGGCGATTTCATCTACTACTAGCACTTGCCTTCAGCAAGGTTGGAACTGAGATGAACAGCTTTCCTTGTAGTATTCCCCTTGCAAAATAACACCATGCTATTCCTTTGCAAAATGCTATTCCCTTGCAAAATGACACCATGCTGCTTTATGATGGCAGCACTCCAGAACAGACATAACCACTCAAGGATTGTGTCCTGATGTATTTGACCTAGAGATATTATGACTGCAAAAGTGTGATTTTTCAGTTTCTTTGTACTATTGCCTTTAGCTCAACTGTAATTTGAAAAAAAATAAACACCTCTCCTAGTTTATGCTCCCTTTCATATTCCTTCACAGGTTTCCATACATTATAGTCAGTTTGATTTGGCAGTGATGTGATCCCAATAAGAAGTGTAATTGCATGATGCATTAGCTTAATAGGTTTGGAAAGCACCTTCAATGAGGTTCTGCTGAACAGAAGGCTATAACCATCTGTGTTGTTTTCAAATAACACTACACTAAGATTGTAAATCAGTCACTTTCTGTAGTGTCCATTTTTTTGTTATGCTGTAATAACTATGTGTGTAACATTTGGCTTTTTGAGCTGTTATGTGGTAATTTTTTTTCTCCCAGAATTTTGTGAAAGAGGAAACCATGGGTAGTTAATCTGTATGGATACTGTACAATGACCTGAGTCCTGACTTTCTGTAAATACCCTTTATACTCCTAATATTGGAAAGTATAAATATTTTATGTTTTGCAAACCCCCCCCACAGATTTCCAAAAATCTAATCCAGTTTATTTGCTATTTAATTTAGTCTACACAAATGAACTAATTATGTATAAACATACTGTGTGTTATAAATGCTACAAAATCAACCAATGTTGAAATGTTCTGGGTTTTTTTTTTTTTTTAGGAAGTCAGTGGGAAATGATATAGTTGCCATGGTTCCAAATATTTATTAATATTTTACCTTTGTAAATTACTAAGGCTGCAATCCTAAGAATGCTTTCCTGACAGTAAGCCCCTTCTGGACAAAACCAGGACTAAGTTCTGAATAGAGTTGCTTAGGCTGACTCACATAGCTTTCTCTGACTGAAACCTGCTTATTTCCTAGGTCATCTGTGCAAACAAACGTTTAGCAAAATTGCTCAGATCACAAAGACCCACCCATCAAGATACAAGTCTCTTTGTATCCAATCATCTCAATTGAAGTGTGCCCTAACCCATTGGGATGTGGAATAGTATAAAATAACCTAATTTCGCCAGATGTCAGAAGCTAATCTGAGTTAGTACTTGGAAGACTCAGGCAGAGGAAGACAATGGCAAACCTACTTCTGCGTAATCATTTGCCTTGAAAACCCCACCAGGGTTCTCTGTAAGTTGGATGCAACTTGACAGCATTTTGCACACACAATTAACATGTTTCTAACAGCTAATTCTGGCATTGTCAGTCTAATTTTGCTTCTTTCACTCTGCAGCATGTATCCCCAGGGTTACAAATTAATAGAAAATTATAAACCATCAGTATTAATAGAGGAGTCAGAAGTAGAATTTGATATCATGGTCAGACTTCAGGTGATGAAACCCTCAAACTGTGAATATCTGTCCATTTTGATCTTCCAGAAAGTATATCTATCCATTTTGATCTTCCACTTCCAGAAAGTGGTGGGAAGTCTCTCCCTTTTAGAGTGGGGAATTAGCAGGAGCAGACTCTTGGTTTAGCTAGAGGTGGGGCAATGCAAGACCTTGATTGCTTATGTATACGAAAGTCAGCTCTCACAAGAAACTCACAGGTGAGCAAATCAAGTTTAACTATATTTATTAAGGGATAATGGGGGTACACAAGCACACAATAAAAATCAAAGCAGCAAAACACACATACACAGTCCTAAAATATTGTGAGGGGAAATGTCTGGAATAGATGAGGAATGTGGGGGAGGGGAAGCAAGGGCTATAGTCACCTGATCTTGGAGCGAAATGGTCTAATGAGCAGAACTGAGCAACCAGCACTAGCTCTGGAAGAACAATACATTGTGGATCAATATCACAGTCCAGAGATACCGAACACTGACTACTGGGAGAGGAGGCTTCTTATAAGGAAAAACATACCTTCAGGGTTATGCAGAGTGATCCTTAATCTCCCAAGACAAACAGAGTTCCTGTCTTTCTGGGGAAATATATGAGGCAGACATCAACCTTAATGATTGAGTTGTTGATTTAATGGGTTGAGACATCAGCCTGATGTTCCAGGCTCAGGAGTGTTTCTAAGGGAGAAGTTAGCTGATGAAATTACAGCTGTAAAACAATGGCAATGTAAATGAGGTGGCCGCTAAAGGTATTAGTCAGAGGAAAAACATTAGTTAGTACAACACTGGGCAGATAAGCACATTAACACATCCATTGTTTTCATCAGGGTTTACGGTCCAGGACTGGAAATGGGAACTCTCTCTATGACAAAATCTTTGTGTAGACTTAATTCTGTAGGAAGGGTGTGAGAGAAGAGTTAAGCTGATTTGGAGGGAGACAAATCCAGACATAGTTCTTTTTCCTTAGGGTGCACTGAGTCAATGAAAGGAATGGCCTCCCCATGTTGGCACTGCACTCCACTGCTAGGCACCCCAAGGGTTGGCTGAGGTGGGTAGAGATTCCACTGTCTTCCCAACAGGGTCCACCATAGGTCAATCTGGCAACAGAAAGGAGTTAACTCTCTGTCAGAAGAATCTGTGAGGCTTTTTGGTCTTAAGCATTCCTGATTATAAGTGCTGTGTGCCTTAAATGTGTGTGAAAAACTCAACATCTCTGCAGGAAGAAACTATAAAATCTAAGCTGAACTGAAACTGAACAATCTTGTTAAGTGTGGTGTGAAAAAACAGAACTCTGAACCTCTGTGCCAACTTTTTTTGGTGTGTTTGTGTGTGTGTATGTGTGTGTGTGTGTGTGTGTTTATCCTACCTCCTGCCTTATTAGCCTCATCAAAATCCATCTCCAAGTTATTAGTCCACTTTTTACCACTAAGCCACAGCTCATCCCTGTGGTGTAGTGATTAAGAGCAGGTGCACTCTAATCTGGAGGAACCAGGTTTGATTCCCTGCTCTGCTGCTTTGGGTATCCTTACAGGAGAGAAAGGGGGGATATAAATCCAATTCTCTTCCTCCTCCTCCTCCTCCAAATATAGACAAAGGTACTAAATGGTTTATTGGTTGTACACGTCCCAGAGTCCTTTGGGGATGGAGCGGTATATTAAATCTAATACACAAACAAACAAATAAATTCTACTTTGTAAATTGTTCTGATTGCGTAGGAAAGCCATACATTTTTTAACAAAACACTACTTGTTTTTGACTACTGTATATAAAAAAACAGGCACTATAATCTCACTCATGGCTCCAAGGGCACATGTGTAATGGCAGCTTTAACAGCCTTGCTGGTTATTTTAATTTGGATAGCACAGCAGTAATCCTTCCTTCTGCAGTATCCATCACCATAGCTTTAATGGCAGAATCTAATGCATCAGCTTTCTGATTTTTGAAATATTTATGTTAAAGTCTTCATTCATCTTTATGGATTTGGTGAATTTATGTTAAGAGATTCCTGCATTTGAAATGTCTTCAGCCAGGGAAGGAATTCTGCACAAGCCTTAATATTTGAATTTGTCGATTCCTAGACAAACAAATTCCTAGACAAATAAATCACTTACTCCTATCTTATCTCTGTGTCAGGCTTCTGACTATTTAATACAATGTTCCAATAGCTGGTTGTCTCTGCTGGATATTGATAGATATCACTTAATCTGAACTGAGGTAAATACCCGCTCAGACAATGAGAACTCAGGTTGTAGTTGAATGCAGTTTTCACTGAAACGCAAAGGAACAAAAGACTGCAATTGAAAAAACCCAGCCTCTTCTCCTTATCGTTATTTCCAATTCAATCTTGCAATCAAATGACAGTCATAGGAGGAGTGTGAATTCATGGGGAATATTTTACAATAAAGGATCCCAGTGTTGATTCACTTTTATCCCATTCACACTATAATAGCATAACATCTAACTTGGAAAAAAATAATGCTTTGGGTGATCAGACAATGCAGCGTTGCTGCACTTGTTTGCCAGACACTACATGATGCTGCTGGAAAATGCATCAAGCTTTCTATAAACAGCAGTTGTAAACATTGTCATTCTAGTATGACCGAGAGATGTAAAATAGTATAGTGTAGCCTGATTTCATCAGGTCTCGAAAGCTAAGCAGGGCCAGTAATTGGTTGGGAGATCACCAAGGAAGAGTGTAGAGGAAAACAATGGCAAGCCATTGTAACCCCCATGCCCAGAATGGGTTGGCCCAGAATGGGTTGACCCAGTAAGGGGGTGGAGACTCGGAGCAGCAGAGAGGCTGCAAGAGCTCTTTTGCAGAAGAAGCAAGGCTACCAGACTTGGACCTTGATTTCTATAAGCCCTTAACACCTTGTTAAGGGTTTTCTTGTGTGGTTGTAATGGGTGAGAGTTCTCCTGGAAACCTTCATCATGTTGCAACCTGTTCATCAAGCCCTTGGAGTCTTCAAAACCAACCACCAGCAAAGAAGAATTTGGACTTGGCAATATCAGTAGACTGTAAATAGAAGGACTTGAAATGCAACCTGAACAGGACCTTGAATTGTAACGTTAAATGTTGATGTTTTACAAGTGTTAATTGTAAAGAAAAGTAAACCATTTTGTTGTTTAAAAATTGGTTCTTTGCAACTCCTTCCAAGTACTGCCCCACAGAACCCACAAGCTGAGGTTACACCATCTCTGCTTAATCACTTGGGGTCATCACAAATTTGCTGTGATGTGGTGGCACTTTGAAACAAAACCCAAATTAGGGATCTGCAATGTAGGATGGGGCTATGTTCCACAATGGGGTTTCCAAATTCTTTACACTGTTCTCCTATCCTCCATTTTATCCTCACAAAAACCCTATGAAGTAGGTTAGATTGAGAAAGGGCCACTAGCCCAGGAAGCTTTCAATGCAGATGACAGATCTTCCAGATCCAAGTCTAGCACTCAAATTACTGCACAACATTGGCTCTCTGGCTAAAGTTACCAATGGCAGGAAAGATTTAATCTCAGTGCAACCATTTCCTTTTTGCCATGAAAGTCAATAACAGCCATTCACTCCTAAAGAATGTCACTTGGGCCAGTAATGAGAACAGAACTGGCTCATTGCTTAAAATATTTATCAGCTCAATCCTCTCTTATAGGAATCATGTTGGTATATGTATTTCTGTAAACAGTATTTTTATCCCACACAGGCTCGTTGCACTTACTGAACCTTCCACATATGATGGCCATTTTGCTAGGTTATAATAATACCCATCTCTGTTTGAAGTGAGAATGTTTCTTGGTTTTGTACAACCATTGGATAGCAGTATTCCATTGATTCAGAGGAATAACCAGCATTCATCTAGAAGTCAAGAGTGGATATTCTTGGAAATACCTCATTGTAATTCCTCATATTCTCTTGCTTAAATTCTGTTCTGATTTTCATTTTATATATGTTGATTAACACATGGTTCTGGTTCTCATTATGAAATTTTTACAGCCGCATTTACACAAATGTTCCATATTTGAGACATGTTTTTTTCTGCCTTATTTTGGAAATAGTAAACACTGGATATGCTTAAGAACATAAGAAAGAGCCTGCTGGATCAGACCAAAGTCCATCTAGTCCAGCACTCTGCTACTTGCAGTGACCCACCAGGTGCCTTTGGGAGCTCACATGCAGGATGTGAAAGCAATGGCCTTCTGCTGCTTCTGCTCCTGAGCACCTGGTCTGCTAAGGCATTTGCAATCTCAGATCGAGGAGGATCAAGATTGGTAGCCATAGATCGACTTCTCATCCATAAATCTGTCCAAGCCCTTTTTAAAGCTATCCAGGTTAGTGGTCATCACCACCTCCTGTGGCAGTGTAACCCCCATGCCCAGAATGGGTTGGCCCAGAATGGGTTGACCCAGTAAGGGGTGGAGACTCGGAGCAGCAGAGAGGCTGAAAGAGCTCTTTTGCAGAAGAACAAGGCTACCAGACTCGGACCTTGATTTCTATAAGCCCTTAACACCTTGTTAAGGTAATTGCAATATTGTTGGAAACTACTGGGAAGGTAGTTGTTGTTTTTGCTATGTTGTAAATGTTGGAGTTTATTGTTTCAGGGTTTTCTTTTGTGGTTGTAATGGGTGAGAGTTCTCCTGGAGACCTTCATCATGTTGCGACCTGTTCATCAAGCCCTTGGAGTCTTCAGGAGCCAGCCAACTTGCAAAGAAGATTTGGACTTGGCAATATCAGTAGACTATAAATAGAAGGACTTGAAATGCAACCTGAACAGGACCTTGAATTGTAACGTTAAATGTTGATGTTTTAAAAGTGTTAATTGTAAAGAAAAGTAAACCATTTTGTTGTTTAAATTTGGTTCTTTGCAACTCATTCCAAGTACTGCCCCACAGAACCCACAAGCTGAGGTTACAGCAGCATATTCCAAAATCTAATAACAGTAACAAGCATCTTATTCCAAATCTAATAACAGTAACAACTTCTCAAAAAAAGCAGGGACTTTGGAAATATTCTTTCTCCTATAGAGAATAAAAATTATATAGGTATTTATTTCAGCTGAATTCTTCATGAATTTTGTCCTCAAAAACAACTCATATAATATATGCATAGGATGTCTTTTCCCTTCATTAGCTTCCAGCAGGCTTGTAATATTGCTTATTGTGCTGTTGCTATGATTCAAGGTTTTGGCTTCTTGTGGTGTGCCAGAAAAAAGAGAAAATTTAGTGTGGATTCAGCATTCACAGGGTGAGAACAATCCCTGCTCCCTCAATTAGGCAGAGGAGAAAACATTTTCCTCAGAAGAGGAGATGTGTTCATTGACTTTAGATGTACATAATGCCTTGCCCTCTGACTCCAGTGATGCTACTGCTCCATCTTTATGAAGTCTGAAGCACCATCCAAGTAAAGGAATTTACAAACACATGGACCAAAGAACAAAATACTGTTGTTGCTTGGCTCCAAAAAAAGTAGGAATTGAATTGTTACTTCAGCAGATGAATAGAGACACTCAGGCCAGGAGATATTGGACAGAATTATGGTTCAAGTCTGTGCTACTAACAAACCCACTGCCAGGTGGTTTCTAATGGCCATGTTTTCATCATCACTATGGATTGAAGGAGATATATTTTATGAGGAAACAGGTCAAAGAAAGCTCCTTATATGGTTGCTGGGAGTACTATATGGCTGGGAGATCTCTTCATCTTTCAAGTCAGTGATACTTTTGACTAAGTACTTTTGACTAAGGCTGCAAAAATGATTTTGGAACTACCCAACAATTTGTGGAAGATGAAAAGTAACTATAAATTTCATAGATAATGCCAAAACAGTTCATCACATCAAGGCAGCAGTCAAATGGCCCATCAAATTTAAACAGTGACCAGTGCATGGAATAAATCATAGAATAAGGCATGGATCAAATGAAATACAAAATATAGGCTAATAGCCAGTTACGGTTAGGGAGTGAATGGTGGCATGCAAGGGAGGGGAGGGAAGGGGACCCGGCATCTGGACCTGGCCCACCCACCCTAGCTGAGGGAGGGGTAGGGGAGGGAGGGGTGGCATGCAAGGGAGGGGAGTGAGTGAGGGGTGGCATGCTAGGAAGGGGAGGGAGGGGTGGCATGCAAGGGATAATGTTCATTATAAATTAGCTCCCAATAGCAGCAAGATATTTTTTTAATGGCTGTTGGGCCAATAATGTGATTCACTTCTGGAAATGATGTCACAGTTCTCTAGAAATCACTGGAAATGATATGATTTTAAGAGAGTCCCCCTAGAGAGACATGACATCACTCCTGGGCTATTCCCAGAAGTGAAATCTTGCCATGAGCAACAGCTGCCTCTAATGAACCTTCCCCCTGTTAGTCCCTGGATCATAACTCAATAAATAGACTCTGGATGTTTATTCAACAGCATTTATTGATGAGGTAGGTCAAGCATGATAACTTGGCAAGGCCAGTTCTAACGAAGTTGGCATCTCAGGTCCCATATATTTCCCAAGGATCCTCCCTCCCAACTTCTCAGAGGCAGCATCTGGAACCGAGACTGCCCCAAGGACAGCAACTGAGAGCAGAGGAGCCACATGGTCTCCTGCCCACAACAAGATAACAGTCGCAACTCTTTTCTCATGGGACAGGGGACGCAGGGGAGGCTTACTTCGCTACAAAGCATGCAAAGCCATAAAGCACAGGTCAAGGAAAGAATGCATGGATGGCAGTGGTTACATATAACAGAGCTATGTCAAAAAGGCATTGTTTTGTTACATATGGCCCATTACATAAACTCAAGGGTACATCCCTGTCACTCAGGTAAGCACCCTCCTGACCCCCCCCCCACCCACCCAAGTTCCCTGGTAGTTGGCAGGCCAGGCCTGACAACCATGCTCCCAAGCAATTGGGATTCAGTGTTATGTAATAGCAATTTCATTTACACCTCATGACTTATGTCCCCTGATAGTCATTTTAGGACTGTGAATTCCATAAATTAATAATCTGCTGTGTGAAATACTTTCTTCTGCATAACCTGAATATACCACTATATATTTAGTGATTCTGAATTACAAGAAATTCAGTTAAAATATAACTTGTCTCTTGTGGAGTTTGGGGGTGGGATGTGGTGAACCTTGAGTGGTTTGAGTCACACGTTATGCTCTGTACGTTAATTCATCCCTGGTGACATATGGTGCTCATATTTGGAGATGGTTTTAATGCCTAACTTGTCTACAATCAGCGTAATATTATGGAACACTGAAGGCAAACAGAGGCACAGAAAACTATCACACTCTCTTTCTTGATCTGCATCTACCAGTGATTGCATCTCATTTTCTATTTTGTACAAGACACCTGTCAAGAAAAGCAGGAATTACATGATGATTAGCGGCTATGTCACAAAGAAAATCATAGCCTATTGAGGCTACCAGTTAATAACTATCAATCCAAATTCTTATCTGAGCTGCAAGTATGATAGTTATCAAATTAAGGTAACTCAATTTAAATTAGCAGTCCAGTCAGTGACACAAGGGGAAAAAATACTGCAGCAAACTGACACTTCTGTCTTTTTAGAAATTTACTTTTAAAGCTGAGCCAGGTTTGCACATGTTGCATCAGCTGACTGACTCTGGTGGTTTCCAAATCTCATTTTGCATCCTACCTTACTTTAGAACATGCCACATCTCTGACTTGGCGCACAGGGCACAGGGCACAGGTTAAAATAGACTTTAATAGCCAGACTTTGGAGAAATGGTGTGAAATCAGTTAAATGGGAATCAAGAAGATAAAGCTGACAGTGGTTCAGAGACAAAGTAATAATTGTAAAAAGAAATAATGGGATTAAAATACAGCAGGGAAAAATTGTGACTTCTCTTGAGCCACTGTCCAGAAGGAAGAGGGTTTTCTGTTGGTCTGTGAGAATGCTGTTGTCAATCAACAGAGGATACAGGAACTTCCTTCTGGCTGCATTAGATACAGGACAGTGGAGCAGGATATGATGAACTGACTCTTCACAATTCATGTTACAACTGCAACATGTTACACCCCTTTCATGGGGTGGTATTTTCATCTCCCTACCCAATCTCAGGGAAGATGGCATGATGTTACATCTTGCCAAGGAGATTGCACGTCACAGTTTGGGTTCAGGAAGTAAATATAATTAGTTGGATATATCTATTTTCACCAAAGAAATGCCAAGATACAAAGATGAGTAGACTCTACTAGCTTGATCAATCAGACTCTGGTACTCTAAATCATAGAGTCTGTCTCTGATTCTGCTGAACACTTCAGTACAGGATAGCATAACTAAGGAGTCTACCAGAAGTCCTATCCTTCCTAGTTGACCCTCAATATGGGTCCACCATTCCGAGGAATGCAGTATAGTTAGGTACTGGTATGAAAGACTCTCACAGGTGAAACAAAGGAGGGTCCAGTATTAAAGGTGATGCACCAGGCCCTGGTTTCAAGTAGATGTTGCCTGGTTTCCAGACACAGAGCAGCATAGGGCACTGCATGAGGCAAGCCAAGTCTTTATATAGGAAATTAGACTGAATACATTCGATGTCCCAGTTCCATGCCTGGATACAGAGTGGAATGCCATAGAGAAATTGTGGGCATATTTTAGCATTAAAAACTTTTAATGCTGTTGGGAGATACTTGTGTCCTTTTCTGTAAAAGAAGCATAGAATTGCCATTGTAGTAGTTTTACTAGTTACTATGGCTTTATTTTTATGGGCAAACCATCCTGCTCTAAAATGGTAATTCAGGCCCAGGTATTCAATTGTCAGTCAAAGTGTGGGACTGCTACTGATATCAGCCTGAGTACTTTGTAAAAGCAAATATAAACACATGCAAAGTATACTGGTGGAATGGCTTATTGGAGGGCCAAGCTGTAGGGCCATAATAAACCAGGGTAAGAATATATTTTAGTGAGAGAAACATTCCTGCATACCAGTGGATCTGGAGTATTGGAATTTGCTTTGGTTTACCTCAGTAGAGAGTTTATGTTTTATTTTGAGGACTTTTCTAGCAGTGTGGATTGTGTGTATAGGTATGAAGCCAGTGTTAGGACCCTGTATGAGTAGAAGCCAATAGCCAGTATGATCTGTAAAGTTAAAGGAACTGTACAATCTTTGAAACATCTAAGAAACTATAACATCTAAGATGAACTGAAATTGAAGAATCTTATTAAGTGATGTGCAGAGAAACAAACCTCAGAATCCCTGCACCAACTTCTGGTGTATAGTGTATATATATATTTGTCCCGTCTCTTGCCTTATTAGCTTCATCAAAATCCATCCTCCAAGTTATTATTCCTCCCTCCACCATCTCCCCTATCTATTAATAAATCTTTAATGTGTTTAACTCTGCTTCTAGTATTTATTTTAGAGTGCCTTAGGAAAGAGTGTGCCTGGACAGGGTGAAGTCAATGGGCATCCTTCATCTTCTGGTGTGCTACAAGGCTGAGGGAAAATATTTTCAACCAAACACTACCATTTCCTGAAGCACTTCACTCCCTGAAGGGAAAAGGTGGGAACAACTGGCAGGAGAAGTCAGTGAGCCATTCCCTACCTGAAGATGATAAGAAGGTGTGTGGGGGAGGGGGTCAGTCACAACAGGATTATGTCATAAAATATTAGTCACTAGAATTTTCTTTGGTCTATTTGATTTCCTGTTGCTTCGCTCAAATACATTTGGAGTTGTTGCTAAATTTAGCCTAGAGAGCTGTTTGCAGCAATGGTTCATTAGCTCTGTTGAGGTTGGATGGTTCTGCTCAAGCAAGAGATGCACAAAACTTCTGAAACATGTTGCAGAAAATTACATTAACCTATATGCTGCAAATTCCCACTCCAATTCTGAAGAGCACTGCAGAATGTCTTCAATTGCTTCTAGTCAGTGTGCTACAGTTGTCAGCATGCTAGACTAGAAACTGGGAGATGCTCTACCATACATACTGGGAGACTTTGTAGAAGAACCTGAACTATTTCACAGAATGTGCCATGAGAATAAGATGGAGGAAAGAAGATGCATGGGATAAAAAAGTACTAGACAGAAAGACAGATCTGCATTATCATCATAGTTTAATTCTCCAGTTATAGGAAGCCATCCAGTCACGGGCAGAGGGAACACGTTTCAACTGCTCAAGACCAAGCTTCTAGCTTTCCTTTTGTTCTGCATCAGAATCATAGGCTGTTTCTGCACTGGCGGAATATGGCGGCCTGGGGACGGCAAAAATGCCGTCCCCAGGCCGCCATTCGCACAGGGGGCGCAGCGGCTTCGCAGCAGCGCCGCCCTGGTGCCGCCCGCCTGGCGCTAAACCGGCGTTTTCAGAGTGCGCTGGGAAGCACACTTTTCTGAAAACGCCGGCTGGAAGCCGCTGCCGTTCGAACGGCAGCGGCTTCCTGGCGCTTCCCCCCCCACTCCCTGCCTTCACTCACCTGCTCTCCGGCCCTCCGGCATGTCGCCGGGGCCTGGGGACACGCCCCCCTGCTCTGCTACACGGAAGCAGGTGCGCAGGGCAGGGGAGGTGTGTCCCCAGGCCCCGGCGACGCGGTGGAAGGCCAGACAGCAGGTGAGTCGACTGGGCGGCGCCGTCTTCCCGGTTCTTTCTGGGACCGTCCATGCGGATGGTCCCAGCGTCGTTGGGTCGGCGTCAGAAACACCGACCCAAGCCCTTCCGCCTCCGTGCGGAAAGGGCCTTAGAATCATAGAATTGGAAGAGACCCCAAGGGCCATCAAGTCCAAACCTCTGCAATGCAGGAACACTGTTCGGGCGCTGCCGCAGCCATGGGCCCGACGCCTGGATTTGCCGGCCCTGCCAGTGGGCCGGGAGGTGCAGCAGGGGGTGGTTATGGCCCTGTTGGCTGGGTGGTGGCCTCGCCGGCCAGAAGCAACAGAGCACTGGTGAGCCCTGTGCCCGCAGCGTCTGCAGCAACGGCAGCAATGGTGGCGGCCTTGCTTAGAACCGAGGCGGCAGGAGCCCAGAAGACGGGGGTGGGGATGAAGAAGGTGGGGGCAGAGCCAGCCACAGGCGGGGCAGGGCGCCAGAACGGGTGTGCCCTTGCACAGCTGAGCCAAAACAATGTTTGAATGTTTGAAGATATAAACTAGCTTCAGAAGTTTTAGCTCCAGCTCTGGTTTTCTGCAGCTATGGTCTTGACACAGTTCAATAAAGTTCTTGAAATATTCTTGACTGTAAATCATTGACTGGAGTAACAGACCCTTACAACCTCTTTATTCATTCTGTGCTGAATTTCTCCTACTGTATCTTCTGTTTCATTTTCCCCTGGATGAGCACAGTTTCCTTTTTGGGAAAAGGCTGAGGCAAAGAAGGTGTTGTGTAGTTCTACCTTCTCTCCATCCCCTGTTAGCATTTTGCCATCTTTTCCATGCAGTGACTCTATTCTATCCTATCTTTTTTCTTCCTTTTTTTCTATGGACATAACCAAAACACCTTTTGTTGTTGTTTTTAACCTCCCTGGCAAGCCTCAGCTCATTTTGAGCTTTAGCTTCTCTGACCTTCTCCCTAAACATCCTGGTTATTTGTTTGAATTCCTCTTTGGTGATTTCCCCCCTTTTCCATTTCTTGTACATGCCCTTTTTAAATTTTTGCTCAATTGAAAATTCATTAGACAGTCATCCTGGTTACCTTAGACACCTCCCATTTTTTCTCCTCATTGGAACTGTTTAAAATTGTGCCCCCAAGATCTCAGTTTTAAGAAACTCCCAGTCATCATTCACTCCCTTCCCTTTTAGTATTTTTGACCATAGTATCACACCTAGTAGATTCCTGAGCTTACTGATATCTGCTTTCTTAAAGTTTAGAATGCATGTATAACTATGCTTAGCAACCCCTTTCAACTGTATAACAAACTCCAGGAGAACATGATCACTCCCACCTAAGGATCCTACCACTTCCACTCCACTAATCAGGTCATCATTATTGATTAGGAGCAGATCGAAAATAGCCATTCCCCTTGTTGCTTCTTCCACCTTCTGGACCATGAAATTATCTGAAAAATTTGTTGGACCTGATTGTCATGGAAGAGTTTGACTCGCAATAAATATCTGGATAATTGAAATCTCCCATTACTACTACTTTCCTTTCTGAAAGTTTAATCATCTGTTCCAAGCATGCATCATCCATCAATTCAGACTGGCATGAGATCAGTGCTATTTCTCTCCCCCTTAATTTTTACCCAAATGCTCTCAACCTGGCTTGCAGGATTTAAGTCATGGACCTGTTCACAGCTGTAATAATCTTTTTACATATAATGCTACTCCTCCTCCTTTCCTATTTGATTTGTTTCTCTGTTTCTCTGAAATAGGTTATACCCTTCAATTCTTATGTTCCAATCATGAGACTCATCCAATCAGGTTTCAGTGATACCTATTACATCATATTTGTTTTGCTGTGTTTGAGTTCATCTTGTTTATTTCCCATGCTCTGTGCATTGGTGTAGAGACATCAAAGGTCATGGTGCATTTCCTCTGGCTGCTTCTTTAAGGTTTTTTCCCTCCGCTGTTGGCTTCTTGACCTATTTGATCAGTTCTCTCAATAACCTTTGGACTATTACAGTGAGTGGAAACAAGCCACAGAATTTGTGCTTATAGCCCTTGCAACTGAGTGAGGTGTAACAATTGCCAGAAAATGGAAATGTTGTTTACAGAAACACCAATCAGAATGGCTCTGTTTGTTGGGCTAGCTGTTCTGGTTTAACAACTGCTCTGTCAGGAAACTATCCACCAGATTACAGGGACCCCTGAATCCCTTACCTGCAGTTTGAAGTGGCATAGTTCAGATTTCTTTTCACCTCATTCTGCATAATATGCACAACAGTTCACATATGGCCGGCTGATTAGCCATTCTCTGTTCACTTGGGCATATTTCTGAGTTCTTTTTTCCTCCAAACTATTGAGAAACATCTCTATTTCCATGATTTATGTAAGCCACGTATAGAGAGGATAACATTTAGGACCTTTCCCTCAACCCTGTATGAACTCTTTAAGTCATGTGTGAAGGATATAAGTATTCAAAATTCTGGTACAATTGAACTGGCAAAGACAGAAATAAAGTATAATGAGAATCAAAACTCTTCTAGTAGAAAATATGAAGTGCTTATATTTATAGAACCAGTGATCTTTTCATTGTAATACATAAAATTTTTAATCCTGTATTCATGAAAGTTTTCTTGAATACTTATTTGGACTTGTGGAAATAACTAATTTGCATTTTGATTTTTTTATAGCTGAGTTTGATTTTTTGGTAATGTTTATGAGTTGTTGACCTTTAATTATTTTATTGCTGATCTATGATCAAAATAAAATTAAGAAAGTAGCAGATCTTAAGTTGTGAGAGAAAAGCTACTCATAAAACAATTCATGTTACTGCTGTACATCAAGAAAAAACAGTATTATAACTTTGGATGCAGGCTTCAGGGTGAGGGAATATTTACCATGATTGCTTTTTTCTAAATTTTGTTTCAGGATTCAAATCCATGTCATTTCAGAGTTTTGGAACATTATTTTGAATTGAATATATTTTATTCAATTATATATATATATATAATGTCTGGCGGCAGCTGTTTATAATGATAATGACACTGAATTTGTTCAAAACTTACTCTTACTTCTAATCTAAAGACCCCCCTCCAAGTTTCAAGTAAATTGGATCAAGAGTCTCAATTTTACATATCTGAAAGTAGATGCCTCTATTGATTCCGAAAACAGCAGTTAAGCAGCCAAGCAGGAAAGCTCCAGCTGGCCATGGCATTAAACAAAACAAAACACTGTCTTCTTGTACCTACTATTTCAGAGACTGATTATAATAAAAATGTTTTACCTTTCCAGTGAAAACTGCATTTTCCAGTCACAAAGCAATATATCTGGGCCCACATAATGTTATTCTATTTTGGGAGCTGTCATTCCAGACCCAGCAAAGGTCTGTCTAAACCCATTCCACATTTTTGATGCAACTTTTATTTGTTGTAATGTATTTCAATGGAGCCCATGCAAGTCAGTTGGCATGTCTAGCTGCCATTATATTCAATGTTCCTTCGGGTATCTCCCATTGTTCCCAATGGACATTCTTGTCTTCACTTAGTACATCCAGTGCCATCTGTCTATTTATCCAGCCACAAAAAATTAAAAATGCTCACACCTCCACAGGAGGGGGGGAAAGAGGACTGCATCTCTCTGTGGCTTGCCTCAAAAGGTTACTGACTGGATGCCCTCTATGCTTTTACCTTGCAAGGATTTGATTGTAAGGGGAAAATGCTGTTGCTCAAAAAATCAGTCGACTAAAGAAAGGATATAAGAACATTCTGCCTGCTGGCACTGCAGCACCCAAAGCTGAAAACAGCACAGATTTATTTGGAGATTGAAGTTTCATTTCACTAAGAATCCTGGATCCTAATACTATTATAGAACATAGTGGTAATAACCTGAAAGAACAATTTCCCTGTATATCTTTGGCTCGGAATTTACATTATGCATAAATCTCAGACTGTAAAAGGTCTGTTCAATTAAACTAGAATGTATTTGGGGGAAAGGGTCCTATGCAGTGGTGGGATTCAGCCGGTTCGCACCACTTCGGCAGAACTGGTTGTTAAAATGGTGCTTGTAAACAACCAGTTGTTAAATTATTTGAATCCCTCACCGGAACCAGTTGTTAAATTATTTGAATCCCACCACTGGTCCTATGTATGTACTCAAAATGTTTGTGCCTATTTGGCTAAAGGCAGATACTGTCTGCCACTTGAGAGAAGGAGAGCTGTAGTATTTTCTTTATTCCCCTTATTCTGCCTTGTTACCAACCTGAGAGCCACAATGAGTAAACAAAACGTTTGATTCTGTGCTTTGGCTAATACAGGTACAGGAGTTACTTTGCTTATATATGAACAAGCCAAAGTTATGTCCCCCTAGCTAGTAATGAGTAACCAACACTTCAGAAAAACAGACAAACCTGTACGATCTCCATTGGTAAGTGGTATTGTCTGTTAAGCTGAAAATATCCTTGTTGCTTGTTTGGTATGTTATTTTTCTCCCCATTGTAAGACAGCCTGGCATAACAATTAATATTACCAAATGACATGAATTTTCCAATTTGTATTTGTTCGAACTGAAGTAACATTTTAGGGTAGCAGAGTGCTCTAGACAAATAAGACAGCAGACACTACCTGATTTGCACTTACCTGTGAGTTCATCAAGTGATTTTCTGTGCAAGAAGACATTTGTCCTGCATGTGCACAGGCCAGCTGAGGAAAAGATTTCCAAAGCTTTCTAGTAAACTAAGGCCCCTTCTGCATGTGTAGACTAATTCACTTTCAAACCACTTTCAATGCACTCTGGATTTTGCTGGGCAGAATAGCAAAATCCATTTGCAAACAACTGTGAAAGGGAATTGAAAAGGCATTATTCTGCATGTGCGAAAGGGATCAAGGAGTGCCTTTCCTCCTACTGGCACTTTTCTGCCATAATAAATACATGATAAGGAGGAGGGGCTTTACTCCCTTAGTTCTCTTCATGCTGCTTTGGGAGACCCCATGAAACTAAAATTCCAGAGAGTTCACAGCAGGGCAGGAGGGAAGGATGCATGCCTCCATAGAAGATCATTGGATGAACAACAGTTATAGGCCAGTACGCCCCTGTTCTCAACAAAAAACACCATGGAGGGCCACCTTCCCAACAGTTATCTATCATGCATTGACATTCACTCAGAGCCGGGAGCTCTCTACAGATGTCTCAACCAAATCATATACAGGAATGTGGCAAAGAGAAAAAGCACTCTGTTGGAGAGAGCCATGATGTGCCAAGTAGAACTGAACAAACATGCAATCCAAATAAAGACTTGTTAACAGACAATTGTTTTTTTCTCCCACCTTGGACATTCCACAGGTATATATACTCCACTTGCTTTACTACCATCAGATCCTCTGAAGATGCCAGCCGCAGGCAAAACATCAGGAGAAAAGGCTACTAGAACACTAGAACATACAGCTTGAGAACCACACAACACCCCAGTGATTCTGGCTGTGAAAGCCTTCAACAATACATTGAACATCTATATGGGGAGAAATTGTTCCAAGACACTGAGGCCCTTTCCGCATGGGCGGTTAATGGCACCCTGGGGACAGCAAAAACGCCATCACTAGGGAGCCATTCGCACAGGGGGCGCAGCTGCTGCGCCGCCGCGCTGCCCGACTGGCGTGAAGCCGGCGTTTCCCAACCTCGCTTGGCAAGCGAGGTTGTTGGGAAATGCTGGCTTGGAGCCGCTGCCGTTCGCATGGCAGCGGCTTCCAGGTGCCTTCCCTCCCCCCCCGACCGGACGACTCACCTGTCCTGCGGCCCTACGGCACGTCGCCGAGGCCTGGGGACATGCCCCCTTTGCCCTGCGACCCTGGAGTGGTCGCGCAGGGTAGGGGGCATGTCCCCTGGCCTTGGCGACATGCTGGAGGGCCGCAGGACAGGTGAGTCGCTCTGACGACGGCGCAGCTCTGCGCCGTCGTCCCTGCCATTTCTGGGACCGTCCATGCAAACAGTCCTAGAGGGGTCGGGTCGGCGTGGATTGCGCCAACCCGGCCCCTTCCGCCTCCATGCGGAAACGGCCATAGAGACTGGAAAAACTTTGAATCAGGAAAGCACACCTTCTCTGTTCTTTAACCTTTCTTCTATGCTGCAAAGACACAGGAACTATTCCATCATTTCCCACAGGCAAGAGGACCTGCAAATCACCACAGGTTCACCATATCTATGACTGACTAGAACACGCACTCTTACATGAGAGAATCCACACTGCCCACAAAGAACTTGTGAACATAGACAAGGAGCTGTTATTCCTCCATATCAACAGTAGCCAAAGATGAGGACCCATGACTGGGATAAAACTGACAACTTAACTTACAGGAAAATGGAGAAGGGCATGGCTTACCACACCACAAGACAGAAACAAAAATTCTACAAATGCCAAAAGCATCAGTTGAAACCCGAACTGGACACATCATAGACCACCATCAATCTGACTGAGAGACAACTCTTTGATTACGAAATATCCATCTTATCAAAAGAGACAACTTTGCTGTCACCACCACCAGAATCCCATTAGAAAACATCATTGCTAATGTTGAATCAGTGATTTATCGTCTCCCAGAGGAAGAAGCAGAAGTCAGAGGGGAAACAGCAAGGATTCTGAGAAAGGCAAAACTTCCCTCCAGTAACATAACAAGAAAAGAACATAAAAAGTAACATAACAAGAAAAGAAATAAAAGCCATCAAAGACCTCAAAGATTTCAATTCCGATTCAGAAATTGTCATTCTCCCAGCAGATAAAGGTAATACCATGTTAATCATAAAAATAGAACAACACAGAGAAAAAAGCAGACAGCTTTTGGATCCCACAACATACAAAAAACTGAAACAGGATTCTACCAACAAAATCACCAGAAAAAAACAACACTTTGATTAAGAACTCCACAATTAATCCTAACATATGACATCTATGCATATCTGAAGCTCTCTATGGACTCTCAAAAATCCACAAGGACTCCACTCCACCCAGACTCATTGTGAGTGCCATTGGATCCCCTACATATGATTTGGCAAAATTTTTGGCTGCACAATTACAAAGCCATATTGGACTTACCACAAATGACATTAAGGACTCAGCCCACTTCATAGGAATCAATGGGCAATCTTAAACTCAGCCCCAATAACACAATGATCAGCTTTGATGTGGTTTCCCTATTCACCAAGGTCCCCATAGCGGACACCATCGCACTCATTAACCAGATTTTCCCTAAAGACATTACAGCCCTGTTTCAACATTGCCTCACTACAAGCTACTTCCAATAGGATAATGAATTTTATGAACAGAGAGATGGGGTAACCATGGGTATCCCTCTTAGACCTGTAATGGCAAATTTTTACATGGAACACTTTGAGAAACAAGCCATAGAAACAGCACCAAAAAACCCCCACTATATGGTTCCATTATGTGGATGACACGTTCACAGTTTGGAGCCACAGAGAAGAAGAACTAAACAAGTTTCTGGGCCATATTAACAATATCCACCCGAACATCCAATTTACTATGGAAAAAGAAAACCAGGGAAAATTATCATTTCTAGATGTCTTAGTCATCCACAAACTGAACCAACAATTGGACCACACAGTATACAGAAAACCTTCACAAACTGATAGATATCTACATAAAAACCCCAATCATCACCCAGGACAGAAAAGGAGCATAATAAAAACTTCGATAGATCATGCAAAAAGAATCTGTGAACCCCACGTCCTTCAAGATGAGCTGAATCACCTAATCTGGGCTCTACAGGCTAATGGTTACTCCACTACAGACACCAGAAGAGCTGCAAGACCAAGAAAAAAATCAAAGGAAAGAAGATAAACAGTCAACCAGAGGGAAAGTGTTCTTACCATATATCAAGGGAATCACTGATCTTATAAGGAAACTGATGAAGAAATATAACCTCCAAACAATCTATAGACCCACTAAGAAAATTCAACAAATGCTACATTCAGCAAAGGATAAGAGTGATCCTCTAACTTCTGCAGGAGTATAGCATGTACTGTGCAATTGTGGACAAGTCTACATAGGGACCACCAAATGCAGCGCCCATACACGAATCAAAGAACATGAAAGGCACTGCAGACTAATTCAACCAGAAAAATCAGCAATAGATGTGATAAACCAAGCTAGGCACAGAATATTATTTGAAAGCACAGACATTTTGCACCGCTCTGACAACCACTATGTCAAACTACACAGAGAAGCCATTGAAATCCACAAGCACATGGACAGTTTCAACAGAAAGGAAGAAACCATTAAAATGAACAGAATTTGGCTACTTGTACTGTAAAACACTAGAATCCAGACAGTAACTAATGAACACCACCCAGACAAAGGATGTCTCCAGGCAGTAAGCAGTCAATAGGCAAGTGAACACCACCCAGAACACCACCCACTACTCTAGGCAGTAAGCAATCAAAGGGATTGAAAGGCCAGGCTACTATAATGCAGATGCCCTCACTAATTGATTATGCTCTCTTCATGGTTACTGACATGCTAAATGGGTGTATCCCACCCAACACATGCAAATCAAGCTTTCTAATTGCACCCTTTACACTTGTTAACTGGCAAATGGTTCTTTCTCAAACCCTGGACATTCCGCAGGTGTACATACTCCACTTGCTTTACTACCATCAGATCCTCTGAAGATGCCAGTCACAGATGCAGGCAAAATGTCAGGAAAAAATGCTACTAGAACATAGCCACACAGAACAGGAAACACACAACACCCCAAATAAAGTCCCCTTCCTCTATATAATGATTCTGGTAATCCTTGGTGGTCTCCCATCCAAGTACTAACCAGGGCCAACCCTGAATAAATTTTGAGATCAGGCTAGCCTGGTTTATCCAAATACCAAAGACATATTCAGTAAGGGATGTCAGGGATGGAATCAGGCATTTTACACATGAAAAAAGCATTGCAAAACCCTGAGATGCCATAATATCGAAAGGAGGGAAAGAAGAGGTTATTCTTAAGGATCTGAAAGCAATCCTGTTAATTCCTATACATTTTTGTCCAACTGGTGGAATTAATCAGCTGTCTGTGGTGCTACCATAACTATCAGTTTCTTTCTTTTCAACACTAATTCCTAGTATGCACTAGAAGACTGACCTACATTAGGGATGGTGATTTGGTAAACAGAATCCCCCTCCAAAAAAGGCTATTTGGCAGAGCTGAAATAGCCTGGTATAAAAAAAGCTGAATAGATTGCAGCTTTTCATCTTTTACTTGCAGAGAGCAGAGTGCTCTGCTCTTTACAAGCAATCCCTCCACCTCCTTGATCACAAAGCTGCTTGACAACTTTGGATTCAGAGAGAGAGCTGTGTTGTTTGCAGAGAGTGGAGTGCTCTGTGCTCTGCAGGCAATCACCACCCTCTGCCTCCCCAATCCCAAAGTTGGTTGCCGGCTTTGTGATCAGTGAGGAAGTTGGATGCTTGAAGAGAGCAGAATGCTCCACTTTCTGCAAGCAACCCCCCCCCCCCCGCCTTCCTGAGTTCAAAGCTGGTTGCCTGCTTTGGAATCAGAGATGGAACTGGGTTGCTTGCAGAGGGCGGAGCCCTCTTCCTCCTCAAGCAACTCCCCCCTCAAGGGAGTTGAGTTCTCTCTGCCGTTGCTTCTCAATTCCATGTAGACCTGAAAAGCAGAAGTGGTAAGAAAAGAAATGTTTCATGTTTGGGTGTTTTTTGAAAGCCAAATAAACTTCATGAGTATTGGCTTTATTCAGTTTTATCAGAAATTTCTAAACCTGTACCCAAAATTTACTGAGCACAATTGTTTGTGTTTAGCCCTAACCCAGATTAAAGGAACAGATTTGTAAAGCACACCACCAGCATATGCTGTGAGATATAGCATGTCAAGATGCCTTCAAAGGGAATAATAAAAGGGCCATACTGACTTGTTCATTCACATTTGAATGGGAAAGTGTGGCACAGAAATCTACAGTGACTGATTCAGAAATGAAATGCTATATAGGCTGCAGTCCATCAACAGGAATAGAAATGACCAGTTGAATCAAGCATATATTTGCTATAGATTTAAACAACTTTTCAGCAGATTTAAACAACTTATCAATACCATTCATCCTTTCTGGTTCAGGACTGGGGCTTGGAGGCTGTGCTTTGAGTAAAGGCTGTATCAGCTCTGAGGAGAGAGACCTGGAGGTATAGTCTGAAAGAGCTCCCGTGCAGAAAGGCTCTTTTGAAAGGCTTTGGCTGAGACCTGCCTAACTGAAAGAATCCCTCCCCCTCCCCCTCCCCCTCCCCCTCCCCCTCCTTGGCCTTGGTCAGATCTGAGAGCCTGGAAGCATGGCTTGACCTGGCAGAGACTGTATGACTGAAGTACTCCCTCCCTCTCCTTCTGTTTGATCCAAGAACCTGGAGATACCTTTCTTCAGGCTGGCACATAGCCAGATTCTTTGAAAAGCAGCTCTTTAAGTCATGCCTTCAGAGTAAATTGATAATGGAAAGGCTAAGCAGATTTGGCTCAGGTAATGGGTGTTTATCAGCACCATTTTAAAGCCACAGTTGGCACAATCCTGAGGAGGGTGCTTTTTGAACCATAGCTTTCACATCCTGCATGTGAGCTCCCAAAGGCACCTAGTGGGCCACTGCGAGTAGCAGAGTGCTGGACTAGATGCACTCTGGTCTGATCCAGCAGGCTAGTTCTTATGTTCTTTTGTTCTTAATGATAATTTGGAAATCTAGGAGCATTTCTTCTTTAAATGTAGTTTATTCTTTGCTAGAATCACTCAAGAATGTGATGAAAGCCCTTTCCGCATGGGCGGTTTATGGCGCCCTGGGGACAGCAAAAACGCTGTCCCCAGGGAGCCATTTGCACAGTGGGTGTGAAGCAGCCATTTGCACAGGGGGTGCCCGACCGGCGCGAAGCCGCCATTTCCAAACCTCGCTCGGCAAGCGAGGTTTACAGGAAATGGCAGCTTGGAGCCGCTGCCGTGCAAATGGCAGCGGCTTCCATGTGCCTTCCCCCCCCCGACCAGGTGACTTACCAGTCCTGCGGCCCTCCGGCGCATCGCCAAGGCCTGGGGACATGCCCCCTTTGCCCTGTGACCTTGGAGTGGTCGCGCAGGGCAGGGGGGCATGTCCCCTGGCCTTGGCGACATGCCAGAGGGCCGCAGGACCGGTAAGTCACTCTGATGACGGCGCAGCTCTGCGCCATTGTCTCGGCCGATTCTGGGACTGTCCATGCGAACGGTCCCAGAGGGGTCGGTCGGCGTGGATTATGCCGACCCGACCCCTTCCACCTCCGTGCGGAAACGGCCAAAGAAAAACCACAGAACAGCAATGGAGATCCTCTCTTTGTGGCAGCAAAAGAGAACTGAGGGAGTAGCATCCCTCTTCCTGGTTCAGTGATTGTTTTGGCAGGAAAGCACCAGAGGTAGGAGGGGTGCTTCTAATCTACTGGAAAGCTGTGGAAATAATTTCTGTAGCTGACCTACATACACACATTTCCAGAGTTGGATTGCAGAGAAGCCATGATGATGAAACAAAGGTAACTGTAGAATTATTTTTGCAAAACTAACAAAAGTTTATTGTAAGGAACTTCATTCTAGACAGGATAGAGACAGGATTCTAGTCTAAATAACTGAGATGGACAGAGATGCAGGAAGCATGTTTTTTTCCTGTATGGTGACAAAATTGAGAAGGTGTGGGGACAGGTGTCAATCAGAGGTAAGGAAGATTTCCTGACAATAGCAACCTGCACATCAAAGGGATAGCATCAGAGCCGTAGAAAGCAAGAACATTTAGGGTCCTGATTTATCTGAACCTCTATAGTTATCCTCTGAAATCTGAGGCTGAGACAGTGCAAAGTCCTTCAATTCCAACACTAACAACTGTATTACAGAACAAGAATTTGTGTGTGTGTGTGTGCCCCCCCCAATGTGTGTGTGTGTCCTCTCACTGCAGATCACTGTTATAAAATTATAAACTGAACATACACAAACCCCCCAAAATTCTGTCTCTTGGGATTATTTTTGTTTTGCACAATGACTACAGATGACTACATATATAATGCTATAAAATTGAACTTTTGACTTAAATTTGGCATTGTTTGAAACAGAAGGGACTTCTGGCAGAAAATACAGCAATTGCCATGTTTTGCAGGATATCATTCCAAGCATATCATTGGTTGGCTTTAATACCCAGTTGAAACTGGCTTGCCACTTCCTTCATGGGCAAAGTTCCCTTCTGAACAGATGGGGGGAAAACAAAAGCATGAAAAATGGTCAGCATTAATTATAATGGTAGAATTCCCTTTGTGTACAGCATGCATGTGTAAGGTTAAAGAGATAATATGTTATTATTACTCTACCAAAAAGCTGAATTAACTCTGAAAATCCAACAAATAGCTATTCATTCTGAATAGAGGAAAAATAGGGTTGTGGCAGTGTGACAGAACTTGTATTCATTCAGAAAAAAATAAATGAATCCCTATGATATTTTTTTGTTCCCATTTGAATGGAAGAAAGTCTTGTAAATACTAAAAAATAAAATCTGAGTGAAATCACATATCCATTAATCTGACCCTTGGTTGTTCCCAGATGTCTTAATAGCTAAACTTTACTGGTAATATAATGGTAGAATTGTGTTCAGTTTGTCATCCCTGATTGGTTGTGATTCATCATGTAATTCTGGAAAGAAGAACCAACAGCAGTTATGGACCCTCAAAGGGGTAGAAGAAGAACCAGTAGCAGTTATGTTCTGTATAAATACTCTTTATTGCATTATAGAATCTACCTTCTATTCCCACTTCTAGAATATTTTGTAGCATAAATTCCCAATTGACTTGATCGAAGGATTTTTGTGTTTTAGGAATTAGTGGCATTTTTTGTGTTTTAGGAGATAGTGGCATTTTTCCAAGTCCCATGGATTTTTCCACCATTCATTGCATAGTCTTCAATTTGTTTCAGGTTTTGGTTTTTCAGATATTTTCAGATATTTTCTTTGTTTATATTTTCTTTTTTGTTATATAGTTCTGAGTAGTAATCTATTTAATATTGCTTTTCTATCAGTTATTAGTTTTCCTTCTTTTGATATACTTGTAACCAGTCTGGTTTGTTTTTGTTGTTCAATTTTTGCACTAAGCCATTTTCCTGGTTTGTCTCCTTGGGTGAAATCTCTTTGTTTTATCAAATTTAATTGCTTGGCCAGTTGTTCTGTATTTATTGTTTTTATTTTTGTCTCAGTGTAACACTTGTTTTATTTTTGTCTCAGTGTAACACTTAAAGGATTTCTTATAAGTTCTTCTAATTTTTAAAGTTCCTGTTCTAGCTTCGACTGACTTTCTTTTTTTAATTTGGATTTTTTGCCATATAATAGTTTCTCTAATTACAGCTTTCATGGCATCCCAAATTATTTCTTTTTTTGGAGTGGAATTTTAATTATATTTCCAATAATACTTTATGGATTTTTCAATGACCTCTTCACTTTCTTTATTCTTAATTATCCAGTTTTTAAATTTCCATATCTTCATTTTGTGTCTTGTTTCTAATTCCCACACCAATGGGTTATGGTTTCTTAATTAAATAGATAATTTCAGCTTGTGTTGAATGACAGTTTGGTCGGCTTTTGTTTTGCTCTGTTCCCCCTGATGTTTTGTTGTTGTGATCCTGGAATTGCAGTAAGCTGGTTTGAGGAATTGGCTTCCTCTTTCCTGGGATCTAAAAGGTGTTGGGCACCTGTCTATGGTTTTAGAGGGGTTCTCCACTGGGGACAGTGTCCCCAAATGGTTGGGGGGTTCACTGGGGACTTACCCGGTGAATGCCGCCATTACCCGATGGAACCTCAGACTTTTAATTTTTAACTGTTATTGAAAGGATCACCACCCAAACCTTTACAACATAGAGCAGATAGATTTCCCTCCCTGCTTTAACTGCTTTTGCCCAAACACTACATATCTTTAAAATAAGTAAATGGACTCCCTGCCTGACCAGCAGACATCCTAACCCTTCTTCTACCAAAATCCAACAACCCTTCAGACTGTCAATTGACCAGCAATTAAGCTGGCAATTTTTTTTCCTTTTCAAAGTTCTAGTGACCATTTAAAAGTGACTGGAGGGTAGAACTTAAAACCATCACATATACCACCCCCAAACCATCCTCAAATACATAATGATGTGGATATCACCTGAAATAGTCCCCATGAATACATCCCAAAACATTCTATCATCATTGTAAAGATGACTACTAGATTTTAATGGCAGTCTCCCTATACAGCCTAATTCACAATGACAGTTGTCCCTGTAATTATGTATCAATGAAGGAGCAGTATTCAGAATGAAAGCAAAAGGGAAGAAATGGCTTATTGCCTGAATGATCACAGGTGGTTACGGAAAAGATGGTTCTCCCCCTGCCCTACACATTTTTTCATTGTCTGAGAAGTTTAATTATAACTCACACCAGGATTCCAGAATGTGTTGGAAAGCACATGATACCCAAATCTTGCTGAAACTAATTAGATCTAGGCCTTGTCGATGCCTGGATGGGACAGCTCCTCAGAATCATATTAGTTCCCTGATGGTAGATAGGCAGGGAAAAAGAAGTAAAGGATGGTACCAGGAAGTGGTGAATAATTGACTGAGGATTCAGGGATGTAATGTAACTGTGTGTATATGGTGTCAATAGGAATTATTGCAGGGCAACTTTTCCTGTGGGATTCCTTTGAGAAGGACATTTCTGAGCCTAAGCTATAGCTCTGGGAACATCCCATGAAATATCAGCCAATCTGGTTCTCAGCAATGAAATGGCAAAACATTTTCTGCTTTGTAGAGAGCACTGTAGCCAGAATTTGCTTTCCCAAAACTTCAACAGAGCTTGTTTCAACACTTCAAAGTTATTGAACAGCTAATCTTTGCTGAGGACAAGTATAAGTGACAGAATTGAACAAATTTGCCCCAGGAATCAGAATATTATGCAGCTATACATTTGTTAACCTTTGTTTAAGCTGAGTCATCTCATAGAGATAGATCTTATTACATGTGCCAAGTGTTGTTGACTGTGTGCCAGACAGAGCTAGAGCTTTACTGGCTGTCAGACCATTTGTCAATCTTTATTTCTCCACTTAGATATAATTTTAGGGTAAGAGAAACAAAGGGCAAGGGGAACAAAGAACAAATATGTGGTTTTGGCATGGTAATTTGTCATGTTGATAATAGCTATTAGTTATTCACCACCATTGTAACATAGGGTTCTAGAACACTGTTACAAAACAACAACCTTGTAATTGGAAAATTTATGCATATTATGTATCTAAGCATTTAGACCACAATCCAGCATGCAACAATATGAGATTAAGCTCCACTGAGATTTCAATGAAATTGAGCAAACCCAACAACTATATGCTGTCCCATGACCTGAATGTGCAAGCAAGCCACAAATCACCTTGGCAAAAGCAACATCTGGTGTATTTTATATAGTTGTCATCTTACTAAAATCTGATTCACTGGGTCAGTTCCAAGTTATATAGGTTCTAGCCCAATTATCTTCCCCATCTGTGTCAATTAGTTTTTATCCAGGTGGTTAAAGTGTCAGAAAGAACCACCAGTGGCTGTCTCTAAATGATATATTTTACAGTGACAGGTGCTTAGCATTTCTAATGCTGGCCAGTTTAAATCTAGAATATGGTTCTTGGAAATATACACACATTTGATAGTCACTCTCTATGAACATTTCTGCAGCAGAACTTTCAATAGCTGAAATAAAAGAAAACAAGGTTTTTTCCTGTTTTTAAATTATATTATGAAAATAACTACTTTTCAAGCAGACAATCTGTGGTTTTTCTTTCAGTAGTTATATCAATGTAACCCTTCAGGAGTATGACATATTTAAAAGTGTGCATTTTAATTTTGTTGTAGAATTTCAAGGAAACTTGATTTTCATTATCCTGAAATTTCAGCAGAGTTGATATATTTCTTGAAAACCATTTTAGGGACTTTTTGTGCTTGAAAATATCACTAGCCATGTCTACTGCCATTAAAAATAATTTACATGGACACAGAAGCATTGGAAATGCAGCCCAGCTGGGGTATTTTTTCTCCCCTGCTGCTCCAGGTGCGGCTGTCTCTCCAAAACTAAAGCGGTCACAAAATCTCATGAAAAAAATAATGTTGGGTTTTCCCAGCTTAAAATGGAACAGTAAATTTTGGGAATCATTTTGGTTCAGGAATATCTGAATTCACATCTCTGTTTCAGATTACTCTCTGAAGATCCTCCAGCAGAAGTGCTTCCTTTCATCTCAACCAAGTCAGTCTCACCGGGGTCCATTCCGCACATGCAGAATAATGCACTTTCAAACTTCTTTCAGTGCTCTTTGAAGCTGTGCAGAAGAGAAAAATCCACTTCCAAACAGTTGTGAAAGTGGTTTGAAAATGCATTATTTTTCGTGTGCGGAAGGGGCCCAAGACATAGGACAAGGGCCTCAGGTTGATTGCCTTCTCTCAAAACCTGGTGGAGAAAGGGCTAGAGCTGGTTCCGCATTCCCAAAGCTCCTACCACTGTACACAAACCCCAGGTAAAAGGTTCAACTGTGCCCTTGTCTCAGACAGCGTTCTTTCTTGTCCAGAAGACAATGGAATGGCCCATCACCAGGACCCTGATTGTGTTCCATGATATACCAACACCTGAAAGAAACACCACTTTCCTATGAGGGAGTCCCAAACCTTGAAATTGCAACTCCCCTGCTACCAAAATCTGCTATATAACGGATAACGACTTTTGCCAACTCAGGCAACCTGGGCCTCAGCCCACGATCTGAGAAATACCTTGAGCACGATCAGTGGTCAAAACTGGAGATTTAAGAACCTGTGATAGCCCTTGTCTCAGCTAAAACTGGTTTGAACCTGAATCAAGGGCGACCCACTCATGTTTTAGAACAGGCCACCCTGCATTCAAAGGAATACACAGAGTGCCTGAACTGGATAGCATTGGGGTAACCTTAGTATAATATAATACCCTTTGCCCAACTACTTTGATTGGATTTGTATCAAATGCAGCCCATCCTCCATGAAAGATGATCCAGGCTGTGCTTAAAAGAACATCCTACATGCCTGGACGAGCATCAGTTGAAACCCGAACTGGACACATCACGGAATCAGCGATTTATCATCTCCCTGAGGAAGATGACTCTCAAGGATTCTGAGAAAGGATCCCTATATGATCAGTGATTCCCTTGATGTATGGTAAGAACACATTCCCTCTGGTTGACTGTTTATCTTCTTTCCTGTGGTTTGTTCTTGGTCTTGCAGCTCTTCTGATGTCTGTAGTGGAGTAACCATTAGTTTGTAGAGCCCAGTTTAGATGATTCAGTTTATCTTGAAGGATGTGGGGTTCACAGATTCTCTTTGCATGATCTATCAAAGTTTTTATTGTGCTCCTTTTCTGTCCTGGGTGATGATTGGGGTTTTTATGTAGATATCTATCAGTCTGTGAAGGTTTTCTGTATACTGTGTGGTCCAATTGTTGGTTCAGTTTGTGGATGACTAAGACATCTAGAAATGATAATTTTCCCTGGTTTTCTTTTTCCATAGTAAATTGGATGTTCGGGTGGATATTGTTAATATGGCCCAGAAACTTGTTTAGTTCTTCTTCTCTGTGGCTCCAAACTGTGAACGTGTCATCCACATAATAGAACCATATAGTGGGGGGTTTTTGGTGCTGTTTCTATGGCTTGTTTCTCAAAGTGTTCCATGTAAAAATTTGCCATTACATGGCTAAGAGGCCTACCCATGGCTACCCCATCACTCTGCTCATAGAATTCATTATCCTATTGGAAGTAGCTTGTAGTGAGGCAATGTTGAAACAGGGCTGTAATGTCTTTAGGGAAAATCTGGTTAATGAGTGCGATGGTGTCCGCTGTGGGGACCTTGGTGAATAGGGAAACCACATCAAAGCTGATCATTGTGTTATTGGGGCTGAGTTTAAGATTGCCCATTGATTCCTATGAAGTGGGCTGAGTCCTTAATGTCATTTGTGGTAAGTCCAATATGGCTTTGTAATTGTGCAGCCAAAATTTTTGCCAAATCATATGTAGGGGATCCAATGGCGCTCACAATGGGTCTGAGTGGAGTGGAGTCCTTGTGGATTTTTGAGAGTCCATAAAGTCTAGGAGGGAGAGCTTCAGATATGCATAGATGTTGTCATATGTTAGGATTAATTGAGCAGTTCTTAATCAAAGTGTTGTTTTTTCTGGTGATTGTGTTGGTAGAGTCCTGTTTTAGTTTTTTGTATTTTGTGGTGGGATCCAAAAGTCTGATTTTTTTCTCGGTATTGCTCTGTTTTTATGATTACCATGATATTACCTTTGTCTGCTGGGAGAATGATAATTTCTGAATTGGAATTGAGGTCTTTGATGACTTTTCTTTCTTTCTTTGTTATGTTACTGGAGGGAAGTTTTGCCTTTCTCAGAATCCTTGCTGTTTCCCCTTTTACTTCATCTGCTTCTTCCTCAGGGAGATGATAAATCTGTGATTCAACATTAGCAATGATGTTTTCTAATGGGATTCTGGTGGTGATAACAGCAAAGTTGTCTCCTTTTGATAAGATGGATATTTCGTAATCAGAGAGTTGTCTCTCAGTCAGATTGTTGGTGATCTGTGATGTATCCAGTTCGGGTTTCAACTAATGCTTTTGGCATTTGTAGAATTTTTGTATCTGTCTTGTGGTGTGGTAAGCCATGTCCTTCTCCATTTTCCTGTAAGTGAAGTTGTCAATTTTATCCCAGTCATGGGTTCTCATCTTTTGGCTAGTGTTGAAATGGAGGAATAACAGTTCCTTGCCTATGTTCACAAGTTCTTTGTGGGCAGTGTGGATTCTCTCACATAAGAGTGTTTGTTCTAGGTGGTCATAGATACGGTGAGCCTGTGGTGTTTTGAAAGTCCTGTTGGCTGTGAAAAATGATGGAATAGTGATAAATGATAGAATGCAGCATAGAAGAAAGGTTAGAGAACAGAGAAGGTGTGCTTTCCTGATCCGTAGTTTTTCCAATCTCTGTATGTCTTAGAACAATTGTCTCGGAAGCTGATGAAGAAACACAACCTCCAAACATTCTATAGACTCACTAAGAAAATTCAATAAATGCTATGTTCATCAAAGGATAAGAGGGATCATCTAACTTCTACAGGAGTCTACCACGAACTGTGCAGTTGTGGACAAGTCTACATAGAGACCACCAAATGCAGCACCCAGACATAAATCAAAGAGCATGAAAGGCACTGCAGACTAATTCAGCTGAAAAAATCAGCAATAACAGAACATATGATAAACCAAGCTGAGCACAGAATATTATTTGAAAACACAGAAATTTTGCACTATGTCAGCGTGCACAGAGAAGCCATTGAAATCCACAAGCACATGGACAATTTCAACGGAAAGGAAGAAACCATTAAAATGATGAAAATTTGACTAACAGTACTGCAAAACACTAGAATCAAGACTAATGAACATGACCCAGACAAAGGATGTCTCTAGGCAGTAAGCAATCAAAGGGATCAAAAGGCCAGGCTACTACAATGCAGATCCCCTCACTAATTGATATTACTATCTTCATGGTTACTCACATGCTAAATGGGTGGATCCAGTGGTGGGATTCAAATAATTTAACAACAGGTTCTGGTGGTGAGATTCCAATAATTTAACAACTGGTTGTTTACAAGCATCATTTTAACAACCGTTTCTGCTGAAGTGGTGCGAACCTGCTGAATCCCACTACTGGGTGGATCCCACCCAGCCCATGCAAATCAAACCTGCTAATTGCACCCTTTACACTTGTTAACAGGCAAATGGTTCTTTCTCAAACCCTGGACATTCCGCAGGTATATATACTCCATTTGCTTTACTACCATCAGATCCTCTGAAGATTCCAGTCACAGATGCAGGCAAAACATCAGGAAAAAATGCTACTAGAACACAGCCATACAGCCCAGGAACCACACAACGCCCCCGTGATTCCGGCCGTGAAAGCCTTCGACAATACACTGAAATCTAGTGGGGTGGGGGAAGGCTCTGCAGGTAGCGTCTTCCCCTGCAAAGGTATGGGAAAAGGGAGTAATCAGGAAGACTTTCTCCATGATTGGACCCAGACTATAAATCCAGCTTCCCCATGGAAATTCATCAAATGCCAACCCTTTATGGGTTTCAGCATCTTGCGAAGACCTTACTATTAACCCTAGCCTTTAACCCTTTCTGGATGCGCCAGTCTGGGGTGGGGAAGAAGAACTAAACAAGTTTCTGGGCCATATTAACAACATCCAATTTACTATGGAAAAAGAAAACCAGGGAAAATTATCATTTCTAAATGTCTTAGTCATCCGCAAACCAAACCAACAATTTGGCCACACAGTATACAGAAAGGAAAGTGAGGGGGGGGGGAGAGATGATAGAAAAGGAGAGAGAGAATGCGAGACAGACAGGTTAGAACAAGTGTGAGCAGAACAAAAAGGAAGAGACAGAGAAGAGAGGGGTAGTAGGAGCCAGGGGGTATTTTTTGTGTTTTTTTCACATTTCAGTCTGCACGGGGTGCATTTTTAAAGCTCTTGGCACCAAACTTTCAGGGTCCCATCTGGAGACTGTCCTGATGATACCACCCAGGTTTGGTGAAGGTTGGTTCAGGAGGTCCAATGTTACAAACCCCCCAAAAGGGGTGCCCCTATCCCCCATTGTTTCCAAAGGGAGCTAATAGAAGATGGAGGCTACCCCTTTGAGGGTCCATAACGTTGGCTCTCCTGAACTAAACTTCACTGAACTCAGAGAGTATCATCAGGATAATCTGCTGATGAGACCCTGAAATTTTGGTGCCAATAGCTTTAAAAATGCACCCTTGACAGGCACCCCAAGTACTTTGCCCAGATTCTCTGTTTGCCCAGATTCTCTGCAGTGCCTTCGCTCCATTGTAGCCAATGGAGAATTTCTGAGTGTATAAGCACTAGCTGCACATTTTTGAAGATAGAGACACCAGACTTTCAAAGTGGCTCCGGGAGGTCCTCCAGGTAATAGCATCCAGGCTTGGTGAAATTTGCTTCTGGGGGCTGGGGGCTGGGTGGTTTGAGAGAGTTCTGAGAGAACTCAGCCAGCAGGTTTCACATGCAGGAGAGGGGAAACAAAATAAGCCTTTTGGGGGCTCATAAAATTAAACCCCCAGAAGCAAAGTTCACCAGTGGTACATTTTTAAAGCTATTGGCACCAACGTTTCCAAATCTCATAAGGAGATTGTCCTGATGATACCCCATGAGTTTAGTGAAGTTTGGTTCAGGGGAGCCAAAGTTATGGACCCTCAAAATGGTAGCCCCCATCTCCTGTTAGCTCCCATTGGAAACAATGGGGGATGGGGCACCACATTTGGACCCCCTGAACCAACCTTTACCAAACCTGGGTGGAATCATCAGGACAGTCTTTGAATGAGTATCTGAAATTGTGGTGCCATTAGCTTTAAAAATGCTCCCCCCCCCTTGCAGGCACAAACAAAAAACACCAAAAATACCAAAAAAATCAGACGGACGTATGCCCAACTATTCAGGTATATCCAAATACGTTATTTGTCTTATTCAGGCATACAGATAATTTTATGCCCCAAAAAATCCAAATCTGAATTTTACCGAATGTCTAGGGTATTGACCAAGTCTATTTATTGCATGAGAATTTATTCAGCATTTGTTAACAAGTCTATGTTGAAAAGTTAACTTGTGGACTAAATCTGTGCAGGAATGCAATTCTGGCTCGGAAGGGAGTATACAGTTTTATCACAGTTTATGCATCTCTATTAACATCATACTCAATTCATTCGAATCATTGGGGTTAAAAATCATTGTCTTTTAAGATTTAATTTTTTCTCACATAATTGGTTGAGAAGATTCAGGTAAGTCATTGATAAGTCCAGATAAGAGGCAATTGAAAAATTGTGTCTATTTTATTCTCTGTCACTATTAGGTTTACAACTTGGCAAAAAGAGCTTAAAGGATTGCTATCTTGTGCTGTTCTAGGAAATTGGCAGCTACCCTTGATTTATGTTAATCTCTTTACCTATGGTGTCTTTCTTTGTTACTCTTATCACAGCTTAAAATCTTCATTCCTTTAAAACCACAGTGCAGTTACAAGTCATATAACTCTAGCAAACTACAATAAATTTTATAATCCCTTACTAAATGATACCATATAGAGTAAAACATTATTAAAAAGGTAAAACTAGCAATTTTTTCCCCTGCTCATTGTGCAAAAATGTTAAGTATAGAGGTTGATGAAGAGACACAGTAGAACAAATATAAGCCACCTATTGGACAGCAACCTGGTTTCGTACAAACATTCCCATTCCATTGAAAGTCATTCATCTACTCAAGAAATTCTCATTTCTCCTCACTTAGCATGTCTCATTATTCATTGGCAAACTCCAAGTTTCTAAAAGCCACATAATATGGTGAAAAATAAGTTGACACTTGGCCCTGAATGTAATTTTTAATAAAATATTAAATAAATGCACAATATCCATTTGATATATTTTGTGCAGAAATTATTTTTCATCCTATTTTCACTCACTCTCACATTCTCATTACTTTCCAGGACAGAATATGATTTGATACACTTGGTTACCCTGCTATACTTCTACAATGGTTATAGAGTGACATTTTGAGACTAAGATCTCCCTGAATTGAGAGTGAAATGTTAGTATTTTTTGCACAGCTTATCAGCAAAAGGAGCTGTACGCTGCATGACCCAAAACATTGATGGCCAGAAGACAGTACTGTAGCTACTAGTTTAACATGAATCAAGAGAAAATTGGGCTGCCTGATGACTTAGGCCTTGCTCTTCAGTGCAATCCTTACAGAGTTACACCCCTCTAAATCTATTGGACTCCAATAAAGTTAGGCAGATGTAACTGTGTTTGCAGTTTCACTGTGAGCAATTTGTGATTCATGTAACAATTGTGGGGCTCTTAGATTTCCTGCTAGATGTCTTAACAGCTTTGACTTCTTATAATTCTTGCTACTTTTCCAGCTTGGAATTATGGTTAGAATGAAGATGTTCATTCCCTCCTTGGCACCCTCTTTATTATCTCTAGTGTTTTAAGACAGTTAGGTCTCCAAGTGGTGGGGAAAACTCCCATATCTCCCATGTAAGGAGGTGAGAAGCTAATATCAAATTCATATGAGTGATGTCAGGATGGAATTTTCAATTTATCAGCAAAATCTCATCTTTGACAGAGACCACATGAGAACATACTGTGCTCTATGGTTGGAAGAATTGTTGGCATTTTTGTAAGTGTCTGTCACAGCTCAGACATGCAGGGGTTAACTGTGGGCATGCTAATTAGTTACTGAGGTCACAGTTTTATGACCTGATTTACTGATTAGCTATTGATCAGAAAGTTAGACCCTGGCATCATGCCTCTGGTGACGCAGGCAAAAGTTGTAAAGTAAAGCATGTTTCTTTGTTAGCCCAGATAGGCACCATGCTCTCTTAGGCATTTTGCCCACAGACAAAATATTCTGGGATAGACCCAGGATTATATATCCCAAGGTATTTTTATCCCGGTTTCTCCCTTCGCACGGCTGCCTGTCAGCGCGTTCAGGCCGGGAGTCAAAACTCCAGTGAATTATGCATGAGCCCCTGCTTCATTTTCATTTTCCACATGAACATTTACGTTATTTACGTCATTTACATAGTTTGCGTACGTTGACGAAGTTTACATAGATTATGTAGAAGAAGAAGAAGAAGAAGAAGAGTTTGGATTTATATCTTTCTCTTCAGGAGACTCAAAGGGGCTTACAATCTCCTTGCCCTTCCCCCCTCACAACAAATACCCTGTGAGGTAGGTGGGGCTGAGAGAGCTCCGAGAAGCTGTGACTAGCCCAAGGTCACCCAGCTGGCATGTGTGGGAGTGTACAGGCTAAGCTGAATTCCCCAGATAAGCCTCCACAGCTCAGGCGGCAGAGATGAGAATTAAACCGGGTTCCTCCAGATTAGATACATGAGCTCTTAACCTCCTACGCCACTGCGGCTGTAGATTTTGTTTTTCCAATGTTCTGATTGGCTGCAGCTAAGGGGCGGGGAGACCAGGTGGCAAAGCTGGAAAAATAACTGGCCCATCTCCCACGGTGTTTGCATGGGTGCGGGATCGGTGCACGCTTTTCAAAAGAACCGCCAATTTCATCATTTTTTGAAAGCAGCGAGATAAGGCAAATCTCGCAGGGTGGGCCCGATTTAGGCATGGAAGCCTTATGGAATTCATGCCCAAAATGGGATGGTTCACTTCCTTATCCAAGGATTTATTGGCCATGGGGAAAACACCTTAAACACCAAGTTGTGACCACACGAGGTGGTCACGATATACATCCTAAGTATGGTGCTAGAATAGAAAGCTGTTCTTATTTTCTTTCCATGTAACACTCCCTAAATAGTTAGTAAATTCATTTATATAATCAGCAACGGTGTATTGGTCTTCTTTTCTGCTACTCTGCTAAATTTATCCAACAAGAATTATGCCTTCCTCAGGTCGAAAGAGAGGTTTTTGCTCTCTAAACCCCGTCCACCCGAAGGCAGAAAGACTGGCCGTTTGCCCACAGCGGGAGTCCGGCAAGCCTAGGGGGGGTGATGGAGACAGACAACTGCAGCGGCAAACGTTCGCCCATCCCCGTGACTGTTAAAACAACTGAAACTAAGGGAAAAGAAGATATTGTTAATGTAGCTACGAAGTACGTTAGTGGGCTTGGGAAATTACCAACCAGATAGAGCGAGGGAGATACGGCTTTAAGATGGACGATGTGGAGGGGAGGAGCGGCTTTGATACGCAATCTACAAGTCGAGTAAATCAGCAGCTCTGTTTACTGCGACTGCGCGCCAGACAGAAGGAGTTGATGCTTGCGCATGTCCATACAGTGAAGCTAAGCAGTATTGCGCATGCTCATAAAGCGGACAGAAGACTGCGCGCTAGATGGAAAGAAACGAACCCGGAACTTGCCCGTTTAGTGGAGGGAAATAAACAGCGCACATCTCCATAAGGCGGCAAGAAGCTTAATGTGCGCCTGAACGTAAGTTGGAGAAGTGAAAACAGAGGGAAAATCTGGACTGGGTTAAATATATTCAATCGCCTTACTGGTAAATAATTTGGACTTTAATGAGGCCTTTTAAGATTTTCTGCAATCTAGACTGAAGTGTAGGTAATTGATATATATATATATTGAAGATAGACCCAAAGAGACTATATATTGAAAGAATGGCCAAGGCGGCAAAAGGAAGGAAAAACAGCATTCCAGATAATATAGAGAAGGTGGGAAGTGACAACAAAATAGACCAACTGCTGGAAATGGTAACTGAAATAAGAAACGAATCTGCACAAAGATTTAATAAGCTTGAAGACAAGTTAGACACTTTTGAAAAAAACTTTGAAAAAATTGAGAAAGATATAGACACAGTAAAATTGGAGTTAAGCAGATTGAAACCCTTGGAAAATAAAATACAAGCAATAGAGGAGGATATCAAGAACCAAGTGGCGGTAAATGCAACAACAGAAGAAAAATTGGACTCTTGTAAAGAAGAAATAGAAAGACTAACCAGGCAAAATGCACTATTGGAATTGAGACAAAAGGAACGTATTTTACGATTCAGAGGGATTCCATCAATAAACAAAACAGAATTGAACAAGATTATGATAAATAACCTTTCAAAGTACTTGGATATAGAGGAAGACATCCTGGAGGACGATATTGATAAGATAATCAGACCCAACTACAGAACTTCAGATAAAGACATAAGAGAAGGAGACGTCTTGATTTTCTTTGATAGAAAGCAAACCAGAGATGAGATCTTAAAAAGAAATTCAAAGAAAAAAATGGTAATTGACTTAAAAGAAATAACCATACTGAAAGAGACACCAAAGTGGATCCTCAACAGAAGGAAGGAATATTCCAGCTTAACTAACTTCCTCAGAAGTGAAAACATCACCTTCAAATGGGAAGAAGTGGAGGGAATCCAATTTACCTATGGAGGCAAATTTCACAGACTTCTCTCAGTTCAACAAGCCAAAGAGACTTTAGAAAAAATCAAATTAAAGATAGGAAACTAAAATAAGTAAGTAGAAATTGATCATCTTAAGTGTGTTTCTCTAATTGTTTTTTGTTTGTAAAGACAGGATAAAAGCATGTCTATATATATTTATTGATTAGTAGAGTGACATAATGTCTGGGAAAATAATTTGTTGGAACGTCAATGGTTTGAACTCTCCAGAAAAAAGGAGGAAAATATTTTATTATTTAGTTAAAAATAAATACGATATAGTTTGTATACAAGAGACACACATAAGAAAAAAAGATATAGGATTAATTTGTAATGACAAATTGGGTTCGAGTTTTGTGGCCGCAGGGGAGAAGAAAAAGAAAGGGGTGGTGTTATATGTAAAAAATCAATATAACCCCAAACAAATATTTGTTGACAAAGAAGGGCGGTATATTGGAGTGGAAATCAAATGGGGAAACCAGAAAACTCTATTGGTGGGTTTGCATGGCCCAAATGAAAATAAAAGTATTTTTTACGAACAGCTAGGAAAAATATTGAAAGAACAAGACTATAATAGTATTTGTATCATGGGCGATATGAACTGAGTGGTTTCAACTCATTTAGATAAACTCACACAGAACGGGAAAAAAAGTAGAAGAAAAAAGTACAAGGGAAACTTCCAAAGGTATTTTTTGAGTTATGTGATCACCTAAACCTGCAAGATATATGGAGAACGCATCATGGTAATGAAAAAGACTATACATTTTTCTCAAATTACTATAAAACATACTCAAGACTGGATATGGTTTGGGGGACAAAAGACTTAAGTTTGAGAACTGGTAAAATAACAATTGGAGAAAAAATACTCTCTGACCATAAACCGATTATCTGGGAGTGGAAAAATAAAAAAGTATATGGAATTTGGAGAATAAATGACTACTTACTAAGAAAAGAAACAGTGACAGAGAGAATAAAAACAGAAATCAAATTTTTTTTTGAAATTAATTTAAATGGAGAAGTAAATTTAAATACAGTAAGGGATACAAGTAAAGCGTTTATCAGAGGCCTATTTATAAAAGAAAATGCTCGGTGGAAAAAGGAAAAAGAGAAGAATGAGCTAGAAATTAGGCAAAAAATTAGAAAAACAGAAAAACAATTAATGTCAGATTTAAATAATGAAAAATTATTGAAAGAATTGAACAATCTACAAAATCAATTAACAATGCTTTACTCTAATCAAATGGAAAAAAAACTTAAAAATATTAAAAACAAAAGAATTCGATAGTGCTAACAAAAGTGGTAAATGGATGGCCTGGAAGATTAGAAATAAAACTCAAAATAGAAAGATAGATCTAATAATAAACGATGAAAAGAGATATACCAAGCAAGATGAAATCCTAAATCAATTTGTGGATTTCTATAAATCACTATATAAACAACAAGAAAATAATAAAGAAAATACAATAAAATCTAAAATTGGAACCAAAATGACAATAATGGAAGACGAAAAAAATTATCTAGATAGTGAATTCACTAAAGAAGAAATTCAGGATCCTATTAAAAAACTTAAAATTAATAAATCCCCAGGCCCTGACGGTATACCGAACGAATTCTATAAAGTATTTGAAGAACAACTATCACTAATGTGTCAGATAATGATATCAGATAATGTGTCAGATAATGAATAAAATTAAGGAAGATAAGAATATACCTAAGTGGTGGGAAGAAACTGTAATAACAGTAATACCTAAGGAAGGGAATGACTTAACGAATGTCAAGAACTACCGACCAATCGCATTATTAAATAGCGATTATAAAATCTATGCCATGATCCTGGCTAACAGGCTAAAACAGGTTTTAAACAGGATCATAGCACCAGACCAAAATGGCTTTCTACCAGGAAGGTATATTAGAAACAACATACGAACTGTAATTAACCTAATAGAAATACTCCAAAAGAAGATTAGTCAACCAGCACTGTTGATCTTCTTAGACATAGAGAAAGCTTTCGACAGTCTGAGCTGGGAATATATGAAAGAAATGTTAGTAAAAATCAACTGTGGAGAAAACTTTCAAACTTGGATACGAACAATTTACTCACACCAAACAGCAAAAATCAAAATAAATGGAGAAATCTCCAATAAATTTAATATTGAAAGGGGCACGCGTCAAGGTTGCCCGCTTTCCCCTCTCCTGTTTATTTTGTCATTGGAACCACTCCTGGAATATATTAGAGCAACAAAAGAAATAAAAGGAATAAAAATCAACAAATTTGAATATAAAGTAAAGGAATATGCCGATGATTTGGCCCTATTTATAGACCCACAAGAAGAATCCCAACAAATGTTGAAAAAGACATTAGAGAACTATAAACAAATAACAGGATTACAAGTAAATGAAAAGAAAACAAAGATCTTAACGTTTAATTTAAATAAACATAAAGAAGAACAAGTAAAAGAAATAATGAAATACGAAATAGTTAATAAAACTAAATATTTGGGAATTGTAATTGCAAAATCCAATATTCTGCTTTTCCAAAATAATTATGAAAAAGAGTGGAACATAATTAAAAATAACCTTAAAAATGGAATAGTCTTAATCTAACACTCTTAGGGAAAATTGCATTAATTAAAATGACGGTACTGGCCAAAATGAACTATTTATTTCAAACAATACCTATCATTACAAATAGATCATTTTTCGAAAAATGTAAAAAAGATATATCTAAATTCTTATGGGGCAAGCATAAAACGAGAATAAAATATCAAATACTGTGCGATGATAAACAAAGAGGGGATCTAGGTCTACCCAACCTAGAACTGTATTATAACGCAGCAAGCATGTTATGGCTTAAAGAATGGGTAACATTACAAAATATGGAACTTCTTAACCTGGAAGGTTACGACTTATTCTACGGGTGGCATTTCTATGTCTGGTATATGGAAGGGAAGGAATTTCAGCACTTCTATTCCTCCTTCAGCACTATTCCTCCTTCAGCACTTCAGCACTTTCAGCACTTCTATTCGACAAGACAAAATCTCCCTACTGTTGGAAGTGTAACAAAAAGATAGGTACATGTTTCCACCAATGGTTGAATTGTAAAAAAGTAAAGAGGTTTTGGAAAAAAGTCCATAAAAAGGTCCAGAAGATTCTAGGTCAAAAATTCCAAATGTTACTCGAAAATTACTTGCTGGGAATTTTTCAAGACAATGAGAAGATAAATAACATCAATCTGTTTCTATACCTCGAAACAGTAGCAAGAATCCAAGTGGCAAAAACTTGGAAAAATAAGAAATAGCCCAGTTGTAACGCGTGGTTTAAAGCTGTAGTATAAATTATGAATACAGACAAACTCTCTGTTAGTCTTAAAGACCTACCGCCAACCAACTTTCACAAAACATGGAAACCTTTTGTTCAGTTTTTGAAAACAACGATAGTTTAATTAAACTCTTAAATATAAGTTTACATTGGTTTGTATAAGTATATTGGTTATGCTCTTCGTCTTATTTTTCCCCCCTTTGTCAAAGCAAGTAGAACTATGAACGGAAGTCTTCAGGCAATGCAAAGGACGAGTCATCAGTTGTCTTCCTATGTTTTATTTCAACACAAGTATTTTTATGTAAATAAATTACATTTCAGATAGTATAGTAGTAGAGGCACTTTGATCTGTAAAATAGTTGATATTATATATTAGTACATTAGTGTTAGAGAGAATAGACCTATGAAATCATGGAACTGTTCTCCTTTTCTGTTTTTCTTTGGACTCTCGGTAGAGATGGAGGAAGTTCTTATTTTTTTTATTTTGTTACATCAACAGCAGTAATTGATAAAAAGCTGCATGATTGTGTAAAAGTCTCTGTAGATATATGACGAGATGCAGAACAATGTAACTATACTTTTTATGTATAATTTCAAGTTGTAATAAAAGCTTATTAAACTAGAGGCAAATACAGTATGACCTATACTGTAATCTTCATGTATGATTTGTTGGTGATTTATTTGATATAATAAAAATTATTATTAAAAATTATTTTTTAATTAAAAATTATTATTAAAAAAAAGAATTATGCCTTCCTCTGCCCCACTATTGCAGGAAGGTATAGTTTTTTGAATCTCAGTTTATGCTATGATTTCAAAAATTTGTAGGAGACGACATTAATTCACATAATCATGCTGAAATAGAATGCTTCAAATGAGCAATGAGTAAATATACTCATTTACTCGTGAGTAAATGTACTTCCTTGTCTACCACTATCTTCACTAGTTCCTCGGATTCACCTCATAAGAAGCTTGGTTCAGGTGCAGGAATTTTCCTCACTTCCTCTTGGGTGAAGACAGATGCAAAGAATTCATTCAGCTTCTCTGCAATTTCCCTGTCATCTTTTAGCACACCTTTTGTTCCTTTGTCATCTAACAAGCCTACCGCTTCCCTTGCTGGCTTCCTACTTTTGATATACTTGAAGAACTGTTTGTTGCTGGTCTTGATGTTCGCAGCCATGCATTCCTCATAATTGTTTTTTGCCTCCCTTACAGCTAACTTCCTTCTCCTTTGCCACCATTTCTGTTCTCTCTTATATTCTTCATCAGTCAAGCTGGACTTTCATTTTCTGAAAGACATCTTTTTTCTGATAATTTCCTCAACCTCCCCTGTTAACCATGGTGGCTTTCTTTTGGACTGGGCACTGCCTTTCCTAACCTGCGGAACACATTCCAGCTGACCTTTTATCACTGTGTTTTTAAATATCCTCCAAGCATCTTGGACAGTTTTGACTCTCTTGATTTTCCCTTTCAGCTTCCTGTACACTATCCCCTGCATCTTTGAGAAATTTCCCTTTCTGAAGGCGAATGTAACTACATTAGTAGTTGCCACTTGTTCGCATGCTGAGATACTGAATCTGACAGCATTGTGGTCGCTGTTCCCTATCGGCTCAACAACACTTACTTCCTGCACCAGGTCCTGGGTCCCACATAGAATTAGATCTAGGATCACCTCTCCCCTGGTTGGTTCCACAACCATCTGCTCTAAGCCACAGTCATTTAGCATATCCAGGAATGCTCTCTCCTGAACATGCATTTTTCCAGTTTATGTGGGGATAGTTAAAATCGCCCATTACCACTATGTTTTTGCTTTTGTTGGCCTCTCTAATTTCTTTTTCCACCTCAGAATCCTCTTGTGTGCCTTGGTCAGTGGGACAATAATATATTCCTAATATTAAACTATCCTTCACCCCTGGTATTGATACCCATAGTGTTTCTGTAGGGGAATCATCTCCTCTTGCATTGTCTATTTTATGTGACACTATGCGATCTTTGACGTAGAGGGCAACCCCACCCCCAATACGCCCTGTCCTATCCTTCCTGTAGAGCCCGTAATCTGGGATAGCAGCATCCCACTGGTTCTCCTCATGCCACCATGTCTCTGAGATGCCCACTATATCAATGTCCTCCTTCAAAACTCTGTACTCCAGCTCCCCCATTTTAGGTTGAAGGCTTCTACTATTAGCATAGAGACACCTGTATACTCTGTCTCTGTCCCTAACCTGGGATTAATGTGCTTTGTCCTCTTTATAGATACTATCACTTATCACATTGCTATGTTCCTCACTTGTATGTGGTTGATTTAGAAAAACCTCCCTCTCTTTCTGCATCCCCATAGATACTGTATTGCGAACTGAAGTCACCTCAGCTCCTATCAGCCTTCCCCCAGGGATCAGTTTAAAAGCTGTTCTGCCACCTTTTTAATGTTGAGCACCAGCAGCCTGGTTCCTCTTTGGTTAAGATGAAGCCCGTCCCTTTTCTACAGGATTGCCTTGTCCCAAAAGGTTCGCCAGTTTCTGACAAATCTGAAACCCTCTGCCTAACACCACATTCTCATCCACTCATTGAGACCCTGTATATCTGCTTGCCTAGCTCGCCCTGCATGTGGAACAGGTAGCATTTCTGAGAATGCTACCTTGGGGGTCCTGGACTTCAACCTGTTACCTAGCAGCCTAAATTTAGCTTCCAGAACCTTCCAGCGACATTTCCCAATGTTGTTGGTGCCAATATGGACCACAACAGCTGATTCCACCCCAGCACTGTCTAACAGCCTATCTAGACGAAGTGTGACATCTGCAACCTTCACACCAGGCAGGCAAGTCACCATGCAGTCATCACACCTCTCACAAACCCAACTCTCTACATTGCTAATGATTGAATCACCTCCCCGAGGGCTATCCTCAGTGCAAGATGATATCTGATCACCAGCTAAGGAAGGGGTCCATCTAAGGGAGCATTTTCCACCACCTCAGACTGGTACTCTCCATCCCCCAGACTCTCACTCTACATGACATCTGAAGAGATGTCACCCTGAGAGTGGGACCCGGCTGTTTGGTCCCTGAAAGCCTCATGTGTCACCCTCTCTGCCTCTCTCAGCTTCTCAAGGTCTGCCACCTTGGCTTCAAGAGAACGCACATGTTTCCTGAGTGCCAGGAGCTCATTGCAGTGAGGGGATACCCACAACTTCTCTCCTAGTGGCATATAGTCGTACATGTGACACTCAGTGCAAAACACTGGAAAGCCCCCACCCCCTGCTGGCTTCCTGCCTTCATATCTAATTCTGTTTAGATATTCAAATTGTTTTAATGAGTGCCTCCCCCCTTAGCTTCTATACCTTCTACTATCCCTCAAGATCCCTCTGATTTAGTAAAACACTTACGCACACTGTCAGGTGCGTGCTGCTGCTTCCAGAGACTGACTGAGCAACACAGCTAATAGGAAGCCCTACCTATAAGCAACCTCAGCAGCCCCACCTATCAGCATCCCCAGGACATAGAGAAAAAAGAGAAAACCCCTGTTAACCCCTGTTAAAAATACACTGTTTAAAAGATATGGCTTTGAGAAAAGCCCTCTAAAAAGAAAACCAGAGCTCACTCAGCCCTTTCTGTCCTAGTCCTCTTCTCCACTGCCTCTCCTCTCTGCTGCTTCCAGAGACTGACTGAGCAACATAGCAACACATTTCAAAGAATGTTGAAAATGTATTTTTATGGGGGAGGAGATAGTATGGGGAAATTAAAAATGGTGTGACAATATAAAGACATAGCTTTGATTCTTCCAAGTAGCAAAATCAAAAATAGGAATTTTCAGGTCAAAAATAGGATGAGAAATTGAAAATCATTCCCATTCACACATGACACAATTTGTACATTGTTAGGAGGATAGATTACATATTAGCATTTTGTTGGATTAAGATGTGATGGATACATTCTGGGAAACTGAAAATGCAATGACATGGATCCAGGACCTCTTTGTCCATGCTCTATTGGTGAGCATGCGTAACCTTCATGGCAGAGTACACATTCCTAAGTGCTAAGAACGTTCACTCATATGAACACAATGTCTTTCAAAGAGATAAAGAGTGTCTAAAACAAGAAGACGGTGCTCTGCAGCAGAGGACTGCATCTCCAACGAAGAGGAGCATAAGCAGAAGGACAGTGCAATCAGTGTACATGTATACAATGATTGCACCTCTATCTATACACATTACTGCCTATAGGGAAATGCTTTTTGTATGAGGATGTTGTCACATTTGAAGCTACTCTAACAGATGACTGGTTGAGAAAGTTACCCTTTTTGAGGACACAAGTCCCTTAGTTTGAAGACTTTTTAATTTATCATTGTGGCTTCTGTGCAGGCATACACTAGGATTGTATATGTGCAGGCCAGCCATGGAAAATATTTTCCAAGCTTTCTGGTAGACTAGGAGTGCCTCTCCTCCCTCTGGTGCTTTCCTACCCAAATGATTGCCACTCTCTCAGTTCTCTTTTTGCCATAGTGAAAGCAGAATCACCATTGCTATTCTGTGGTTTTTACATTCTTGAGGATGTGGATAATTATTTCTTTCATCAATGATCATTTTAGTGAAGAATAAACTATATTTAAAGAAGAACTGTTTCTGGATTTCCACTATGTGTTGCTCAAAATGCTTCCTTGGGACTGTGCCAACTGCGGCTTTAAAATGGTACTGATAAACTCCCATTCTCTGTATCATATCTGCCTGGAGGATCCCAAAGCAGAGCTGCCTGCTCTTTCTATCACCAATTTACCCTAAAGGCATGATTGGGCTCAAAAATATATCTTTTTTAAAGGTTTTGGTTGTGCGCCAACCTAAAGAAAGGCACTTTTTAAAGTTTTTTTTAAAAAAACTTTTTCACTTCTGAAGACAAAACCTCTTAATTTTCCAACTTTGTTTTTGGCCTACCAGCTGTATCTTAAGAAAGTAAAAAGTTAGTTGTAAGGTCCTTTCACACTCCCTCTGGAGTTTCTGTCTCCATGAATTAGAAGTGTCCAACACTGTCTAATTTTGTCTTGTTTTCCATTATCTTTCAGACATGTGATGGAACGAGGAAACAGTAGACCTTTGCCACAGCAGACCTCAAGTTCATTTTTGGAAATATTTATTTCCCAGGTGGCAGGATGTTTGGTGGAATCTTTTCTTCCTGCAGAGAGTGCTGGAGGAATGTCTTCATAGAAATTCAATGTATAGTTGTGTTACAAGAGAAGGGAGATGTCAAAAGCTATTCACTGCAGCATTATACTTTTGTTACCACTGTGAGAGTGAAGCTATAATGATACATATGTCATTTTATGTCAGGGTCTCTAGCTCACATTACTGCATTGAAATACCTTTGAGAATTTAAATTACAGGGGGGGAAATCTGACTTTAGTTTATTATTAAAACCATAAACTTCAACCACAAGACAAATTTCTGTTGGATAAATGTTCATGATAAAAAGGAATAGGCATCATTTTCAACTATCCAGCCTTCCTCTCCATCTGTATCAAGATCTCCAAACAACAGAGAGTTGTGATCATAATACAGGTTTATTTTCCCATTGTTGTTGCTGTTTTTGATGTTATTATTGTTGTTTTATTACACTTTGTAGTGGAATAGGCTTGCTTTGCCTGGCAGGCCCAATCACACTCTCTGCACACCTCCAGGAGTTGCCAGCTTTTCCTGGGGAGGGTTAGCTTTCTCTCTGGGTAAACTGCTGCCACCACCTGATCATTTGAGGACTGCCCACTGGGGAAGATCAAGATTTCCCAGCTTCCTTTCCAACTGTGAGACCTCTGCCTCCATTTCCCTTGGTCCCCCTCTCTTGGGTTCCACAGGGCAGATGAGATCCCGGAGGAAAAGCTGCTCAGCCTCCCTCCCACTCCTATTTAGATAGTGCAATCAAGGCAGTGGAGCATTCATGGTACAGAGAACCATTCTCCACATCCATGGTTTAAAAGTATTTTATTAAAATCAAAATGATTACCAGTATATTTTAGCAAAGCGCCAGATTGAGCAAGGGTTTCCACAGCAAAAATGATGTAAATGCAAATCCCCTGCCCCTATCTCTTAACATACCCTAGCTAGGAGTTGTTGAACATAGGGTAGGCATGTAAAACTTAGAAGGTTGCAATTCTCAAAGAGTTCACAGCTCTTGACTGGGCACATGGTCCAAAAATGACTGCAGAACATAGTCCAAAAATGGCTCAGAGAAGCGCCCTGCCGATGACCACGGAACACGCGGTTGTGGGGAATGCTGCATGTCATGAAGCTCGCGGCTGCCATGAAGTTGACTACAGGGACAAGCTGCGGTGGGAGTCAGACCTTGCACTCAAAAGCACCAATTCAAAGGAGCGCGGTTTGGCTCCACCTTATTTTTTTAAGTGGGGAAATGACCATAAACATGTTTTTCTTTATATATGTACATATATAATCTTTATTTGTTAATTTATTTCATTTATAGGGCACCCATCCCCATGCGGGATTGGTGCAACTTACAACAATCAATTAAATAAAACTATTAAACAATACATAAAATCACAATACTCTCATACAAATAACAATAAGAATCAATCAATATCTTCACATGATTAATATCTTCACATATATATAATATATTATCAACAATTCTTTTAAAGGATAAATTGAGTTGACCTCTGGCCCTGTATGTAGCTGATCAATGTATTTAAGACTGGAAGGATATAGAAAACTTGAGGACCTTTTATTAGTGTGCACATATTCCATCTAAATTTAAGCACCTTTTAAGCCCCACTGATATGAATGAAAGAGTGACACTTATTGGGATTTCAAGGCTTTCATCCTTAACACATTTATTTGAGTGCAAGTCCCATTGAACTCAGTGGGATTTTACTTTTACTCAGAGAGATTTTATGGAAGACTGAACTGCGAGAGGCTTAATTTTGGCAATGCTGCCATCTATTATTCTTTTACCTGCTGCACTGCCATATTGAATCCATATTTAAACTTTAGGTGGCAGGCAATATACAAGCTTTCTGGATACACAGAATGATCAGGCACAATTGAGGGATGTCAAATTCACAGGTATAAGCAGAGCAGGATTATTTTCTAATACTTTTCTTTCTTTACTGAACCATCTGCCTAACCATGAAACATTTAGCACATTGTTCAAATAAAGCTTATGAATACTTGACTGAATTGTGGTTCTGATCTTTAGACTATTATTTAATTCAGAGTATAATAATTTGAACTGATATATAGACTAGTTCTGTACATTGCTGAAAAAGTTTGGATTCTAGCCAGTTAAGCTTATCTTTCCATTCTACCCAATTAAGAGATGAGTTTAACAACAACATAGCATACCTTTTTCTCCTGACAAGATGGTTGAGTGCATGTGATCAAAATGCTATTAAAATGCCAATATGGCTGCAAAACTGAAATTAAAAAATAGACTTGTATTTAAAAATAAGTATTTAATCATAAAATTCATACTGATTTGGAAACCACAGACATTCTAAGACATTCTCTCCCTGTATTAACCACTAGACCTGTATCAAATTATATGTGTTGGTATACTGAATGCTTGCATACTATAGCTATTGTTTGTAACCACTAAATAAAGCTGAATTATTTAAGCACTCACTTGATGTTGCATGGCTGTATGATCAGTAACATAAATGCTTAAAATGCAGAAATAAAATTGACCTTTTTCTGTGTTGTTTTGATTTCCCCCCTCCAACCCCCCCCCCATTCTTTCAGATGAATGAATTCAAGAAGGGAGGCCAGCAGCTGAAAATATTTTGCAAATCAAGGGTGAATGTTAACTGCTGTGGGAAAAATATCAGAGTTTTTCAAATGGCTCTGCAACTTCTGATATTTTCCCCAGCTCTATCAATGCCTTTTAGACACATCCATGTGCCAACTGTGCTCTTCAGACACTCTTTTCCAGATGGTGTCCTCTCTAAGGCATTGTTAATCCAGCAACAATCAGGTCACTAGCGTTTGGGGTGAGATGACCAGTCTTTTGGAATGACTTGTCAGAGTTGGTGTGGAGGGTGCTTTCAATTTCTGCATTGAAGAAGGCATGGAAAACTTTTATTTCAAAGGGTGTTTGGTGGATGGTAAACAGATTTGGGCACATTCAGCTGTGCCAATTGCATTTTGTGATTGTTGGTTTCATGCATTTGCAACTTGGTGCTTTGATAGTCACCTCAACAATTTTGCCATGGATGGAAACCCTTTTGCAATTACTGGCTCAGAAGCTCCAGCTGGAATCTATTTAAAATTGTGCATTTACACATTTGTGGTCTCCTTCACTTCAGTGTACATTCCATTTGGTTTGGATTCTCAGTTATGCATGTGTTTCCCCCTCCTTGGAACATACCACACTGTCAGGTTGGAGAATCTCCACCAATTCTGAAACTTGTTAAAGTGTGACTTTTTCTCTCCTTTCCCAGGGAAGGTGAGGGAAATTATGTGGGTTGTGCTTTCTTTGGGTTTTCTTGCTCCTCTCTGCCTTCTCCCACCCACACAACAACAACTGGCATTGTTACTGGCTCCAGTCTACTAAAATTCAAAGGCGGTACAAAGCCTCATTGGGTAATTAAAAAAGAATTGGCAGCCAATGGGGAAGCACATTTGTTTCTTATATATTGTGGTCATGTGTCGAGTCGTCAGAACAAATGTTTACTTCTGGCTGTTGTGGAAAAAGATTGCCTCTGAGTCTGGTGAAACCTTCACCAATGTGCTTGCATTAGCTTGCAAAGGAGCTTTATTTAGCTTCATTTTGGAAGTAGTGTGGCTAACTGGTGTTTGTTTGGGAGTGGGAGTGTGATTGCAAGATGTGGAATGCTCCCTGCACTGACCCCACTCAGGGCTTTCAGGCATTCCACCCCCAACCTCAGAAGCAAAGTTCATCAAACCTGGATGCTATTACCAGGAGGGCCTCCTGGAGCCACCTTGAAAGTCTAGTGCCTCTATCTTCAAAAATGGGCAGCCTGCTTACACAGTCAGAAATTCCCAATTGGCTACAATGGAGCCACTGCAGAGCACAGAAACTGCCAGGCTCTTCATCAAGTTCTATGGTGGGAAAAATAACTTTTCGCACCATAGACTTCCATCGGGCTTGCTGTTATGCCCAGCTGGCTCTGTGTAGAAGTTTCAATGGCGGGCACTCTGGTGCGGGTCTTGCCCTGGGTAGGGACACTTATTTCCTGCAGGGCTGCTGGTGTGAGTCTCCTGAAAGGAACCAGCCAAATTTGCTAAAGTAAGCTTGGGAGGGGCAAATGATGTGGGCCACAGTTCAAGGTGAACCTGATGTCCACAGCATTTGCCCCTCCCGAGCAAATTTTAGCAAAGTTGGCTGGTTCCTTTCAGGAGACTCATACCAGCAGCCCTGCTGGAAATTAGGTGCCCCTACCCAGAACAACCCCCCTCAGATGCTGCCCCCAAATCTCCAGCACAGAGTCATCTGGGCATAAGACCCATTGAAGTATATGGTGGGAAAAGTTAATTAATTTTCCCACCATAGAACTTGATGAAGAGCCTGGCAGATTCTGGGGAATTTCTGAGTGCCAGAGAAACTGTTGTCCCAGCTGCTGGACTGGGAAGAGGGGCTGCGAGTAAGCGGGGTTTACTTGTGACTAAGCAGTGCTCTGCGCGGGGGGTGGGCCTGGAGGGTTTTTTGCCTCCGGGCACCATTTTGTCCCTATATGCCTACTCTGCAATACTGACTTTGATCAAATGGCCTGACTCAATTTTCCATTCCATTGTTTTCTTAAAATTTGTTTTGCTATTGGATAAAATATTGTTTTGCTTATGTAACCATTAAGTGCTTATCAGTAATAAAATGAAATAAACTGGTAATTGAATCCGTATATGTTCCTAGCTGGTTGAAAATTTATTCCGCAATTCTGTGGCTTTGTTTCTAAAATATGCTGTGCTTTCTTTGTTTCTTTTTTTTAGTGTAATAGATTGTCTTCATTAAATTTTCAGTGGTTTAACACATTGAAATAACACTGGTGATATCCATGATGTGAAAGAGCAACACACCTTTTTGATTTCTATTTTTGGTATCCAAGATGTGTCATATAGTTCTAACAGCTCCAGTTCTTTAATAAATTGACAACAATTCAGTTCCAGTCTCATATTCCCCTACAAGTTATTTTTCCTATTGAATGTATGCATTCTTAGACTGATTCTGCCACCCAAGTTTATTTCCAGATATCTCCTATCTGCGGTTATTTTTTCTCTTAGTGAATATTAATAGTATTCATATAAATGATCATCACTGTCCCTCTTAGTGCAGCAGGAAAGCTTGCTTCTGATGTGAGAACTGAGCACCATTGATATTTTGTTTATATGGTTGGCATTCATTGCAAGGACTGAAGTGGACAAGATCCATGGTTCATTTATTCTAGTGGTCTAAAGCTAAAGCTAAATTTCATTTGTGGGCAGTCCTAATTTTGATTGGGTCAGAGTAGGATGGTAGAAAAATGGCATAATCCTTCCTCTCCTATAGTTTTGCCACTAAAGTAAAAATCATTCATGGAAGATTGAAAAACGGGCACTCAAACAACACAGAGAACCTTGAAGAGATGGATGGATTCAACACTTTTAAAAAATGTTGCCTTACTCTGTGCTATTGCAGATGCAATATAGCTGGGGTGGGGGGGAGGGAGGATTCAATCACTGATTTCTCTGTTTTGCATTTAGTTTTCTCCTAAATTTTCCTTACTACAGTGGATGACTTTCCTTAGATATTAATAATGTCTCAGGTCTAATGTGCAGAGATTCTTTGCATAGAAAGCTACCAAATTGTGAAACTTTTCTATACTTTTAGCACTGAAGAATAGTTTCTATGAAATGAATATTCCTTACAGGATGGATATTATGAATAGCTCCTTCTGCTGAAGACCATTGTAGGCCACCCACATTATTTTCTAGAGTTCCATAATCATCCAGAACCAGGATTTCAGGAGCAGAACTGTCTGCAGCAGGGAGGTGGAAGTGGGTAATTCTGTTCATAGGTTCTGCAAAATATTATTCAGCATCTGGTATTCTATAGGCTTGTCTAAATGGTAATAATTATTTTCATTTAAAACATTTCTATGCCACTCTACCCTCCTTACACAGGTCTTCCAAGGCAGAGAACATAAAACATTAACACATGTCAATGTTAAAACATTTAGAGACATTAAATTAGCATATACAAAAGACCTAAACAAATTCAGCAAAACATGGTAACACACAAAAACACATAAAAATACAACCAGGGAGGAGGTCCAATAACAGTCAAACAAAGACAAAGAAGTCTTCACACACTGTACTAGGTCAGTGATAGAGGGAGGCAGACAAATTTCCTTGGGGAGGGAGTTTTTTTTCATACCACAACACAAGAGGGGGGTTTTTTTTTTTGGGGGGGGGTTGCCACTAGGAGTGTGCAGCATTATTTTTTCTTGTTATAAAATCTATCAGGAGATTAAAGAAGCTTCATCACTTATTATTAGCAGGAATCAGAAATTGTTGCTATTCCAGCCAATCATAAATGAAAAAGCGCCATGAACCCAACCGGAAATAAAGACATGCAAATTTTAATAAGAAAATTGCACATCCTCACACTATGGGTGCTGCAAAGACCATAATCACATGTGCAGCCACAAACAAATATGCTTGCACTATTCTCTATGAACCTATGTACACAAAGCATACAAGAACTGAGAGAAAAGAGAGGAAGTTGGATAGGGTTTCAGGGTGAGTGATAATTATAGTCTTGAAGGGACTGCAGCACTGGAGAGGAAATCAACTAGCATTTCCAGGAGCAAGGGGCAGAGTCTACATGCAAGCAATGGTGTGCATGAATCCAGACCCCCCCCCACACACAGTGAATGACTAAAGGATCGAAATTTATACCCCAAAATGGGTCCTGAGGCAGTATAGAGTAAGCTGACAGGAAAGCCAGAGACATGAATTGATTGCTTTTCTGAAGCTCCAACAAAAGATAGGGGAAGCTTGTTGAGTCATCAGGATGCAAGAGAATGCCTGCTCGGTCATTGATTGCTGAGATGGGTGCAGACAGGGTAAGTAATGGCCTGCTGATTAAATCACCTTCAGGTGACACATTGGAGATTAGCCAGCCCCATTTTCCAGCCAGACATACATTTGGGTCAGGGAAAAAGTTCAGTTGCCAACCACTTTCCTGTCCACACTTGATACACAAGAAACATTCATTTTGTGTGCAACGCCAGTGTCTTGCTCTTATGCCAGTCTTTGGCCTCTGTGCCTTTGAGGCACCCCTTAGCAGAGGAGGGGTCCAACTGCTTATACCTGTTATTTCCCAATAACAGGATTTGGAGACATCCTGGGCTGCCATGGGAGGGGGAGGCAAGACAAAAAAAACATTCTGCATAGATAATAAATCACTGTACTTGTGGAAACATCTAGTCTGGATCCAAGCTGATATTATACAGTACATCTACAATCGCTACTACAAACATCATCTTTATTCAGTCTCAATCACAGCCAGTCTCGTATCACAGCTAGACATCCTTGAAAACCAAAGACAGAGTTGAGTGGCCTTAGTTTTGCATCACTCATGCAATAACTTTACAGGAAATGAGAGGGTCAAGGAATCAAATGGAAATGCTCAGAACCCATGAAAAAAGTCAGGAGAAGATGGCTTCTAAATTTTATTTTCAAAAACTTTGATATTACCCAGAATGAGCTACTGTTCTATTCATCTAGGAATCATATTTTTTTGCTCAGTGCCCTATCAAAGCCATCTGGGGTGTCACATTTTCCACTGAGATTGTCTTTTATACATTTTATTGCCATTGCCAAGTTGGTAAAAACCTGAGTTTGGTTGGGAAAACGAATGCATTAAAAAAAATGAGGTTGCTACTGCACGTCTGCTTGTCAGCTGCCTCTGCCTCATGACAGATGGTCCACAATGTGTTCTATTGCATTTTACATATTTGCAGGTTTTTCAGGCGTTTATAATTCAGTTTTATTTAATATCTGTTTGGCCAAATAGCAATCTATCACAGTTGTACAAGTCATGCAAAACACAAAAAACGCTAATGGTTAAATAGGCTATTGACTAAATACATATCTGAAAGACTCAATTTGTACTAACCTTTTTACATAAGTATATCCTTGAAGTGGTGCCACGATATGTTCATTATTAGTTTTTCATTTGTTTTAAAAGAAAAAAAAATCTTCTCCTAATCAGCAAAATGCAGGTTATAAAGATCAAAATTAGAAATGCATTTTGTGGGAAAAATCTGAATGTACATAGGCAACATACTAAAAATGAGCTACCTGTCTTATGACAAACAAAAAGCCATTACCATCACATATTTTCACTCCAGCTCTTTATGTGAGCAGAGATCTCTAATCTAAAAAAGTCCAGGTCCGATTGTATATAGGCACCTATCCATGAAGTCTCTATACATTAAGATGTAGGAATGCACATGTTTATGTTTGTACCCTGACATACTGTCCCAAGTAACTTACATGGTTTTTGAAATTACCAACAACATTTTAAAATACAGCAAAGAGAAAAGCCAGGAATAATAAAAACATCCAAACCAGAAGAACAGAGCAACAACCCAGGAGTAGTTCCAGCTCAAAATGATAAATCAAATGCTCTCTTGGCCCACTGTTTGAATAAATGGAGGCGCAACTTTGGGGGAGAAAATCTGTGACTCTGTCATGCTTTTACATGTTACTACATAATTACTGGCACAGAGTAATTGTTGAAGCCATTGTCTCTGCCATAATAGGAATGAATAGTTCCACACTGTGGCACGCTGATAACAGCCTTATCCTACCCTGTCAGCTTATCTGAATGGTAGGATGCAATCCACTGTTAGGCTTGTCACTGAAGTTTAATTCAAATCTTGAGGTGAACTGAGGAATTTCTTTTCCCAAAAGGCTCTGATAAGCAATTCCTGGAATTTGCACATATCCCTAATTTGCCATTGAGTTTTGCCCAAAGTAAAACCCTATGAAAATTTGGAGGGTCATTCGCTCAGACAAACTAGCTGAAGAATGTCTAAGAAAGCCAAAAGCATTTTAAAAATATGAAGGACATTTCCAAGGCAGCTGTATCCATCAGAACAAGAAGAACAAGAAGAGGAGTAGTAGTAGTTTGGATTTATACACCACATTTCCCTCTTGTAAGGAGATTCAAGGTGGCTTACAAACTCCTTTCCTCTTCCCACAATGGACCCCTTGGGGGGTAGATGGGGCTGAGAGAGTTCTGAAGAACTGTGATTAGCCCAAGGTCACCCTTGTGTGTAGGAGCAGGGAAACAAATCCAGTTCACCAGATAAGAGTCTGCCGCCCATGTGGAGGAGGGGGGAATCTGAACCAGTACATCATGTTGGCTCTCTTAGATTTTGCTATGAGATGTAACTGAGATGTAACTGAGCCCAGGTAAAGCTATCTTAACATGGAAAGTGGGACTGATGCCTCCTTATTTTGTTTCACAAACACCACTGCTGTACAAATCAAGAAACACTCCTAACAGTACTTACTGGGCATGTTGTACATTTGCCCTTTGAATGTCTCCTTTACATAATGCCTCAGTTGATACTGAAGAGTGAACCTGCACAATGCTATCAAGTCACAGCTATCTACTCATGACAAAAAATGTTATTATTATTCATAGAGCTGTCTATGAATTGTCTATTTACTATATATTTCACAGAAGCATCATTTGTCACTGATGCTACTAGCAAAGCTCAGATCAGAATCTTGCCTTTTTCATGCTGTGCACACACAATTCATGTTTGAAACTATTACTTTGCTGTGAGAATGCAAGCTGAAGTCAAACCAAGTTACCATTTTTATTTTATAAAACCCTTTCAAAATATTAAAACTCATATTGAGGCTCGTGTGTCAAAACTGAAACTATTTGTTTCAGTAGAGGGACAAGGTAAACAATGAATACGTGGTGCTTAGTGAGGGGGTTCAGGCTGGAATTCAATATGATGCTGATTACTGATGTTAAAAGGAGATCAACTTGCTGTCACATTGATTCCCCCCTCATTGTAATGTCATAACACGCAGTCCACATTATTAGTTGCCATAATGTGGGAAGGGTGAATGAATTTGACAGATGATTGCAGTTTTCATCAGTAACTCTGTATTCAGTGTCCTGGCTAGTTCCAGAACAGGTCAGAGACACTTGGATCAATATGTTTCTCTGGTAGAGAAGAAGGAATTTAGAAGATCTGAGAGAGCACTGAGAAAGCACTGGATTATATACTGTGGTCGAGTATTTCTGTGTGAAGTACTGCTGTGGCTAAGAATGTGATCTATTCTGTGAGCCAGGAAAATCTCAGGTTAATCCCATTGGTAGCAGCACGGCTGTCTATCAGGGGCATACCACCCATGGGGACATATGGGGTCATATATCCCCGGGTGACCACCATTTCGTCATGTGGGGGCAGAAAACCACCCCCAACACTGACCCCGAGACATGTGTAGTTACCAGTGCCCCGTTCCTCTCAGGAGGAGGCGCCTGCAGGTGGATGGGGCCAGGTAGAGCACAGCGAGGGGCACAGGTATTGACAGCTTCTTTCAGACCCCCCCACCTCTCCGGGCCTGGGAAGTGGGCTCCAGAAGGGTTTGGTTGTGCCTGAAAATCAGCTAAGCAAATACCATTCTGCTCCACAATGTGGATGGCAGAACTGAAGCTGGAGAGATGGGGGTGGGGACAAGGAGAGAGGCTGGCTGTTCCTGGGACACCAGGCACTGTTTACCTTGTGGCTTGGAGCTTACCGGATCAAATCACCACTGAGTCCTGCTGAGATTTGCAAACCCCACCCAGTTCCAAGCCCCTTTTGGTTCCTGCAATGCTTGCTTGCCCCATGCCTGCTCTCTGAATGATAACCCAGTCCCTTCCCTCTTCCTTGGCTGATATCTTCCTGCAATGGGTTTGTATTACATCCATCCATTATTTGTATTACATACATCCAATAAATGAAGGTTCCTGTATGATTGTCTTGTGTTGGCCAAGATTCATAGAAAGCAAGTACAAAACAATTTAATAGCTAAAGGGAGTATGTACATAATAACATGAAAGACTCTGCATGTAGTGATGTATTTACAGGAATTAAAGGCATCTAGCAAGTACCCCCAGCCCCAGAACATTCAGTTGCTTTCAGTGGGATTAATTTCCAAGGAATGCAGGAATCTTCTTATATCTGATGTTTGGAGACAAGTGGTCATCTCTATCTGAAGTGCAGTTTCTAGCTGTTTTAACCTATGTTTTTATTCTCATCATCTTAATAGTGGAGGGAGTGAAAGAATAAAGCCCCTCCCATCAGAGGCATATCTAGGGAAAATGGAGTCCGGGGTAAAATCTAGGGAAAATGGAGCCGGGGAAGGGGGCAGAAAACTCAGATTTTGCCCCAGGCTCCATTTTCCCTAGGTACACCTTTGCTATCTATTCTTAGATCTATCAAGATCATTACTCTGCCATGCATTAAGTGATTTGGACATGACCAAGATAACTGCTGAGTAGCAACAGTAGTAGAATGTGGGGGAGGAACTATCATTAATGACAGCAGTGACACTTAAGCCAACCTTGGTTAATATTGTACAGAAAAAAACAATGGTAAACCACTTCTGATCCTCTCATACTTTGAAAACCTTAGCATAAGTAATCAGGGGCTATAACGCAAAGTCTGACCAAATAATATTGATCAGACTCAATGGAAAACCTATCAACAGAGCCATCATTTACGTTTACGCCCCAACAATAGATGCTGAAGAGGAAGAAATTGAAACCTTTTGCAGAAGTATCCATGAAAAAATTGATCACACACCCAAACAAGATGTGTTGATAGTCATAGATGAATGAAACACAAAAATGAAAAACAAAGTAGAATCAAATATTGCCAGAAAAATTGGGTTAACACCATGAAATGAAACAGGATAATTTATACAAATAAAAAGCAGTGTCCGTTTGTTTCTTATTGTTGCTCTCTGAAACTACTGGACCAAATGCTGTGAAATTTTCAGACAATGTTGCTCTCTCATCCAAGTGTGTTTTCACCTTCTCACATACCTCGCATATTTCACCTGTGCCAGGTAAACCATCCTTTCCCCAAAAAACAGTGCCATCTGGTGGATGCTGGGCCTGCAGGCAGGACTGTATCATCTGAACTGTCAACTGTTGTCATCTGAACTGTTGTCATCATTCTGAGGTAATACCTCATCATTCTGAGGTAATATGCAGAAATTAGCAGAATTATACATTCTGAGGTAATATTTCATTCAGGGAGAGGGCCAGGAAGTGAGGGCAGAGGCTTCATGTGTAAGTGTGATTGTTTTCTAGATAATAGGTTGAGAGTGGTTTTGTATTTCATTTTTGTCTAGCCAGTACCTCTAGAGAAATGCTGCGCGCCTGGGTCGCCTCAGTTTCTGTTGTCCCTCCACTCCCTCACTGACTCCTGGCACTCTCCCTGAATGAAATATTACCGCAAAACGCCCACCTCAGAACGCATAATCCACCCCACTCTGGTGTCTCACCAAGCCTTAGGAATACAAACCTCTTACAGCACAGACTGGCATTCTTCAGACCATGCTCATCATGACCACTGATATCATTGTATAAGTAGTACAATAACTGTATTGCTAATTATATATTCTAATCCAGGATAACTAACAGACTATTTTGCAAATGAAAAAAAACTTCCACTAGAGATTTTAACTGCCTTGAGTGCAGCGTCATTGGCAGAATCATAAACACATATACATAGCCACTGTACATATTTGCCCCCCCTCCAAAAAAAACCTAGCCAAATACATTCATTCTTCAGCCTATGCTTACAATGATTACAGAGAAGAATGCTGCAACAGGGTTTACCCCTGTATGGCAAGTAATCATTGGTTTTTCTGCAGAATGGTATTTAGTAAAAGCCAAGCCACAGCAGTCCACACACACCGTATTCTATTGTATTTGTGCTTAACTTTTCTGGTAGGGAAATGTTCCCAGTTTCGAAATGGAAGGAGGCTGAATGTGCATGACAATTTCACAACACCCATGTGCACATTAGGTTTTAGGCAATATTTAGGTAATATTCAGGTAATATTTAGTTTTATGTAATATTAGGCAAAGCGATTCTCCTACACTGTTTGCACATCATCACCCCATACAGAACAACACAGTGAACAACTGCCCTCTTACCCTCAGTCCACCAAGCACTTGGACAGATGCTAAGTCACAACAGAATACCTGTCTACAGGGACTCCTACTCCCTTCAGAAATTTGGCCAGCCAGATCTTCAAGGCTCCCTTCACAAGAAGCCCCATTGGTGGACAACCCAACTCATGCAGGGAGAAGGGAGCTGGGCAGGTAGTTCTAATCTGAAATCTCTGAAGTAACGTTGGGTTTGCCCTGACCTTTGAGGAATGGTTAGATAACGGCTGCTGCCTCCAGGCTCTGCCATTGCGTACTCCAAGGTAAATTAGGTCTGGACTGTCAATGCCAGCCTGTGTTGGACCATCCCTGAATTCTGCGAAACAAACTACAAACCATAATACAACATTGTGAATCCAATCTGCTGTTGAAAAGGGAAACAGGGGTTCTATTTGACCAGCCCCAAAGGCTAAGCTGGGGATCATTGGACCTGCATGGACATCTGTGTGGGTTGTGGACTGTGAGGATGAGGAAATTTGCCACAGCAATGCGTGGCCAGGTACCGCTAGTGACTCATAGAATTCTGTGAAGATAACTAGCTGTTCATCGCAAACAGATTTGAGGCAACCAAAGAGATGATTGTATATGTGGACATCATCAAATGATTATTATAGAAATCATAGATTACATAATCAGAAGCAAGATAGAGAAGCTCTATTCTCTCCAGTAAAAAAAGACCAGGAGCTGATTGAGGTACTGTCCATGAATTTCAGATATTGAAAATCAGAAGAAAGCTGAAGAAAAACACCAATTCATAGTGCCAAGATGCATTCTAAACAATGTTCCTGAAGAATTTAAAGGCCATGTAAAGAACAGATAAACTTTAATAAGGAAAGATGGATTAGATTTAGATGAAGGTGGAGAGAAAACTGGGGGGAGAAACATTAACAATTTAGATAGGCACTGGCGTAATGCCCATTGGGCAAGGTGGGCAGCTGCCCAAGGCATCACCTTGTGGGGGGCATCAAAATGCTGGGTTCGTTTTTGGGTATTTTAGTGGTTTTCAATTTTTGGCCTGCAAGGGCGCAGTTTTTAGGCTAGCGGCACATTCAGTGGGCCTCTTAGTATCATCAGGAGACTGAAGTCCTTATGCTACCTGCTGCTTGGTGAGAGAGGCTTGGTTCAGGGAGTCCAAGGTTATGGACTTCCAAAGGGGGTGCCCCTATCCCCCATTGTTTCTAATGGGAGCTAATAGGAGATGGGGCTACAGTTTTGAGGGTCCATAACTTTGGCCCCCTGAACCAAACTGCACCAAACCTGGGGGGTATCATTAGGGCAGTCTCCTGATGAGACCCTGAAAGTTTTGAGACTGTGCCTTCAGAAATGTGCCCCCCACAGCCTGCAACCCCCATTGGGCAAATTTCTAGGATGTTCCTGCAGGGGGTGCATTTTTGGATGTATCGGCACCAAAATTTCAGGGTATCATCTGGAGATGATGGCACCCCCCAAGTTTGGTGCAGTTTGGTTCAGAAGGGCCAAAGTTATGGACCCTCAAAACTGTAGCCCCCATCTCCTATTAGCTCTCATTGGAAACAATGGGGGATAGGGGCACCCCCTTTGGGAGTCCATAACTTTGGACTTCTTGAACCAAACATCACTACACTTAGGGAGTAACATAAAGGTCCCAAGTCTCCTGATGATATCGCACTGGAAGAATTTTCGGTGCTGGATATGTCTAAAAATGCACTCCCCTGCAGGCACCAATGTCCTGAGGTGCAAAAAAGAAATTTGAGTACGTGGTGGAGTGACCGCCCATGGGGGGGGCATCCAACTCAGGTTTTGCCCAGGGCTACAGTTTGCCCAGGGCTGCCTTGTTATGCCTGGGTAGAATAGGCCAAATAAATTCTGCAATGGCCATTGACAGAGAATGATAGTGAAGACTTGCGAAATGATTACATTGCTGAAAGGTAAGAAAGGGAGAGAGAAAGAAGTGCCGAAGCAGGACTACAGCAGAACATCAAGAAGATAAAAGTAATTACCACTGGATAATTACTCAGTTTTGGGTGTATAATGAGAAAATGTAAATTGTTGAAGACTTTCTATTCCTTGGTCCATCATCAACCAAAAGGTTGCAACCAAGGAATCAAGATACTGGGACTAGGGTGGTCCATCCCACAAAGTGCAAAAAAATGTCTGTGGGACGCCTTAAAAAGAGGTGACTGCCTTTTTTCACTACAAGCACCCAAAGAGACCTGGGGCCTGTCTTAAAAAGAGGTGGCTTCTGGGTGATTTCCAGACAATAAAGACATTAGAGGCCAAAAGTGACTGTTACCCACCCAACCATTTTGCTCTCTGGTCAGTTTCACCCTCAACTTGTGCCTGCCATTTTGTGTGCTGGTGAAGAGATTCTCCCTGCTGCCATTTGCTGAAGATAGCTCCAGGATGTTTGCTCTGCAGATTCCAATTCTGAGTGCCTTTTCAGCCCTAAAAGTACATAGTTGTACTCAGGTGGTTCTTCTGGTTCTGGCAATATAATTTTCCTTTTTTATTTTTGAGGAACTATCTTCATAGCTACACAGATACACAAAAGTGAATCCTAGGTGCTCAGAAGACAAGTTTGCTGTCCATTGAAAAGCATTGGGTTGGCCTGCACTCAATGGACCACTTAGTTTTTCTGTGCAGTAAGAAATAACTAGAAAAATATATAGAAAAACTATATATTTCTGGAATCAGCAGGATCAGCTGTGAACTTTTGGGACTGAAAAGGCACCCAGGATAAGAGCCTGCAGAGAAAATGTCCTGGGACTTCCTTCAGCAAATGGAGGCAGGGAGAATCCCTTCACCTGCACACAAAATGCCAGGTGCAAGCTGAGGGTGAAGCTGACCATAGACCAAGATGGTCAGGCAGCAAACATTAAGATGCTTTCAGAGCTCTGCAGTTCACATAGCCAGGCAGAAGACATCTTGCAGGCAACTTGGGGGAAAAGGTCCACTTTGAAGCATTTGTTTTAAAAAGACATCTTGAGCAGAAATAAGGTGTCCCAAGGACATCTTGGGAAAAACGCTGTGCAGGGTGCTTTTCCATGATGCCCTTTTTTGTATCCTCAGGGTGCCTTATTTCAGCTGTGTGGAATGGATCAATGTATCACTGGCAACCAAGATAATTCAGGCCATAGTGTTATTTATTACTATGTATGGGTATGAAAGCTAGACAACGGAGAAAGCTGACAGGAAGAAAGTAGGTGTCACAATTCCTTTGAAATGTGATGTCGGAGGAGAATTTTATGTCCCCGGGTGCACGCCTTTCAATTACGTGGGAGCCCAAAATGGCCCCCCTCAGACCGAAGGCTTCTGTGGGCTTCCAGAGGCCTGCCGGGCACCCCTCAGACCGGCAACAGGAAGACGCCGAAGACCAGGCAGGCAGGGACGTCTTTGACCTTAATAAATTATTTCATCGTTCCATAGTAAGCTAACTTAAAAAAATATTTCGGGCACATATCTACAAATAAATTTGCTTTGCTGCCTAGTCATGTCAATGCTGACTGCATATTTGTGGAGTCTCATTTAATAATCTGAGTCAAGAAGATTCTTTGGGGGAAATGGCACTTGATCCATAATTCAGGTGAGTATTTTGAACTGAACAAAAATGCATACTGAACAAGGAAATTAAAACCTTTGGCAATCTAACTCAGGACCTCACTGGAAGAAGGGAAAGTGCAGAATTAGAAACTTATTTCTGTAGACAGATCAGACTCATGGGATTGGTACACCTAAACCTATTTGTAATAAATGATGTAATGGGACAAAATGTCAGCAATTAAGATTGAAGGAGGATACGAAAGGAAGGATGAAGACCAGTGGATCATGTCAAAACCAACTAAAGGAGAAAGATTGACTCCTGGAATTAAGGCATTGTAGTAACATCAGCATATTCAGCAGATTTGCTCTGTTTTTATTCATGGTTCAGTCAGTTGAAGGTCTGAAGGCAATAAATTTCACTTGTACTGAACAGTGATGAATAGTTTGGAAATCTTTGAGTCCCTGCTTTGCTCTAGGCATTTGCATTTAGATGTTTCAAGTTCACGGCTGAATACATTTGCTCAGTGTTCAAAAGCAATGACATCATCAATAGAGCAGATGAAAACCTCCTATGTAAAATGATTTCCCTGAGAATGGTTTATCTGATAGGCAATATTATTAATAATTCTCTCTGCTACTTCAGTTTCACCTGAATTTTACATCTTGAATATTCACTAGGAGAGGATGACTGTATAGAAACATGAGAAATGTAAAATTACTCCCCCCGCCCCCCCAGTAAAACCAAAGATGACTTGCTGGCAGATTTTTTAAGATTAAAAATTAATATGCTTCCTAAACTAATATATCCTAAAGATGCATTTTTAAAGTAAAACAAGGCTATTAAGAGGCTATTAGTAGAATAAATACCAGGGTAAATATGAATTATGAGAGTAATTATAACCACTGTAATAGAACTGTCAACCTAGATAGGTAAGTTTGGCATATTAAGAAAAGTTTAATTATGAAAAATATACCTACATTTTTACAATAATACTAAAATATGTCTGCTCAGAGAGATTATAATAGGCATAACCTGTTATGATAAATGAACCAAAGGTCGTAACAGGAATAATGCAAAAAAAGAATGTATTAGTGCTGCACTGAATATTCATTCATTTAATTTTGTGGGGAAAAAATAGTATTATTCAGATTGGAAGAAGTGGGACAAAATGTTACCTGATCATCCCCCAGTGAAAACGATTTGTCCTGTTTGCTTATTTGCACTCCTTAGTTATTTTTTATTTTATTGCTGTTACAGGGGTTTTTTTTAATCTGCTGCTGCTTCAGGGCCATGGATTTGACTGGTTCTAAATGTATAGGATGATAATGTAAAGATACATAGTTAATTAGAATTGGCTACATGGTAACATGACTAAGGTTTTAATAACCACTTCTACAAATACAGAAAAATCTGCAAGGATTTGGAGTGTTACATATTTACAGGTTTTAATCAGGGGCTTTTCTCTGTCATTTGTATTTTATTGTTGTATTTACTGTATTTATGGTTTTTAATCTATTGACTTTCTAATCTGCTTCGAATCTTCATGAGTAAGGTGAATGCTGATTGCTGCAGGGCCTGGACTTAATAAGTTCTCCCTCAAAGGCCAACATAGCATCAGAAAGGGCCTTGTTACTTTTTTACTGACAGAAACCAGGCCTGGAATTTTTAGAAAATGTGGTTAAAACAAAAGGCATTCCTTTTATTATTTGGGATTTTTTAACTCCCCCCCCCCCTGTATTTTTTAAAAAGAAGTTTTCAGCTTTTTCTGCAAATCTTGGGTATTTTTCAGAGTGGTCTTGTTCATTCAAGGCTCCAGTCTCCAGATTTAAATAGCCTCACATTTGGCCAGGTTGAGAATTAAGATACAAGACTCATGGGGGTTTCCTAATCCCCTCACTTGCCCCCCGAATCCAGGTGCACCTCCCGGCCACTACCATTCATCACTGAACTGGCAGAAGATGCCCATTGTTACCATCAAAGCCACCTCTGGGCCCAGCATGGCTTCCAGAGTCTGTAGTCAAGATAGCTGGGCCAGGAGCAGCTTCTGGACTCTGCCTGTGGTAGCTGCCAAACATGACACAGTTTCTTGATTATAGAACTGCCACCTGGCCTGAAGTGGATCCTCGACTCTGGCACAGACAGAAGGAAAATGCTTTGTTTTCATGTGCACAGACAGTTCTCTGCGGGGTGGGGTGGGGGGGACAGATTTAAAACCCCAATAAATTTTTTAAGGTTTTCAGATTTTTTTGCAGACCTAGGGGGAATGTTGCCAAGTTTGCAAAGGTATCTGTTTTATGTCAGTGTGACCCCAACCTGCAGATTTAAGTATTCACAGATTACACCACCTTTGATTCTTAGATGTATGATTTTTTGGAACATCTGATAAGATTTTCTTAAAGAAATGTTATGGTTGGTGGATATTAGATGCAAGCAAAGAAGACATTTAAAGCCATAAGATCAAAGGACACTTTTGTTTTCGTATCTTGAAATTACTACAACAGGAGGAGTTAAGAAATGATGGGATTCACAAAAGGTTCTTCTATGTTAATTCAACCTAATGAAAAGGAGTAAAAATGCTCTATTAAAAAAATCATAATAATTCTTCAGTTCTCATGCAGAATTTAATGACCATACAAATTCTAACTGTGATGCTTAAACACATTTATAGGTATATAAGTAGTATTTGAATAGCTATTTTCCAATAAGCACATCTTCAGTCATGATTAAGTTTTGCTTCTCACTTTGTAAATACTCCAGGATGCATTTACATTTCATTTCCTTGTCATTTTATATAATTAATACTTTTAAAAATAAGGATCTTGTATGGTTTAATGTGTGTGTGTCATCAAGTCACAGCTGACTTCTGGCAACCCCATAGGATTTTCAAGACAAGAAAAATTCAGAGGTGGCTTGCCATTGCCTGTCTCTGCATGGGACATGTCTAAGACAAGGGAAGAATCTCCCCAAAGGCTTATATGTAGAAATGGGAAATAATACTCAAAGGATTTATCAAAGGTAGGTTTGGCAGAATTTCAGAGCTTCACTCAGTCTGAGGCCCCCAAATGTCCACCCAAATATTCCTGTACTCCTTATTAGAACTCCACTGTGTGTGGTGTCACATAAAACCACTGCAACAACTGAAATTTACAGAAAGGCAGGAACATAGCTACAGGAGATGGTGCTCAGGGCAAACACTGAAATTGGACCCCCCCCCCTGCCTTTGTTGTCCCTGTGCGGCCTCCACAGTGGGGCTGTGGAGTTGGGGGAAGGGCACAGAGAAACCTAGTTGTGCTAACTAAAAGGAAGGAAGGAAAGAAGGAAGGAAGGAAGGAAGGAGCAATGACTGCACATGCCTACAAAAGATCCTTCCTGATTCTGACAGGGGGAGTCCTCCCTCCTCTCTGACTTGGTATGGGGAGGTGCAGAATGTGAGGAGAGGGAAGCATCCGAGTCTGCCCACCTACCTGTGGGCTTTGCCTTCTTTGCTTGGGGCCAGCAGCTTGGGTTGATGCAGATGACTGAGAAGAGGATGCCCATTGGAACCTGGCTTGTCAATGGAATGGGTACCTCTGGAAGCACAGTATTGTCAGCTGTGCCCGTGTAACCCCCATGCTCAGAATGGGTTGACCTAGAAAGGGGTGGAGACTCAAAGCAGCAAGAGGCTGCAGAGCTCATGTAGTTTGGAGGAGACAAGGCTACCGGACCTTGATTTGTATAAGCCCTTAACACCTTGTTAAGGTAACTGCAATGTTGTTGGGAACTACTGGGAAGGTAGTTGTTTATTTTTGCTATGTTGTAAATGTTGGAGTTTATTGTTTCAGGGTTTTGTGTGTGTTTGTAATGGGTGAGAGTTCTCCTGGAAACCTTCATCATGTTGAATCCTGTTCACCAAGCCCTTGGCGTCTTCAGGAGCCAACCCACTTGCAGGAAGAATTGGACTTGGCAATATCAGAAGACTGTAACTAGAAGGACTTGAAATGAAATCTGAACAGGACCTTGAAGTGTGATGTTAAATGTTGATGTTTGATGTTAATATGTTAAGAAAGCAAGAAGATATGGACAGTGTATAAAGAATGGATTGAAGATGCCGGATTTAACGAAGAGCCATGGAACAAGAGAATAAGAAGAATGAACCTCCTGCTGCTTGCATGAAAAAATCAACAAAGAGAAGGGGGGAGGGGGGCGAAAATGGTAAAAATGTATAGATGAAAGAAAAATATTAAATGTAACAAATGTATAAATACTCTATACAATAAAAAATCTATAAAAAAATATGTTAAGAAAGTAAACCATTTTGTTTTTTTTAATTTGTTGTTGCAAACTCATTCCAAGTTCTGCCCCACAGAACCCACAGATAGAGGTTACACCTGCAGCAATTGAGACCTCTTGGCGACCAGGCTCCATATGGCTGGCTCTCTGTGACTACTGGGTGGGGAAGCTCCTTCCTTTCCTTGCTGCAGTGCACCCTGCCCTGTGGCCTGTGTTGGGGAAGGGTGGGAGACTGGCAATCTAACATGCTTCCCCTTTGACTAATTGAAGTTGTGGCAGGAGCACCCTCATACCTTCCCCCCTTGCTACATCTATGCATAAATGGTCTGTTGATTTCCCTTCAAAGAAAAATTAAAGAGAAACCCATCCTTTGAAAGAGAAAAAAGAATATGAAAAATCAATGGCTAGAACTAACAAAGTGAATTTCAGAAAAAGAACTTCTCCATAACAAAACTACTAATTAAATGAAACTGGATATAAGCTTCTTCACTGTCATGGTTCTCAGGCTCTAAACAGAGTAATACAAGTGATTCAGACTCTAAGCAGAGCCTTCAGTTAATATTATACATCATGGATAACAGACACTACCATCCATTTTAACGGTTGTGTTCTGAATGACTCTGTTCAGCCCTAATTCAAGTATGGGCATTTACATAAGAAACCTCAGGCATCTATCTGACTCTCCTATACCAGATCATACCAGAGGTACACAACTGGAATGCTATAAATTTGTTCCGGGTATAGTATTCAGTTAAATCTCAGTTTAAATTCTAAGTGTATTTATTAAAGCATAATTATTACATTCTTAATAGAAACTCAATCAACAAAGCATTGTACTATCCATCCATCATTGTTACACATACATTGAAAGGAGAGCAATTATATAAGTCCATAAGAGAATCTTTAAGTAAGCAGGTCATAGGCAGGGAGCCACTTCTGAGAAAAAGCTCTTCTTGATCAATATAACTTCCCTATACATAAGATTTTAGAATAATCTCCTAATAATGGCTAATGGTCCCCTTTGATAAGTCACACATTCTTGGCTAACTCATTATCTTATAACTTTGAACACCATGCAAGGTTTTCAATGCTCAAAGTATCTTTATAGAATATATAAAGAATGTTAATTCATTCTCACTACTTTTTAACAAGTCTATCTAACATAATAACTACAAGTTTATATATATATAAACTCTTGAATCACTCTTGAATCATATCTTCATATCCCACTCTTGAATCATATCTTCATTTCTACGAAGCTTGACATTCTTGCAATTCTCAGACACTTTTGGACCTGAGCCTAAACAAGTTTTATCTATTGGTAATGGGTTAGACATTTTCTAATCTACACCAGGCCATATAATTGTTGCCAGTCTGTCTTCTTCTTACTGTTCCTCAAGGCTATTCTATTGTGGATCTCAATTCCCTCATTGACATGCTTTCCTGAATGTCCAGATTTATTCTATTTATGTGTGCCTCTAGGATCTTTTTGGTGAAGTTCAGCAACTGTTCCCCTGTATTTCTGGTCATGTCTATTATAGCAGAAGAATCAGACTTGGCTCTGACAATACTTTCTTGGAGACCTGGCTTCTAATCCTTGTAGTGTGTCCCGGGACCAGTCACTTAGCCCAATATTCATCAAATGGCTGTTGTGAGGATCACATAGAGCAGGGGCGTCAAATTTGCGACCCTCCAGATGTTCATGAACTACAATTCCCATCAGTCCCTCCCAACATGAGCATTGGCTATGCTGGCAAGGGCTGATGGGAATTGTAGCTTATGAACATCTGGAGGGCCATGAGTTTGACACCTGTGACATAGAGGAAGGGAATGGTATAGCTGCTTTGAGCTCCTTGGAAGCATGGCAGGATTAAAAAAAACATTAGACATATAGCTATCCAGTATCTCAGCCACAAAAAGACTAATCTTATCACCTGCTTCTGAGATTCTTTCAGAGGGGTAGTGTCTGGTCTTTTTTCATGCAAAGCACGAACTCTTTTCCTAAGCCACAGCCAAATAGCCCTACCATGCATTTTTGTTGCTCAGTCCTCTCATTCCCTCTTTTTCATTTATCTGGTGTGATTTTCAGGTATTCCAATATTCTACTTAGATCAGAAACCAATGGAAAATGTAGAAAATCCAAATTTAAATCCTCAAATATGCATATGGAAATAATCAAACTTCAAATTCTAAACATAATATCTACTTCATGTACATGCAAAATAGTATTTCACCTCTCTATGAAATTATTTGCATACTTTTCATGGAAACAGCTGCAGGCTTTTATTTTTCACACTAGCTCCTACATTAACACTGGATAACCACAACTAAATGAATTTATTCTAAAAATCCTGGGTTCAAGCCCAACTTGATTGAGATATTACAGGCTGCCTCAGACAAAATAGGTTTTTGATAGCATCCTACTGATGAGAGTATTGTGAGAATAAAAATGTTGTTCTTACATTAGACTGTTATATAAAGGAAATTAATAAGCTTGGCCTTGCAAGAAACAGAAGGATCCAAAATCTGAGATATTTGCATATCTACAAATTGAGTGAGTAGGGATAAGATACTCTTCTGTGGAAGCTGTGTTCTCTAAGGAGCATGATACTAAAAAAACCATACCATGGTATGGTCTTAAAGAATCTATTTAAAAATCTAGAGATATAGGACCCCTGCTTGTTCCTTTAATTTTCTGTGGAGAACTGGAGTACAGAAATATTTTTCAAAAATTCATCTTCAGCAGTTGTTGAAATACGTGCTTGCTATAAAACATTTTTATTGCAAAACTGGGTGGTAATCTGGCTAACATAAATTGGGGGGCATGGGATTCATAAATTACTTTATGAAGTAAGTAAGCCTTGCAGTTGACTCATAAGATTACACTGATAAAATGTACTGTGTATCTTCCTAGAAGCTCAGTGAAAAATCAGGATTTTTTTTTCTTTTTTTACTTTGGGAACTGAACAAATTTCTAAAATATAATAGCTGAGATAAATTAACTTTTCTGTTGCTCTAGTAGTTTGATCTACTGGAGTAAATAGCCCCAGAAAAGCATTTAAAAATGTTGGAGAATTTGGTGCTAGTTTCTTGAATAATTATACTCATTCAACTTCTCAATATTTTCTTCCCTTCCCTATTTGTTTTCTGAAGGTAGCTGATCTGTTTGCAAAGATTTGAAAATACTGGGAAATTGTCTTTTCAAGTATGTCATTGACCTTCAGTGACAGCACCTTCATATACTTTGCTTATATTCCTGAGCCATGTGTGATTTACTGATTCAGCCATCACAGATTTCTCCCCCTCAAACCTGGCTAAATGTCTAGAAAAGGCTTTCTTCTGTGTTCCTTGACAAACGTTGAGTCGTTCAACTGTATTCCATTTGCACCCCCAAATAAAGAAAGGAGTTAAGTTTCACCTAATTGTTTTGTGATGACTCTCTGGATGAGTTAGCAGTGCTTGTTCAAACACCCATTTTGCCATCTGGTGCCTTAACTCTTGAGGGAGAAATCTTATTCCAGAAGAATGATTTTGCTCCATTTTTCCTCTTTAACAATCCATGTAAGAGCTGTTGATCTTTTCAGAAGACTACTGTAAGAAATCCTGAAAACACACTTATGTAGTGGCCCTATTTACTTCATTATTGCTTTATATTATTCAGCAAAATCTTTCACCGAGGAGAGCAGTACATTTGAAGCCAATTTCATCTGCTGAATGTGTGAAATGTTTCAAATGAAAAGATGAAACCTGAGCCTGATTAATTGGCTTTATCTAGTTCTCTGCAGTTAACATATTTTTTCAAAGTCTTAATTGATGCTCTGTTGAGAGACAATGCTTCCACCAATTCAACTGTATTACTTCAGACTCAACAGAGGATTTTTGCAGTCACATAAGCACTCATTTTGTATTGTTCTAGACAGAAAGCTATACTGACAATATCAATATTATAATTAGCAATTACCAGTCTTTATCTTGTTTACATATTTTATTGCAGCAGGTAAAAAACAAATGATTGTTTTTCAGGAAAGTCAAAGGGATACCAACTGGTAGCTTTTGCTTTAATTTTCTTGCATTATTTGGGAAGACCATTTCCTTCCTACATGTTTTCTTTGGCAATTTGCCTGTTTTCATGTCTTTTTTATAGGACATTAACCTTTTCAGCAGATGTAAATAGAAGCATCAATTCCATTGGAATACTTCTACTAATTTTTTTAATATGGTAAAAATGATGCTACAGTCAAAGAGTTGGAAGAGACCCCAAGGGCCATCAAGTCCAATCCCCTGAAATGCAGGAACACACAATCAAAGCACTCCTGACAGATGGCCATTCAGCCTCTCTTTAAAAACCTCCAAAAAAGGAGACTACACCACTAGGCTTGGTAAATATCCTAAAAATTCGATAAAATTTAGATTTGGATTTATTTGTGGCATAAAATTATCTGTATGCCCAAATAAGACAAATAACATATTCAAATATACCTGATTGTGTGTGTCCCCTGGCCTCCACAATGCGATGGCAGCCAGCAGGGGAAGGTAAGTCGGCTGGGGAAGGTGGGAGGGAAATGCCGCCTTCCACCCGCTGCCATTCGCATGGCAGTGCGTGGAAGGCACCACTTTTGAAAAACATCGCTCGTGGAACAAGGTTCAAAAGTAGTGTTTCTGCACCTTGGGCAGTGCATTGCAGCAGTGCCTGCTGTGTAAATGCCTCCACAGGGACGTCATTTTTGCTGTCCCTGGGGTGCTGTATCTCTCTGTATCTCCTCAAAGGGCATGGATTCCAGACCTTTTACCATTTTGTTTGCCCCTCCTCTGGACCCATTCCCACTTGTCAATATCCTTCATCAATTACAGTGCCGAGAAATGTACACAATATTTCAGGTGAGGTCTAACCAATCCAGAATAGAGAAGTATTGATACAGCCCAGAATCTCATTGGCTTTCTTGGCCGCCACATCACACTGTTCAGTTTGTGGTCTACTAAGACTCCCAGATCCCTTTCACATGTAGTAAGCCAGATTTCACCCAACCTATATCTGTGCATTTCATTTTTCCACCTAAGTGTAATATCTTACATTTATCTCTGTTGAAATTCATTTTGTTTGTTTTGGCCCAGCCCTCTGATCTGTCCAGGTCATTTTGAATTCTCACTCTGTCCTCTGGGGTATTAACTACCCCTCCTATTTTGGTATCATCTGAAAATTTGATTAGCATGCTCTCTATTCCATCATCCAAATCGTTGATAAAAATATTGAATAACATTGGGCCCAGGACAGAAACCTGTGGCACCCCAGGACGAAGATGCACCATTGGTGAGCACCCTTGGGTTTGGTCAGTCAATCAATTACAAAATCCATCTAATATTAGCATCCTGTAACTCACATTTTACTAGTTTACTTGCAAGAATATCATAGAGGACCTTGTAAAGGCCTTAATAAAATCAAGTATGCTAGGTCCACAGCATTCCCTTTGTCTACCAAGTTTGTCAATCTATCCAAAAAAAGAGAGGTAGAGAGTCAAGATTAGTCTGGCATGACTTGTTTTTGAGAAACCCATGTTCATTTTTAGTGATCACAGTATTCCCTTCTAACGCCAAATTTCAACTTTGAAGGTTAGGTGGTTTTTAAGTTCTTTTGATGAGTCAGTCAGTCAGTCAGTCAGTCAGTGGTATTTCGCGTTTATAGATATAGATATCCCAAACCTGTCTTTCACCTCTAAATTACATCCTAGGAAACCTTGTATGTGTATCACACAGTAACTGAGTGATTGTGATTTTATTTTATTCCATTTCTTATTTTCCGAATAAATATTTTATTCCATTTCTTATTTTCCGAATAAAATCCTAGAAAGAGACATTTATTTTCTCTGCTGGTTTCTTATAGTGAGTTGAAACCTACACAAACAGGCAATATTTATTGAACAAGTTACCCAATGCTCTTTAAGCCATGCTAAGCAACCTTGTGCTCTACAGCTAATTTTCCCAACCAAAGAGGGTTGTTACGTCCCACCATTTTGGTTAACAGATTGTACTGCTGCATCTCAGAGAGTGCTCAAAAGTGCTGGATGGCAGTTAAATAGAGCTGGTAACTCACCAGAAGCCCCACCTCTGAGGCAAGCACATCACCAAAGACTAAGAAAAACCCCTACACAAACAAAAGCCCTCCAAGCTTTCAGCGCAAGCTCTCAAAACACACACAGTTAAAAATTTATCTTTAAGGATAACTCCCCAAAACAGAGCTCACATTTTGCTCTCTGTTCTGCTCCCTTCAGCTGCCTCTCAGAGATTATAACATGTGCCACTGACTTTCAGAGAGTGCTAAATCTTTGAACTATATCTCTTTCCCCTTAACTCAGTTTAATACACAATAGAGTGTAAAATGATGAGAAATGGAGTAAGAGTTTAATGTAGCTTGGAATAAGCTTGGATTAAGTGTTTATTCATGTAAAATATTTTTATAAGTGGTAGAACCGGTTGTTGAAAGCAATTGTCAGATATTGTGCAGATGAGACCTGTTTTACTGGGGCTGGGAGGCTCACAATGTAAAAATTAGGAAACTTTGTAAAATAAAATAAACTAGCTCACCTAGTTGTAAACTGGGCCAAGACCAAGAACTGGGCCAAGACCAAGAAGATGGCCATTATTCACTACCACAATGCTGTTTTGAATGGAACTATAAGGATAGTATGCTGATAGTATATATTTCACTGTATTGCTTTGTGTCTGGCTTGATTCTTTTCATTTATCTTGACAAAGATGATTGCATTTAATATGCATGTAGTATGCAATATTCACTGGCACACTTGGAGAGCAAGTTGGCCAATGAGGAAAACATATTTACGAAAAAGTGCCCCAGTTTTCAGCAATTTGAAAGAACTGTATTTACCTTTTTAAATTGTCCTTCTACTGCACTTGGTAGTTGTCCAGGGACAGTCTAACCATATAGGTACCTGTGCTGTTAACTAGGACACCAGATTTTGAAAGACACCAAAAAGGCCCATCCTGTACTCAGCTTCTCCTGCATGGTCTTTGTGAATAGAAATGGAAGAATCTGGGAAAAGCATGCACTCCCTCTGCCCCTGCCCCCCGTCATGTAGGAATATCTTGGGCCCTTCTCAGATTGGCCAGCCTTTTTTAATTTGCTTCACATTATTGGGTTCCTTGGGTGTGGTCTTGTAAATAGGCCTGGTGATAGGATTGGTTCAGATGTAATTGGGTGTGCAGGAATAGTGTGGGTCGTTTGCTTAAGGTAACAAATCTGGCAAACATCCTATTTGAGTCCACTAGCATGTTAGAAACCAACAAGCTAGTTTCTTTGGGGAGTCAAGCTCCAGTTATCAAACATTCTGTGGTATCTAATGATGAGGAAAACTTCTACAAATCAATCTGTCAGAGCTGACCAGTCTGGAGAAGGGGAGCTGGGGGAGGAGACTCTATCAGTTGTGGTAATCCATTATTTGAATTCTAAGGCTTTTCAGCAGAGGAGGAAGGACAGTAGAAGCTGACTTCCTCTTGGCATGATATTTTAAGTGAAGGCTTGGTAAAGCAGGTCGGCCAGCTTGAGCTTTATGTCAAGATGAGATTGCCTTTAATGATAGCTCTTTTGGGGCAGTCTAGTAGATGGTAGGATAACCCTCACAAAGACCCTTTCCACACAGCAAATATATAGTGGGTTGCAGTTGGGATAAGGTAACCTGCTTTCCTGTTTTTACATTCTCATGCATCCATGCAGGCAGCGATTGGAGCCCACGGAAACAATGCGGGTTTAGGGGCGGAATCTGTGCAAAAGTTCCCCCCGCAACGAGTTTTTTTAGCGTCCTTAACCCGTGTTTATTGGCCTGTGTGGAATGGGCCTAAGAGATGAAGGTGATTATTAGGGTGCAAATTAGCTATTACTTAAATAAAATCCACTTTAATCTCTATTACATGTCTGACACTTTTAAAAGTAATTTTTAAATATAATTTTTAACATATAGTTCAGCAAGTTTTAAAGATTGTCTAGAATAGAATGATCTATTCACTCTTCTCACTATTACTATATTTCTTTATGCCTTTGTTTGATTTTTTCTATCTTCTTTTTCCTTCCCTCATTGTGCTTTATATTCTATCATTAAACAACCTTCCCTACCTCAAATATTGCACATCTGAAAGGTTGGATTGGTTATGTGAAGATGGTGGTACAGCAACATTGTGACCCTCTTAAACAAATAAGTTTGAAATGAATAATTTTTCCTGAATGGGACCAAATTTTGCCTATCCTAGGTCTCTTTCAATATGATGTCTGTTCGGGGTCCTTGCACAGCTCCTGGACAATATTCTCACAGGACCAGCCTGCATCTATTTTCAATGCTCCTTCGTGGCTTACAGCTTCAGCAACCACATTCTGCTTTCCAGATTTGTGATGAATAATGAATGTATATTCACAATATATAATGCATATTCAGATGGTTTGTTGATTCATCTCCACAGACTCCATTATGGATTGTGTTCCATAAGGAGATACTGCAAAGCACTGTGGTCCATATAAACTGCAAACTCCATGCCCAGTAAATAGGACTGATAAACTTTGAAAGCCTTCCCGTTTCATTGCTTACTAATTAGTTCTTGTCTTTCATTGAACAAACAGCCATAAAGAGCCACTTGTCTTCCCAGTTCATCTGTTTGCTCAAGAGAAAATACCACAGTTTATGAGGCATCACTTTATCATATCTCTCAGGTTGTTCCTTACTGTATGAAAACACACAAGCATATGCCATGAGTTTCTGTTTCAGTTGCTTAGCTGTGTCTTTTATAGTTGCTTCTGTCAAAACAACAGCCAGTTCATTTACCAAACTTGCTCTTGCACAAATCTTAATGTCTACATCTTGAAGACCTCTGAGTCATCAGTTACCTTCAACACCACCCCTAAGGGCTGATACTTTGTAACCTGGTAATCATATGAATGCTATAACCCAAGGTGACATAAGTTTCCACTAACAGGCCTGGATGAATGATGTTGCGTTTAGACAACTCAATACTTTCCTTGCAGCAACTGTTTACTTCCACATGTACCAGAACATGATGTCTAGGCTTTACCACTATGGCCTAATGATCCATGATAGAGAACTGTTCCAGAATGCCTACATGATAATGGAACAGCAGTTTACTTGAAATATGAAAAAAGACTTCATCAGGTATCAGGAATATTTTTGAATTAGTATGGCAAGGCTGAGTACAGTCTTGTCTGCCAACAAAAGAGTGCACCAGCAAGACAAGAGTGAACCTCATTAATGCATATACTACAACCCATAAAATTATGGTAATTCATTAAAGTTTACCTGAAACTGGGAATCACTGGCCGTTTCTGCACGGGCCTCTATGTGCCCTCACACCGGCAAGAATTCTGCCGGCGTGGGGGTGGAGGCTGTTCACACGCAAGCGTGCAAGCGGCCCCAGCAGAGGCCGGCTCAGGAGAGGCGGCTCCGCACGGAGCCGCCTCTTCCCCATCCCTCTCCCACTTACCTCATCGCCGTCGTCGCCCTGCTGGCCTCCTAAGCCCCGCCTACGCTGCCCTCTGACCTCCAGGGGTTGGAGGACAGCGAGGGAGGGTCTTAGGAGGACAGCAGGGCGACGACGGCGACGAGGTAAGTGGGAGAGGGACGGGGAAACAGCGTGTTCCCGGCAGTGCTGTTCGCACCGCTCCGCCGGGAACATGCTGTTTACTCAAAAACTACCCTTTAAACGGGTGTTTTTGAGGGCGGCCTGACGCCACCCTGAGGGAGGGGAAGGGGAGCCAGGTTGGCGCTGCTGCATTTCAGGAGCGCCGCCTATGCGAACGGCAGCCTGGGGACAATGTTTTTGCAGTCCCCAGGCCGCCGTTTTTGGCCCGTGCAGAAAGGGCCACTATTGTTCTGGTAGTGTATGATCCTTTTTCAAATTATGTGGTAGTATAGCCACTTAAAAAAAGAACAAATTGAGCAATGTATCCTTGCGGATAAAGAAAGGCCACTCTCACCCCTTCGTTCTACATAGAAACCTGGCACACTGATTCATTCAATGAAATGAAAGAAAACTAAAAGATGAGCAACATACTAAAAAAAAGCCAGCTAGTGAGGTTTCTACATCTATGTTCACAAGTTTTTCAGTCAGCCATTATCATTTCCTGAACATTGTAAAAGACAGCATGAAAACTATAGCTTGCCATACTGTGGGTTGATGTGATGTTTTCCTGACCTTTCAACAAAATTAGGAGGGGAGCTAATTAAGACTATTGAACCAACCAGCCACATTTTAAATCCTTAGAGTGCTTCTGATAAATTTACCATTCACATGAAAGTCATTGATTCAGCAAAATGTGGTTTATTTTTTGGAAACTCACTTATAAAAATCACTCATTGCTTGCCAACAGGAAAAATGTCCTTTCCTCACCACAGTTTCCATAATGACTTTAACCCAATTTTCAAAATTACTGTGAAAGTTACAAAAAACAAAAAAACCAAAACCAGCTGCTATGAAATACTGCATTTTGTATGGATATTCTGTGGTCTTTCCATACCATTTTAATTGGGTTGTTCCCTGGACAAGAAAAAAAAGTGTTCTTAGCTCAGAAGAGCAAACAAAAACCTTCCTTTGAGACAGACATGGGAAATGACAACATACTTTCATTTTCCTGCTTATAAAGCTCTGGAATTCCTTTCCAAAAACTACATTTGAAATAAAATAAACAATTCAATTCAAAAAGTATTAAATATCTGAACTATAGCAATCAAGGTAAGGCAAGAATTTTAAACGGTAACTTCAACCATAATTTGCAGTTTTTATCTGCTACATATGAAATGTCAAATCACCCACTGCTTTAGAGACTATTGCAAGATAAGGTCACAGATTTTTAAAAATCAGTTAAAACAATCTATCATCTCTCTCTCTCTCTCTCTCTCTCTCTATATATATATATATATATATATATATATATATATATCTATCTATCTATCTATCTATCTATCTATCTATCTATCTATCTATCTATCTATCTATCTATCTATCTATCTATCTATCTATCTATCTATCTATCTATCTATCTATCTATCTATCTATCTATCTATCTATATCTATCTATCTATCTATCTATCTATCTATCTATCTATCTATCTATCTATCTATCTATCTATCTATCTATCTATCTATCTATCTATCTATATCTATATCTATATCTATCTATATCTATCTATATCTATATATCTATATCTATATATCTATCTATCTCTATCTATCTCTATCTATCTATATATCTATATCTATATCTATATCTATATCTATATATCTATATCTATATCTATATCTATATCTATATCTATATCTATATCTATATCTATATCTATATCTATATATATATATATAGATAGATAGATAGATAGATAGATAGATAGATAGATAGATAGATAGATAGATAGATAGATAGATAGATGTCCATATATATATTGTGGAGATGGATCAGAATGTCTATAAATTGTATTTAATCAAGAAATATGGAAGTTCATATGAACCAAAGATCCTAAGAATCAAAATGGGAGCTTCTCTATAAGTGACCAGAAGCCTGCATGTTTGCAGCAGGTCAAAAGGAATGTTAGAAGCTTGCTAGTGACTATGCAGGCAAGCAAAGATAACATCTTTAGGATCTTGTCACTAAGGGCCAACGTGACAGCAGAAATATGCATTTTATAACTTTGGTTTTTGGGTTAGAAATGAATGTGATTAGTTAAAATAGGAAAAAAGTGTTTTTCTATATAGTTAAATGAACACAGAAATGATAATGAGAGATTCACATGTATTAGTATTTTACTATAATTCTATTGTGTTAGAATCAATGTATGTAAAATCTTTTAAAATGTTTTAACATTTCAAACTGGGGAGAAAGGGAAGTTTTATGATCCTAAGGAATGCTGCATACCCTAAGGGATACATCTCTCTGGGAGCAAACTTAGCAAACTTAGAAAAACAGGTTTTTCTTGGAAACAAGAAAGACAGCAAGCTAGTTTTATTGCTGCCCTTTGCATATGGGTAGAGGTACATGCGCTAACAGCATGCAGCATTTGAGTAACAGAAAGAATGTAACACGTAGAATAAGAGGCTGTCTTCATGTGACAAGGAGACAGAACTAACCAATGGGATTTTTAAGGTACATGCTTGTAGCACGTGAAAGGGGTATGGATTATAATACGTGAGTAAGGGGATGAACTGTGTGACGTTTGTATTTCTGCATCTATAAAGACTGGGGTCTTTCGTATGTAGGGTGTGTCTCTTTCGAGAGCCACCCGGGAGGGTTAACCTTCTGTAACTTTCTAAATTCTATGTCTATAAAATTGGTCCTTTTGTATGAAGTGGGGGGTGCCTCTTACTAAAGGGGACACCCTGGTCAGATATTTATGCTGTCCAGTAAATTTATCTTCTGTTTCAAAACTGCTTCTTGGGTGTTTTCTACATACATACATACATACATACATACACACACACACACACACACACACACACACACACACACACACGTACGTATGTGTGTATGTATGTGTGTATGTATGTATGTATGTATGTATATTCATATATATTCATATATATCCATATATCTAAATATATCCATATCTATCCATATTTTCATATTTCAAGTGAACACACACACACACATATATCCATATATCCATATGTATATCTCCATATATATCTCCATATATATCTATATCCATATATATCCATATATCCATATATATCCACATATCCATAATAATCATAACATTATAAATGTGCACAGAATTAAGCATCAATAACATAAATAATCACAACCTCATAACAAGGAACATAAATAAACAACAGTAATCATGGCATCTCTAGTCAGCAATAAAAATAACAAATGACGACTCCTTCTTTCTTCACCTGAAACTACAAAAATAAATATGAAGGCCCAGCCTAACCCTCTAAACCAAGTACAGAAGCACTAGTGTAGCAAACCTAGCCCAATAACCAACATAAAATACAAAAACAAATCCTTGACTAAGCCTAATACAATCTACTCCTAACACTAGCTCTACAAAAACACTCAATATCACAACTCACTAACTTAGAAATATTAGCATCATAACAGGAGGCCAACCAGTCTCTGCCCCAGATGGATCTCAGGCTAACACTGCTAACACTCTGCCCTAGATGGATCTGAGGCTAACACTGCCATAGCCATCGCCGCCGCCATGTTCTTACCAGGGCATGGCCAGCCCCAGATGCTGAGGGGAAACCTTGAGTATGTTTTGCGGGCCTCTGCCACCAGTCCCCATCACTGTCTGGGAGCCTCTGGTGGCAGATGAAACCCCCCTGACTCAGCACTCTCACTGCCCACAGGGAGCCGCTGTCTCAGCTGTTGCTGCCATAAGTCCCATTGCAGCAGCCACAGTCGCAAGTCCAAAGGCCAGTGTCTGGAGACCTTCATCATCACCCGGGTTCATTCAGCTGCTTGAGACACCTCAACCAGTTGCCTCTCGAGGGCCTCAACTGGTTGTTGCCCAGGGGCCTCTGCCAACAACCGCCCATTCTGAGCACAACTCGGGGGCACCAAAGAGCCTCTCCACTCACTTCTCCACTCAAAGAACATGAGCTGTAGACTGACACACAGGGGCAGAGAAAGGTCATGCTGCTCAACCCCCTGAAATTCGACTCCAGGAAGGTACAAACATCAACAAAGTTCTTGGTGGTAAAACTCCTCCTGCTGGGTCCAAAACTTAACTAAACTTAATTAACTACCAGTGCTCTGCAACAAGCGGTCTGCTCCGGGCACCAAGTTGAATTGAACGTATAGTTGTGGAAACCATGAAAAGAAGGGAGTCTGCAACTGAAGGACCAGGGAACTTTTAAAATGTCACTTCAAAGACAGTTTCCAATTATACAATCCTATTAATAATGTTACCCCAGTGTAAATTAGAAGTGACTTGCTTCCTGAGGCACTGACCTGGATGGTCATATGTAGGATATTTAAAGAATGTGAATGATATAACTGAAAGATATCATGTCACATAAAATATAGATGTTTAACCACAGATTTTATAAGATCATATGCAGAGTTTCCTTGAAACATGTTTTCATTAATTTTACAAATCTCAAAGCACACTAATGTGTGCCAAAATAGACTAACTGTTTCATGTAATAGCTATACTCATGCAACTTATGTAATAGTACAAATTCACATGGTAAACCATACTGCTTCATAATATAATTAGATGAATGGTGCATTTAAAATTAATAGAATTTGTTAACTTTGATTGCATCAATTGCAATTTCATTTTCACAGTGACGAATTAAATTCATTAAATAAAGCTAATGGACTATAAAAATGAAACCAATTATGCAAGTTTTGATCTAAATGAAGGCAAATTGAATCAAGGTGAAGAAAATCTTTATTATTATGAATTGAAACAGTGTTCTTATATGATAGAAAAACCTCTGAATTCCTGCAAAAGATCCAAATATTGGATTTTTGGTTGTGTTGATGAAACCCTTATTTTGATAGCATGATACAGTTGTAGTTAAATTAAGGCTTGGTGCCTTAAAATGAAAAGTTAAGCATGTTAATTCTCACCTAATTCTCTTCCATTAAATTAAGGGAACTTTAGTTACATAAGAACATGAGAGGTACACTGCTGATATACTTAAATTTAACTTGTATTAATCCTACCCAAATCTTAAATTAGCGCCTCAGTTTTGTACTGGAGCCAATTGGCCAATTTGAGAAGAATCCCCAAATTTCGTACTTTGGCCTGCAGTAACCACATAACCTTATATCACACACACACCAATACCAACACACACACACACGAACACACACACAAAGGTAGACTGGGAGGATCTTGATGTCTAGAGGCAATTAGATTTAAATGCCTTCTTCCTCCACTGTTTATTAGATAAGTTGCATGAGGCAGTGCGTCCTTTTCCATCTTTCATGGATTGGTAAACTTTCTTCCTCTTGGAGAATGCATATAGGAAAATAAAACATCAAGCATTTTCCTAGAAAAGGAATTTCAATAGGGTGCATACAATTTCTTGGTGGAGAGGAGGTTTTAACATATCTCTAGCTGCCACTAATTTTTTTCCCTAAAGCAAAAAACACTGGGAATGATGAAGACAGCAAAAAGAATTTGGCTAAGATTTTAAAAGATTCTCAGAGAAGGATGTCACAGTTGGCTGTAGCCAAAAGATCCAATGACAGGAGGGCATATAGAGACTACAAGATGGAGCAGGCAAGTGAGAAGTGACAAGTCTGATGTGGGAGTGGCAGGTAGTTTAATCCCATCTGCAGAGGTTGTCTGAGACTAGGAGCAAGTCCTACTTAGGGAAAAACAACATATTCATGGGACATGGCCTATGAGGTAATAAGGACCTATTCATAAACCAGACAACAAAAACAGAAAAGCGGTACAGACACTGATAAATGGTGGAGAAAACAGAACGAAGGGAAGGATAGGAGAGACCCACCTATACTGCACTGGCAAGATACTATGTAGGAATGCAACTTGTGAGACCAGTGCTTCACAGTTTCAAGAAGAACTAAACCAGACTGTTGGCAGTGGTTCTCTTACCATGAAATTGGCATCAGCAAAATGAGCAACTGGCACAGGGAAGGAATCAACCTCATTCCTTCTTAATTACTGAAGCAAAGGGGCCTAGGCCAAATCAGCTTCAGTCTTTCTTAAAATACTTCCCTTGGGAATCAAGGAAGGGTGATAATAGCAATGCTAAGCCAAGATTACAAAAGAGGAAGGACTTTAAGCAGCAAGCAGCATGAGTTCTTTCTTTACCAAGAAGTTAGTTTCAAAGGTATGTTAAAGGTAAAAGCTTCTATTAAATCAACTTAAATGTGTCTTGTCTGACATTTTGGAAGGGGAGGAAGATGAACTTCACAGAGAGTCTAATAAAAATTTGGTTCTAGTCCCTTTAATGAGCATAAAAAATTGGTTCCAATTTCTTGGAATACCTTCTGCCCTTGAAAGAAGCTCTTTGGATTCCAGCCACTGTTTTCTTTTATGTTACCCAGAGGGATAGACTGACTTTATAGTAGGTGCTAATTATGATAGCTAAACTCACTTCTAGACAGATTGGTCAAGTCACAGTAGTGAAGCAGAAAATTATCCTGTTTATCTGTTTGGGTTAATACATTCTTGACCTCCCCCTTTCCCCATTTTTATTGAAATATTATAGTAATGCCAGTCATGTAACAGAGAGACTTTCCTTTCATTATAATTTTTACATTCATAAGTTTGATACATTTGTCATTCAGAGTTAGGAAATTAATTACACTGATACTAGATTTCCCTACACAATTAGTCTTCAGGCATTCTGATTACATTATGCATTACTAATCCACAAAATTATAATTCAACCTCACCAACAAATTAATAGTCATTTGAATAGCTAGACATTTAATTCTAATAATTGATTATAAATTTGCACCTTGACTAAATAGGTGGTTTTCTGCATGTGTGAATGAGACGCTTTATATAACTTATAGAAAAATAAGTATATACAGTGGTCATTATTTACACAGCAACATTTATCCTGAGGTTCTCAGTAAGACAAGTCTAAAAGGAAAACTTGAATTAAATAATTCTAAACAAAATGAAAATGTTAGCTGCATTTGATTCCAACTTCTTTTCACTCCACATGCCCAAAATAAGACATCTGAGGGATGTCTTAAAAAGAGGCAGCTCCTGATTTAGTTCCAGACAGCAAAGGTATCAGAGGGGGAAAGGGACTGCTTTCCTCCCTACCGTTTCGCTCTCTGGTCAGTTTCACCCTCTGCTTGTGCCTGACATTCTGTGTGCTGCTGAAAGGATTCTCTCTGTTCGGGACATAAAACAAAGAAAGGGGGAGTGGCATTTTATATTAAAGAAGATATGAAACCTAAGGAACTATATTAAGATCCAGAAGGACGTTATTTACTTGTTGAAATTCAATGGCAAAATATGAAGACTATGTTGATAGGGATATATGCACCGAACACTGGAAAGAAACAATTTTATAAGAAACTACAAGATCAAATATTAAAATTCCTTGTAGACTCGTGGATAATGTTGGGGGACATGAATGAAGTAATTGATGCTAAGAAAGATAAAGACAATGATATTAGTCAGTTGCAAAATAAGAATAAAACTAACAAGTTACCCATAACTTTTTTCAAATTAACAGAAGATTTTCAACTTAAAGATATTTGGAGAGAATTAAAGGGGGAAACAGCACAAGAATACACTTTTTTCTCTAACAGACATCACACATCCTCAAGATTAGATATGATATGGGCATCAAACATGTTATTGGAGCAAACAACAGAGATTTACATCAAACCATGAACCATTTCAGACCATAAATCTATACGGTGGAAATGGGGTAGAGAAAATGGTAGGTTGTACTGGAAGATGAAGGGTTGGGTTTTAGGAAATAAAGAGAGCCTTGAAAACATCAGGCACGATATTAAGAATTCTGGATTATTAACAACAACTCAGTAGATGACAGCGGAATACTATGGGATGAACATAAAGCGGTGATATATTGCATACTGAACTTTATATCAAGTATAAAAACAAATACAGGAAGAAATGGGTGAATGAATGGCTACAATTGTTCTCTTACTTAGTGATAAATAGCTAAAAATGATTTTCTGGATGACCAATGTTACAGGAGGAGACAAGGGGGTGGATATTACTCATTTAGTGTAATAAGGGAGACATTGAACTTGTCTTAGTCTGCTGATAGTTGTCTTGCTGGTGTATTACGGAAGGTTTATGAATCATTATAGATAGTGAATAGTAGTGGATATAGTAAATAGGAATTTTTTGTAAATATTTGTGTGATTAATATGTAAAGTTTTAATATTATAATATAATAATCTATATTTAGTATGGATTGTTAAATTGTCATATATTTATGTTGTGTAACAGCTTGATTATTGATGTATATGTCAGTGATATTTTGTTGGGAAAAAATATTTTGTTGGAAATAAATAAATAAATAAATAAAAAGGAAAAAAGATAGAGATGATCCACCAGGCTTTTGATTGAGGCCATCTGTAGTCTATTGCTCCATCTTGTTGGCCTCCCAACTGTCATATGCCAACTATGAAGGACAAATTGTGCATCCTGCTTTCTTTTTTCTTGTTTTATTGGTTCTTGTTTTATTGGCTCTTCCCTATCTATCTATCTATCTATCTATCTATCTATCTATCTATCTATCTATCTATCTATCTATCTATCTATCTATCTATCTATCTATCTATCTATCTATCTATCTATCTATCTATCTATCTATCTATCTATCTATCTATCTATCTATCTATCTATCTATCTATCTATCTATCTATCTATCTATCTATCTATCTACCTCCCTACCTCCCTCCCTCCCTCCCTTCCTTCCTTCCTTCCTTCCTTCCTAGCAGGTCTTCTCAGCAGTTCTACACACATACACATACACATACACACAACACATATAATGTGATATTGTTGTTTACTATCTATCATCAATAGCTTTTAGACAAGGTTTTAATGGATTATTAGTTTATTACAATGTTTTATTGTAATACTGTGCTTTGAATCTCTATAAGCTGCCCTGTACTTAATTCCTATTAGGAAAGGATGAGGTAGAAATGTAATAAAATAAAACATAAATTTAAAAAATCCTAATGCTGCCTTGGAGGGTGGTGGAGTCTCCTTCTTTGGAGGTTTTTAAACATAGTCTGTATGGCCATCTGTTGGGAGTCACTTGATTGTGTGTTCCTGCATAGCAGGGGGTTGGACTGGATGGCTCTTGTGGTCTTTTCCAACTCTATTATTCTATCATCTTAAGATTCTAATGGGGTATATTCTTACATACATTACATATATTTTATATTTTTGTATTATATTATTACATCCATATCTGTCATCCCTTTAAGGAGATGAGGGCAACCTACAAAGACATCTCAGATGGTCTCCTGACCAAGTACTGACCAGATGCAGACCCAGATCTGCTCCATCAAGTGCCCTCAGAAAATACTCTTAGTCCTTGACAAATGGCTTATGGATTAAATCAGTTTGGTGGATCACAAATCATCCACACGTATTGTATGCAAAAATAATGAGCAATCCTATCTTGCACTAATATATTAGCTGAAAGAAAATATTAACAGAAAACATAAATGTTTGGTGTGATGAAAATATAGCAGGAGTCATAAAACATGGAAAAAGCCTAGTTATGGCAAAAATACACAAGGTTAAAAAAGAGCAGCCTAAGAACATAGAATTCAAGGAAGCCTGAGCAGAGAAGCAAAGAGAAAGTGATTGATACAAGCTGTTGCTTCTTGAATTCTGAATTGGTCCATCTGTGCAGCCTGAAGCAATTGAATGAGGTAAAGACATATTTGAAAAGTTCATATAATTTATTTAAAGCTCAAATAAGTTTCAGTTTTAGGACTTAACTCTTTCCAGGTTGGTTGTTCTCAGTATTGCTAAGGAAATAAACACAAGAGTTGTGTGGTGAAATAAAATAGATGTGATATATCCTGTTCAGCAGTGTTGGAATTTTTCAAATATTATGCATAGACTTTGCAACCAGCTGATTTCTGAATTGCTCCAGTAGATGAGTTTCATAGATGTTTATTTTCAAATTGAGTTGTCAGCACATTGCCAATTCATAAAACTAACTTTGCAGTAATATCAGCCCCATCACTAAATGGGCTGACAGACTGCATGGTATTTTTTTTTGTAGTCGATCATTTAAATCATGAATCATTCATAGTCTCACACAGGTGCTGAAAATAGTGCAAAACCTGCTGTCGTACTAGACGAGCCTGGCAAAAGTGCATGGCAATTGACGGTTTCTCTTTCTAGTCTCTGCAGCTGCCCACATTATGTTGGTTTAAACAGATAAAAGACAGCCAAAGCATTTGTATTGAAGCTAGGAAGGCCTTTGTTCCAGAAATTTCATAGTGCTGTTCTATGTCTGCTGCTTTTATGTCATTTTACATTTAAGGATGGTATCTTACAATACCTTTTTTTGTAAGCTACATTCAGTGCAAATAGAGGCAGAATATAATATTTAAATAAATAAAACAGTAGTGTAGGGACCCGAAAAAGGGAAATAATAAAACAATTAAATATGTTCTCTTTCTGCATGTTTATTGTATTTCCCCTACCTATTGTATTTCCCCTTCTTTCAAGGAGCTTATAGTAGAGTACATAGTTTCTTCTATTTGTCTTCACAATGATCCTTCGAGGTAGGTTGGGCTAAGAGAGGGAGAGGGAGAGAGAGGAAGAGAGAGAGAGAGAGAGAGAGAGAGAGAGAGAGAGAGAGAGAGAGATTACCTCAAGGTAACTCTGTCAGCTTCAGAGCTGAGTTTGTATTTGAACATATAATTTTGTCTTACAGTGATTCAGACTATCAGTTCATCAAGGTCAGTATTGTCTATTCTGATTGGAAGTAGCTGTCCACAGTCTCCAGCCATTGCATCACTTGCAACCTGATCCTTTAAACTGACATGATGGGGATTGAACCTGGAACCTTCGGCATGCAAAACAGATCAGCTGCCACTGAGTCACCGTCCCACGTCAAAGTGCTTCCCTGGCTGTAGCAAGACACTCTGACCACTACACCACACTGACTCTCATTCTGTTGTTCACATGTTCTGTGTGGAATGCTGAAAGCTGGTTGAAGAAGATGTCAGTCAGCAGGAAGAGTAAACTGGAGAGTCATGAAGCCTGTGTTCTTGGCTGAGGAGCTCTTTGCTAGATGGAATGACCAGCTGGATTTCATTTTCTATTGTTATGTTGTGTGTGTCACTTTTCTGACCTAGCAGTTTAAGATTCAGAAAAGCAGAACGGATGAGTCTCACACATAATAATGGAAAGTGAACACCTAGTGAATAATTACTTCCTGTGCAGCTAACCAAACAGCTTCAGAATAGTGATTTACATCAAAAACTGCATGGTTAAGCGCATCTTCTAGAGTGCCACTGCTCTAGTCAAAGTTAGTGGTCACTCCCATTAGCTTCTCTAAAGAAAAAACTAGGACTTCTACTCAAATTTAAGGCCACACTTTTATCATCTGAAAATCCCACTTTCTGACATGTGTTCTCTCTTTTGGGGAAAACTGCAGACATCTCCCCAAACCATATGAATAAAACTGGTAGAAATATGATAGTTAAAGGGAAATCCAATTTTACATCAGCTGCACGTAATAGTGTAAAAATGCCCTATAAGAAACAAATGTACCAGAAACACCAGTACTAAAAATGAGCAAAATGAAAAGGTTCAAAACAGATTTTTAAAAAATGGAATGAAAAAGTCATACATCCTTACTGCTAACAAGCATTGAGAAAACTAGTAAAACTTCGTTCCATTTTGTAGTACAGTTAAAGAATTTGCCTGGTATTTAAAATATCAAAAAGAAGTGCTTCTCTTTCCCCAGGTTTTTCAGGCTTCACATCGTAATAAGCAATCAGGTAATGGCATTTTGATTGGAAACATCTAGGAAAATTTAACTCAAGAGGTCTTTCTACCTTTCTGGTATCTATTATGTATGACTTCCTGCTGAACAAATACATTTGATCATGTGCTTTCCCTTGTTAATCTCTGTTCTTTTGTCATTTTCAAGCAGTTTAGCTTCTTTGTACTGAAAGTTGCAGTAGCATGAGGAAAGACACTAATCTTATACATATGACTGTCATATGCTATATATGGCTATAATATGCCCAAAAATTAAGATCAGAGGAAGAGAAAGCTTGTCTGGTGGGCACATGAGAAAGGGCCTTTTCTGGACAACTAACGCTCATAAAACAATCTGCCTGGGGAGGTGCACCCAGCACCCAGCAGTACAAAGTTAGACAAGAGGGGCACTTCTGCATGGCCAGCAAAATAAATCACTTTGACAATCCACAGAAGCCCAACAGAACCCTGAGCCTATTAGACCAGATACTGACACATAGACAAGCACACATTTACACCCAAATGGAAGCCTGAGAAACTGAGAGGGTTTTTTGAGCACTCAGATCCTCTTCTCCCATCAGTATGCACACCATCAGTGCCTCAGAGGAGGAGTGTTAGGTGCTGCAGCTGCCCTTCATCACTGGCTCTCCTTTTTCATCTCCCACCCCTACAAAGAAGAATGTTAAAACAGCACATGGCATTCATTATTTATGGTGTGGGTTCTGCTGGTTTCTCTTTGACACATGGGTTCATATCCTACTATATCAGTTCCATCTCCAACAAGCTGAAGAACAGTGGTTCAGCTGTATTATTTACAGCATGCAATTTTGGTTTGGATGACTGATAACTGAGTGTGCATCACCTCCAGCATCTCCCTGTTCCTCACAGCTGCCAGGGTTCAGTTGAGGTATGTCGTGTAATGATAATAGGGAAGTGGGATTGTATGTGTGTAAAGTGCCATCAAGTCTCAGCCAATTTATGATGACCCTAGTGTGGTTTTCAAAGTAAGAAACATTCAGAGGTGGTTTACCATTGTCTGCTTCTGCATAGCAACCCTGGTATTCCTAGGTGGTCTCCCATCCAAATATTAACTAGGGCTTACCCTGCTTAGCTTGATACTACCAATAAAATTGGGTAGTTGCCTTCTTCTAATGACATTTTAATTTTGGGAAGAGTGTTACACCCTGACCATCCAATAGAGACTGAGGCTCTTTCTGCACGGGCCATTTACGGCGCCCTGGGGATGGCAAAAACGGCGTCCCCAGGGAGCCGTTCGCACAGGCGGCGCTGCGAAAACGCAGCAGCGCCAACTTGGCTCCCCTCCCCCTCCCCCAGGGCAGCGTCCTGGAGGGAGGTTTTTGGAAAACAGCGCATTCCCAGTGGTGTGGTGCGAACGGCACCGCCAGGAACATGCTATTTTCCCCGTCCCTCTCCCACTCACCTCGTCGCCTTCTTCGCCCTGCTGGCCTCCTAAGACCCTCCCTCGCTGTCCTCCGACCCCTGCAGGGTCCCGTGTGAATGCCCCCCCCCCTCCACCAGCAGAATTCCTGCCAGTGCAGGGGCGCCCTTTGGCCCGTGCGGAAAGGGCCTGAGAGAGGATGCAGGAACAAGCACATACTCACTTCATTCACCATCAAAGTCTAGAACTGGATCCTGCTCTTGATGCATGGGTCACACATAGTCACCAACATATAGATCTTCTGCTTGATAAGAGGTTGAAGGTGGGACTTAATGCCCTATTGAAGCTTCTGCACCAGCACACACACTGCTGGAATAAAGTCTGCATGCCCTGAGCTGGCTTCAGAAAGGTTGCTGTCTTCTCATGAGCCACTTGGCTTATGGGAATCACCAGACACAGAGTTGTCATGTCAAACTGTCATAATAATAACTTGTCCTGGTTGAGCTGGCTTTCTCCTGGCACAAGCACAGTGTAGGTGGAGTTTCAGCAAGTGCTGACATTGCAGATCAGATGGTTCTCTGGCATGCCTGTCATAATCTTCTTCTTATGCAGCTGATGGATAGCTCTCACACTGCTGAGAAGTGACTTGTGAGAGGCCACCATTTCTAAAGTAGATGCCAGAAATCACAGATCTCAGGGCCCAGCCAGAGATGTTCTGTTTGAAGTGAAGGACTTTGTGTTGTCCCTTAACTTCAGAGGGGGACTAAAGAGAGAAACAGGTCAGTACACTGAACATCCTTCCTTTCTACTGCTCCGTTGCTACCCCTTTGATATATAGATTGCTGTTCTTAGGAAAACTTCCTTCTTTATGGCTGACACTTTTTCTCCACACTTCTCTTCTTCCCCAACTTGGAATTATGAGGGCAGTGCATGCATCTCTATTTATCCTAGTAGATTAGATTAGAAACCTATATATCCTGTATATAATGAAGTTCCTTGCAATAAATAACTCATATTTGTTTTGCAAAGATAAAAAGGCTCCATGTTTCTTAGCAGCACATAGAAACCAGATAATATGTGCCTTGAGTATGCTACTGTACTATAATAATCCCAACATTCTCTAGAGAACCCAAACCCAAGACATCCTTAACTACAAAGTGGAGAAAGTGAACTGTGCAGTAAATGCACTTCAAGCCCAATGCCCAGTGATGTAGATATAAAAAATTTATGGGGTGGGTTCAAGGGGCAGGGCTCAAGGGGCTACTAGTGGCCTGTAACTAATATTGTTTTAACAATGGCCTGACACTAAACTCTCAAAAATCTAAGATAGTAGTGTTTTCAGGATCCTGGAAGCCCTCTTGATGGCTGTTAGGAGGTCACCAGCTGGAACAGGTCAAATGTTTTAAATACCTGGGCCTGCAGCTTCACTATAGAGGGGGTTGGGCTAGTCACAGAGACCATGTGATTACAAACTGTGTGGCCAGTGTCTCAGCTATCATGCATGTCTTCAATAATAAGGGCAAACAATATGTACCCACGGCACTTAAAGTCTTTAATGGCAGGGTATCCAAGCAGCTTTTATATGGGGCTTCACTTTCGATAGGCTCCTGGTCCAATTCAGTCGAGCAGGTACAATCAAGATTCTTGTATAAACTCCTGGGTATGCCTCATTGGGTGCCCTACATTGATTTGTGCCTTGAGACTGGACAGCACCTCTTGGAGACAAGAGCCTGGCTTGCCACATTCAAATTTTGGTTACACTCCTGCTTTAACTATGAAGCCACTTCTTTGATTCATAAATCCTTACAGCTTCTTTATCATTCTGAATGGTGGGGTCATATTGAATCCAAAATCCTCAAGCTAGGCTATTCTTTGGATTCCTTGGCCATGCTTTCATCTACAGAGATATTTCAATCCCTGAAAAGGAGGCTACTGGATCAAGAACATCAATTCTTAATCGAAAAGGCCACCAGGTCTTACTCACCTCTAGCCCTGGGTATCCCCTGCATGGGGGCTAAATATCTCTATCAAATAATTTCACCCAGGTTACGTAGAGCAATGATGCTGGCTTGCTGCAATGCTCTTCCATCAGCTGCACTAACAGGGAGATTTGCCAAAATCCCTTACCATCAAAGGCTTTGTGTGTGCAATGGGGACTGTGTAGATTCTATAGTACATATCTTACTCTACTGCCCCCTTTACACTTAGAACAAAACTGCTATCACCGTTGTTAGTTAAAAAAGAGCATGCTTCCAATTTGCAGAAGATTGTCTTCTTATTAGACAATACCAGCAGTGATGTAACTGATTCAGTAGCCAAATTTCTTGACTTATTTATAATTCAGAGCCCTAATAGTAAACTTGACTAACATCTCCTTCTTCTCCTTCCTTTTTATTTTTCTTGTTATTTTTTTTTCTTTCTCCTCCTTTGTCTGGCTTGAATGAACCTATTGTTTACGGAAATGCACTGTTATGCCAATAAAGGTTGTAGGTGTTGTTATTAGAGGAGAAAATTTATAAACTTTCTTAAAAGGTTACAAAATTTCCCCTTGCTTTCCAGTCCAAGCAATTCATTTTAAAAGTTTTTCAGCCAATGTGATAATGATATAAAAGAACTTGTTTCCAAGAGATTTTCTCCAGGGAAGCTAACAGAAGCCCAATTCCTTTTTGATTTCATCTACAACCATGCTGCAATTTTTATTAGCAATATCATGACTCATCATAACTTTCTGACTTTGCATTGCAAAGAGATGACTAAATGTCATCCTGACATACCACTACAAAGCACCACTTTTTTTCTTCCTATGCAGGTGGGTGGCATAAATCAAAATAATAAGCCTTCATTTCCCTGACTCATTTGGGACCATAGATCACTATGAACTGAATGTCTTATAATCCCCCTTGGCTAAATAGAGCACTACATTTTTCAAGCAACAGTGAATCATCTGTTCACATGTTCATATATTTTCAAAGAAAATATTGTTTCACAACACAAGAAAACAACCTTGCAGTGGATTGGCACTTTAGGGGCAATGTCCTGGCTTAACTTCAACCCCACTTTTTATGCAAAAAACAGTCAGAATGAACTTTCTCCATCCCACTACTGCCAACTGTTCTCCGGCAGTGGATGTCCTTGACAGTCAGGAAAGTTGTTCCTCTATTAAGTTCATACTAACTGAGAGATATTGGCAGGTTCATTTTTTCCACAAAGTCAAAATAGTAAGTATAGTCCAGTACTTAGGACACTGAATCAGATAGTGGAGAGAGCAGATCTGGGTCAGAAAAAGCATGTATCTCATCACTAACACAATGTTTACCTGAGGGTTAGCAGGACAATTCAAGTGCAGGTAGGAGGACCAGGTGCAGAAAATATTCTAATACCTTACTTTCTCTCAAAGGGCATTAATTTATTTGTACTGTGATCCTTGACTATAATTCATCCAGTTTGATGAACAAAAGGACACCCCAGAAAAGCAGACTGTGTTAATATTAGTAAAAGTTGGGGGCCTGCATGGCAATAGGAAACAATTTGAAAAAAAAAACTGTTAGGATTCTTGAAACTTTCAAGGGGTTGAGCTGGCTAATTTTCTTGGAGGATACCCATCTCTTATCAGACTGTTTTCACCGTTTAAAAAAATTGGTTAATATATAAAGTCAGTTTTTCCCCAGTATAACCTGGGCAGTTCTCCAACAATGTAAAATCACCGACTACCTGTGGCTTAGTTTTGCTGTGTTCATGATTGTAACGGGTCAGCCAGTTTACTATTAGGCATGCTTCAAAATGCACCAACCTCAAGGGGCTTTGGTTCAGTGACAAAGCATTTGCTTGGCATTTAGAAAGCCCCAGGCTTAATTTTCAACATCTCTAGTTAAAAGGATAAGGTAGTAGGTGATGTGAGAGACCTCATCATAAGACTCTGGAGACTCACTACCAGTAGCACAGCCAAATCCAGATTGTGGGGGGAGGAGCTCCAAAGTGGCAGGGGATGGCATGGCGCTGTGCTGCCTTCAATGGAGCTCAGGGCTGCAAAACAAACAACAGGGGACAAAACCCACTGCTGCTCAGAAAATTCCATTGAAAAAAGATGTCCGGGGGTCGCTGCGACAGCTCGCCCCAGACTCGGTCTGCTGGGAGCGGGGCCAGCCGGGAGCTGACAGCTGAACCCAGCGAAGGCCTGCCCCAGCGCGGGAGCGCCAGCAGGGGGCCAGAATGGCAGGGAGGTGGCGGCGAGGCAGCTCAGCTGAGGCTCATCGAGCCATCAGCTGGGCATGGCAGCGAGTCGGGGAGCGTCCCAGAAGCCCCTGCAAGAGCTTATAAGGTGGAGAACGACGGGCAGGCGAGGCTTGGCACAACAGGGTGTGGGAGGGGGTTCAGCTGGGCGTGGCGGCAAGTCAGGGAGTGCCCCAGAAGCCCCTGCAAGGGGTTATAAGGTGGAGAACAATGGGCGGGCGAGGCTTGGCACAACAGGGCGTGGGAGGGGGTTGTGGAAGCCGGGAGGTAGAAGGTAAGGAGCGGAGCGAGAGGAAGGAGGAAGCATGGGGAAAGGAGTCCGGGGGTTAGTGAGGGGTCAGCTTGGCGAAGTGGGAAGAGGAGAAGGAGAGAGAGAGAGAGTGGAGAGGCAAACAAGGAGAGGAACGGAGGGGAGGAAGGAAAGCAAGAAAAGAGGAGGAAGGAAGGAGAAGAGGCTGAACGGGGACGACACCTGGGGGCAGGCCACCAACAGTTGATGAGGGGGGCGTACATGCCCAAGTGGGAAAGGGACGGCGGCACCCATAGAATAGGGGCCGAGAACACCAGCCCAGAGTAGGGCGTGCCTCCAGCAGAAAGAGAGGGGGCTTCTTCCCCTCCTCCCCCGTGGGTATCCTGAGGTTCAGGCAGCTGACTAAATTGAGAACCCCAAAGACCGGGGCTACTGACGAGGAGACCAGCACCTCGGAAAGGGACGGTGGGATGGCTTGTCAGCCCCACCCAAAGGAGAGGGAGGGGGATCGCCACAAAAGTTGACTTACACAACTTGTTTTCATGGTATAAGTTACTAGTCTGTGCCAGAGTCATTCCCTAACCAAAAGCCCAGTTGAAGTTTAGCTGACTACTCTCAGCTTGACTCCCAAGAATGTCTACCCCTAGCCATGCCAGCATCCTCCTTTATGGCAAAGCAACTCTGGAGGCAGAATGCTCTACTGGGTTGGATGTTACAGAACTCTGTGTTGCCTGTCCACTGTCCTGCTTACCCTCCCCACTGGCACAGGTGTCACTTTTGCTGGTAGGGTATGGGTACACACCATTCCCACAGCCCATTTTGTGCCCCCCCCCAATCTGGATTGGACTGTGAGTAGGCAATACTGATGTCATGTTGCTATGGTCTGATTCAGTATAAGACAGCTTCATGTTTTTACATGTCACAGAACATTATCTGAAGGAGTTCACCATGTTCCTCCACAACATTGTGGGTGGAGAGGCTGTTTTTCAGTGGTAGAGCAGATCCCAGGTTCTACCCCCTGGCACCTACAGTTAAAAAGACCAGACAGGAGGTGATAAGGAGGACCTCTGACTGAGACCCTGAAGAACCACTGCCATTCTTAGTGGAAAACACTGACCTTGAATGACCAATGGTCTGATTCAACTGAAGGAATCATCATGTGCTCATGTATGTATAGAACTGTCTTTCAGCTGGTGCAGCAAAACTTAAATATCCTTCACAATTTCTTCTTTATCTTCAATGAAACAAACACATGTATTTTGAAATGGTAAAAGAAGAATTAACCACTAGTAAAACTATGAACAGTTCTGCAGCTGGCCCACAGATCAGAGATGGTGGACTCTTTGGGTTTCTTATTGAACATACAATTCTTATCAGTACAATGTGGCTTTTCTGGGTTGTATGGCTGTGTTCCAGTAGTATTGTCTACTGATGTTTTGCTTGTATCTGAAAACCAACAATATCCTAGTGATTCCAGCCATCATGGACGTAGGTAAGGGGGGGTTCTCGGGTTTGAACCCCCCCATTCATGTCTGAAGCTCCGCCCACCCTTTTGTGGGTTTTTAAAACATTTTAGGGCTTTTTCGGTTTTTGGCCTGCATTGTTTGGGCTAGCAGCACCAAACTTTCAGGGATTGTTTGGGGGGCACTCCTGATGATACTACCCGGGTTTGGTGAGGTTTGGTTCAGGGGGTCCAAAGTTATGGACTCCCAAAGGGGGTGCCCCATCCTCCATTGTTTCCAATGGGAGCTAATAAAAGATGGGGGCTACACCTTTGAGGGTCCGTAACTTTGGACCCCCTGAACCAAACTTCACCAAACCTGGGATGTATTATCAGGAGAGTCTCTTATTGATACCATCCAGGTTTTGTGAAGTTTTGTCCAGGGGGTCCAAAGCTATGGACTCCCAAAAGGAGTGCCCCATCCTCCATTGTTTTCAATGGGACCCAATAGAAGATGAAGGCTACATCTTTGAGGGTCCATAACTTTGGACATCCTGAACCAAACTTCACCAAATCTGGGTGGCATCTTTAGGAGAAACTCCTAAAGATACTCTGAAAGTTTGGTGCTTCTAGCTTAACCATTGCACCCCTGACAGCACTCTGTGAGGTGGGTGAGGCTGAGAGAGCTCCAGACGCTGTGACTCGCCCAAGGTCACCCAGCTGGCGTGTGTGGGAGTGCACAGGCTAATCTGAATTCCCCAGATAAGCCTCCACAGCTCAATTGGCAGAGCAGGGAATCAAACCCGGTTCCTCCAGATTAGAATGCACCTGCTCTTAACCACTACGCCACATTGAAAGTGATGCTGTTTCAGGGTGGGGGATAATCCACCCCAAAACAGCATCACTTTCAATGTTGTTTAACTAGGGACCCCAGATTCTCCCTTTAAAGTGGATTTAAAAGGAGAATTTGGGCTCTCTAGTTTAAACACCACTGAAAGTGATGCTGTTTGGGGGTGGATTCCAGCATTCTGGCTGCCCGGGCGTGTGTGCAAAACTCAGATTTTGCATTGGGCTCCATTTTCCCTCTATGCCTCTGCCCAGAGGGGAGAGGCAGGGCAGGGCAGGGCAGGGGAGTCTGCCATCCCCAACCTCGGAGAGCTGCTTTTATAAGTGCTAGGCCAGGGGCGGGGCTTGGGGAGGCGTTGCCATGCCCTAGGGGCGGGATGTGTGTGGCCCCACCCCCGAACCCCCCCTATAAAAAATCTATACCTACGTCCCTGCCAGCCGTGAATGTTTTTGGCAATAAATTCTTATCAGAATTGAAGTTTTTCAGACTTCCACTGATAGTCATCAGTAAGTAGAAGAGGAAGGAAGATCCTTCTAGCCCCTATCTTGTATAATGGGCCTTAGACAGTGCTCCTTCCCCATGTTAGGTGGACATATAAACACATATAATATGCATGTTTAACACATATAATATGTGTATCTCACCCTGGAGATAAATGCATGTATAAACACATATAATATGCATCCCCCACATAACAATATAGGCCCCTTAGAGCAGATCCATGCATACACTGTTGTTCATTTAGGGTGCATATAGAATGGAATAAAAGTTCCCTGCATCAGCTGCCTCAAAAAAATAAAAAAACCCAAAGCAGTCTCAGGTCTTGAATCATTTAAAGAGAAGTGAAAAACAATTTGAAAAAAAAATTAAAAGAAACTGTTTAGAAACATTTTCCATCGGTAATTATTCTGATTTATGTACAGTTATTCTCTATCTTCATTTCCTAGCAGACAGGAGACTTATTGTTCTTTAACTAAATTGCACATGATACCAAAGGGTCTTTGTAGGAAAGATTTTGTGCTGTAGTAAAACAAACGAACACAAACACTAAGATATTGAAAGTGGCTGTACAGGAAACAGCATTGTAGCTTTTAAAACTCTGCAGTAAATTATGATTTAGAACAATATAAGTGCCAAAATCAGAAATTCATAAACACAACATAGGCTAACCTGTAACATTATCCCCTCAAGTATTTATAGAGAGTCTGAAAATAGATGAGCTGGTCAAAATGTACTTATTGTTCTTTACCATCATCATTATTGGTCCTGACAGGGAAGTGTATTATCACTGGGGAAAGTACTTGGAAAAACTGCAGTCCCTCTAATGCCACACAGGTCATTACACCTTATGCCAATGCATCAGTCTTTATTTTTGGTATAACGGCAGCAGTTCAGAAAGCCATTCCTTCCTCTCACCCTGGAGATAAATGCTTCCTTTCTGTAATGTTTTCAACGACAACCAGCTGATTAACTGTACAATATTTGTTAGCAACTAAGACTGAGGAACCATCTGAGCTGAAAAAAAGTTAAGTTGGTTTTGGAATTAGTTGGGTCAAATACAGTTTTCAAAGCTCTCCATCAAAGTTAGGATGTCTTAGCAAGGCACCTAAGGCATTTTAGAGAAGTAGATGGTACTCCAGCAGAGGTGATCAAATAAATGGTAAACCTTAGTTGTCTGACTAGTCAGGATGGCATGGAAAAATACATAAATTAGAATAAGCCTTTTGGGAGCAACAGTGGCATAGTAGTTAACAGGTGTGCTTTAATCTGGAGGAACCGGGTTTGATTCCCCGTTCTGCTGCTTGAGCTGTGGAGGCTTATCTGGGAAATTCCGATTAGCCTGTGCACTCCAGCACACACCAGCTGGGTGACCTTGGGCTAGTCTCAGTTCTTCTGAGATCTTTCAGCCCCACCTACCTCACAGGGTGTTTGTTGGGGGGAAGGGAAAAGAGTTTGTAAGTCCCTTTGAGTTTCCTTACAAGAGAGAAAGGGGGATATAAATCCAACTCTTCTTCTTCTTTGGTGGAAAGTGCTGTCAAGTTGGGTGAAAAGCGCTGTCAAGTTGTAACTGATTTATGATGCTTCTGTATGGTTTTCAAGGCAAGGTACTGTGAGGCCAGAACCCATGTCCGGCCTGCACAGCTGTCTTGAGAAAAGATAAGTTAGAAACAAACTCCCAAAAAGCATCAGAAATCTGACATCAGAAACAAACAGAAAGTTTTACTGAACAGAATATAGATCTCTGACAGAAGGTGACAGAAGGTGAACTCTCCCAAGGGAGAGGCACACTCTGGGTGCTCTCAAAAGAGAGATACACCCACCATACGAAAGACCTTAGTCTTTATAGATACAAAGAATACATAAATTACATTAATCATCCCCATACCCGCGTACATAATCTATACCCCTTTCATGTGCTATAAGTATGAACCTTAAAATCCCATTGGCTTATTCTGTCTCCTTGTCACATTAAGACAACCTCTATCCTACGTGTCACAAATGCTGCATGTTCTTTGCCCATGTTCCTCTACCCATATGCAAATGGCTGCAATAAAACTAACTTCTGACTTTTCTGGTTTCCAAGAATAACTAGTTTTCCTACTTTTCTAAGTTTGTTCCTGAAGAGAGATACCTCTCCAGGGCCCCTTCCGCATGGAGGCGGAAGGGGTTGGGTTGGCGTAATCCACGCCGACCCGACGACGCTGGGACCATCTGCATAGACGGTCCCAGAACCGGCTGGGACGATGGCGCCGTGGAGCGCTGTCACCCAGCCGACCCGGCTTGTCCCTGGCCCTCCGGCACGTTGCCGAGGCCTGGAGACACGGCCCCGGCCCTGCGAGCCTGCTTGAGCGTCGCAGGGCAGGGGGCGTGTCCCCAGGCCTCGGCGACGCGCCGGAGGGCCAGGGACCAGGTAAGTGACGGGTGGGAGTGGGGGGGAGGGCGCCTTGGAACCGCTGCCGTTCATACGGCAGCGGCTCCAAGCTGGCATTTCCAAACAACCTCGCTCCCTGAGCAAGGTTAGGAAATGCCGGCTTCGCGCCGGTCGGGCGACGTGAGGGTGGCGCGGCTGTGAAGCAGCTGCGCCCCCTGTGCGAATGGCTCCCTGGGGATGGCATTTTTGCCGTTCCCAGGGCACCATTAAACGCCCGTGCGGAAAGGGCCCAGGATATGCAGGTTTTGCATACATTCTTTAAGATCATAAAACTTCTCTTTTCTCATGTTAAGAATGAATTTAACAATTATGCAAACATTGATTCAACTACAATTATACCATTCAATTCTAATACAGTAGAATTATAGTAAAATACAAGTACATATGAATCTCTCATTATCATTTCTGTATTCATTTAACATAAAGAAAAACACTTTTTAATTAACTAATCACATTCATTTCTATTCTAACCTCTGATCTCTTTATTTCCCTTAGGCATCCCATATAGCTAGTGCTGAAAACAAAGTTATAAAGTATATGTCATCTGTCACGTTGACCTTTAGTGACAAGATCTTAAAGATATTTATCTTTGCCTGCCTGTATTATCACTGACAAACTTCTAACATACAGTTTGACCATCTGCTAACATGCAGGCCTACTGGTCTCTATACAGAAACCCCATTTTGATTCTTAGAAATCTTTGGTTCATACAAACTTGATATTCCTTAGTATCAAATGCAATTATAAGGCATTCTGGTCCATTCCCACAGTACAAACAGAAGTGGTTGGCCATCGATTGTCTCTGCATAACAACCCTGGCTTTCTTGGTAGTTCTTCCCTCCAGGTACTAACCAGGCCAATTTATCTAGCTTTTTAGATCTGATGAGGTTGGAATAGCCTGGGCCATACAGGCAAGAATGAGCAGCCCCATCCACAGGCTGGGCGTCTAGCCATGGTACTTCCAGAAGGGCTTCCTGGCAGCTTGGGGAGGCCTGCAAAGAGAACAGGCCTCCCTGCCACTCAGCAGCCCCTATGAGGCTTTTAAAACTTACACCACAGTTTTCTGTGACTTAAGTCTGAAACGTTCACTGGCGGCATACACGGGTGAATAGCCGGAGAGAGCCAATTACAGTCAGCTCCTCCCCTAGCCATGCCCCTGGACCACCCCCATTAAACAAGCAGTGGAGCAGGGACACTGTGGCAGCATCCTCCAGCATATTCCTGAGTTCGGGGCCCAGGGCCCAGTGGGTTCACCCATCTGCCAGGGAAAGTGCCCCGGGGAGGGCAAATCCACTAGTGCAGCTGCCCTGCCACTCCCAAGAGCAGATCCCTCCCTCAAGGGGCTGAAAGATTTTTAATCATTCTCATACTGCTATCTAAGGTCTAGTATACAACACCTTCATTTGTAATAACCAATTAATAATAACCAAAATAATAACCAATTATTAATAATTTTAATTACAGGGTCACTGATAGCACTCCAAAATAGGAAAAACATAATCAGAGCCAGAGTATACAGAAGTTTTATAGATACCATGCTTCTACTAGTGGTTCCTGTACTTTCTAGATAATTTATATTAGCTATTTTAAATATGCAGAAAATATGCATTAGATAGAGGCAAATCTACCTGTAAAAAAAGAAAGGTTCATCAATGGTGTTAATTATAATTTTCCACATTTTCCTCAATGATATTTAGAGAAATATGGTTGGTAGAAATGAAATTAAAATGTGTACCTAGTGTTAAATTGCACTGCTTCCAGTAGTCTTGTTACCACAGCTGTGTCAATACTTTAGAGAAAAGTCAAGAAAAGTATCCTTTGACAATGCTGGCCACTTTGGAAAGCTTTAGGAGGTGTGTTATATGTATGCTGAAATGGCATGTTGTAAATTTTATACAAGGTGAAGGAAAAAATTAATGAAACCTTTTTTTTTTAAAAAAAAGGCATCTTATTCCTGAGATTTACTGCCCACAGAGTTGTAGGGTCTGTTTTATGATGTGGTGTCTTCTTTGTTGATTTTGAGATTACCAACATGGAACTTTGTACCTACATCTGTGCTCCAATCTTGGATTCGTAGTTTCAGATTCCTTGCTGTAGCACCTTTTCCTAAAAGCCTGATAAAAGGAAAGAGAAGATCAAAACCAGAGTGAACAGGGACAAGGGACAAGAAGAAAGGATTATGAAGCACTTTCCCAGTCAAATATTACCTGTTGTTGTATCTTCGCAGCACCTATACAAACTGAATTCTCTGTGCCACCCTCTAGATCTAGACCAATCTGAGTGGTTAAGCTAACAAGTGTACAGTAATCGGTTTTCTTGTAGGCAAAATAAATTAGAGTGATTGAGTGCCTTCAACATATACATGCTGTGTGGTAGGAAAAATGAACGATTTTCCTTCATTGCATTTAGTTAAGAAAGTGGGTATTGAATCTTTATGGCCACAACTGTTCTGATTATTTTTATAATGCTTTTAAAGTTCCTACAAAATAACACCAAAATCACTAGATTTTTTTTTACCCTAAGATATTCTTATAGAGTACAAAGTAGGGAGAGGAGTTGGTGTGCTGCTCATTTAGAAATGGTCCTGATTCATTCATATATGTATATTTTCTGGTAACAATTGAGGGATATGGGCTTTTTCTGCATAACACAAGTGAAACATCTTCAGGACAGAAAAAGAAGTATTTTAGGGATGAATTCCACACAGCTTTTTCTTCAAAACTTTTGAAAATGGTCTATTTCAGGCCAATACGGGTTATTTTGAAAACACTAAACAAGCAATTTTTCCCCTGGAATGTTTTTAAAATGTTTCCTGCTTGCTGTGCAAAGAGCAGGAAATGTTTATTTTTCCCATCCAAATTCACCACTCATGCCTGCCATTTTCTGCTGCTTCAGAATTCTCCATGCTGTTTGCATTTTCTGAATGTTTCCTCGCTTAGGATCATGGCTGTCCGCCATTTCAGTGATTTAAGTACATTTAACTCAATCTTACCTGCCAATTTTGGAAACATGCCGTTTTTCCTTTTTTTTTTTTCTTGTGAGCTATCTTCACAAAGACATGAATAATCAATATGCACAGATTTTTGAGTCTCCGTATTAAAGATAGCTCAGACAAACAAAAAACAGAAAAAACTGTTGTTGCCAGAAGTGCTTTATTTTCCCATGCTATGTGGACAAAAATAGCCAAAGCAGTTCTTTCTCAAATGGTTGCAAAACATTTTAAATATTCTGTGTGGAAAAATACATGGTTCCAGTTCATAGGAAATGGGTGTGATCTTCACTATTGACATGTATAAACGTTTTGTTGAACCAAGGCCAGAGCTAAGCATAACAGAAAGAAGTAGGAAGGGAAGAATCAAAGTCTGTAAATTTATACAGACAAATAAATTGAAAGCAGAAATTATACAGGTAAATAGGAAGGGGATAATGTTAGATACCCACTTAAATGTGGACTGGAATGAACCTAAAACCTACTCAAGAATCTGTTGACCTATCTGAATCTGAATCTACATTTTTAATCAGTTTTATAAACAGTGGATGTGTTAGAAATCTAACGAATGAATAATTTCTCATCCTAGCAGAAAGCAGCATTTTTGGTTCTACCTTCCAATAGTTCTTTTTCACAAATTATTGGATTTCCTTTGAAGTATCGGCAGCTGGAAAGTTGCTTTCAGTAGAAACAACATTTGAAAACATGCAGATATTACTATTTGCAGCTTTAGTACCTGAAAACACCAGCAGAATCCTGACAGTAAGCAAATTTAGAAACTATTTTAGAAGCACTAAAATGGCTCCTTCAGAGATACTGAGGGAATACCACTGAGATATATGAAATGTGCCTAGCCTTTGATGTCTTTGAACCATCCATGATACAGGGGAAAAAAACCCAGTTTGAATTTCAGGGAAGGTAAATAAGTCATTACAGATCATAGTTTTAAGAAAATCAGTATAATTTTCGTTGATTTTTAAATTTGTAACCATACAATGGAAATAATTACCGTATTAAATAAGAGATACAATAAAGGAAGTTATAATCTATATGCAGTTAAAGGTGATAGTAATGTTTGAATTTGTTTCAGTTTTGCATCCTGAAGTGGAAATGTGTAATTAAATAAAACAACTTATCAAGCTCCAAGTGCTGTGTTTTTGTCCTTCATAGCAGCATTAGGTGGTTAGAGGCTGGTTGCATCTACATACTTTATTTATTACAGGCGGGTTTCGCCTGTAATAAAGACTGTGAAATCCTGGCCTGATGATGCCTCTCAACAACTTCAAGATTGTTTTGAGACAACAAATTGGGATGTTTTCTATCACCCAGATCTGGAGAAACAGACCACCACTGTTCTGAGTTATATTACATACTGCACAGATACTCTCACTGTGGACAAGCGTGTCCAGATTTATTCTAACCAGAAACCCTGGATGACAGGGGAGGTTCAGCAACTTTTGCGTGACAGGAATATTACTTTCACGTCTGGTGATGAGGCAAAGTATAGTGCGGTGAGAGCCAGTCTCAAGAGAGGTATTCGACAAGCCAAGATGAGCTATGAGAGGAAGGTTGAGAATTATTTTCATAGTAACAATGTGAGGCAGGTGTGGCAGGGGATTCAACAAATTACTAACTATAAATTAAATAATGACATCCCTGTCAATGGGGATGCCTCTCTGGCAGAGGAGCTGAATCACTTTTTTGCCCATTTTGAAGCAGATCTGTCAGAAGGAGATGGCATACAGCCACTAGGTGATTGTAGCTCACACCTTACTGTGGAGGAACATGAGGTGAAGCGAGTTTTGAGGACTGCTGGACCGGATGGTATTTCCGGTCGGGTGTTAAAGGACTGTGCTAACCACATGGCTGGTGTTTTTACTGGGATTTTTAATTGGTCTTTATCTCAGTCCATTATTCCAACTTTTTTGAAGGCTTCCATCATTGTTCCGCTACCAAAGAAGTTCCCTGCTGACAATCTTCAGGATTACAGACCAGTGGCACTCACCCCCATCATCATGAAGTGCCTTGAAACACTGGTTCATAGGCATATTAGTTCTTGGTTTCCAAACACATTTGATAAATATCAGTTTGCATATAGGACTAATAGATCTACAGAGGACGCCATTGCCATTAATCTCCACACTGCTTTGACTCATCTGGAACGACAGGGGAATTATGTGAGGATGCTCTTTGCGGACTTTAGTTCTGCATTTAATACAATCTTACTACAAAGACTGGTGACAAAACTTCTGGATCTCATATTCAATCTATTTGTGGATTAGGGACTTCTTGTCTGGACGTTCCCAGAGGGTTAGACTGGGTAATCGGGTTTCCTCAGTTCTTACTCTCAACATGGGAACACCACAGGGCTGTGTGTTGAGTCCTTTATACATATGATTGTACCCCTGTCTATCATAGTAACACCATTATCAAATTTGCAGATGACACAACGGTGGTGGGGCTTATCTCTGGAGGGGATGAATCTACCTACCTGGGTGAGGTGGACCGGTTGCTCTTGTGGTGCAGAGAAAATAATCTGGTTCATAATATTAACAAGACAAAGGAGCTTATAGTAGACTATAGAAGGAATAGCTTAGAAATTCAGCCCTTGGTTATGAATGGGGAATGAGTAGAGTGGGTGGCCAGTTTTAAGTTTCTGGATGTTATGATTAAAGAGGACTTGACCTGGGGTGTTCAGACTGCTGCGGTGGTTAAGAAAGCCCAGCAGAGACTGTATTATCTGAGACTTTTAAGGAAACAACAACTGAATGAAAAACTGCTGGTGATCTTCTACCGCTGTGCTATACAGAGTGTCTTAACATACTGCATCTGTGCATGGTTCGCCAGTTGCACAGTGGCAGATAGGAAGGCGCTCCAAAGGGTGATCACTACTGCCCAGAGGATTATTGGCTTCCCTTTCCCCTCTTTGGAAGAACTTTATAATCCCCGCTGCCTAAAGAAAGTTCAGAATATTCTGAAGAACCCATCTCATCCGGCATACTTCCTTTTTTGAAATGTTACCATCTGGCAGACGATATAGGATTATAAAAACAAAGACAAATAGGCTTCTGTTTTAGAGCTGTGGCTATGCTGAACTCCATGGTTTCATGTTGATGTGGTTGGGGCTGTGTACGGATGGGTGGAGGAAAAGGAATATGAGGATGGGGTGTGAGGTCTGAAATAAATTTCGTTGTGCATGCACAATGACAATAAATGTTTCTTATCTTATCTTTATGGGGATTGCAACATCTTACCCCAGTGAGTGGTTCAACAAGAAATCTTTTTCCCCCAAAACTTTTAAATGAATTGTTTGGGAGCTTCTTTTACTAGTAGTACTACTGAAATGCAGTGCTTGCATGTACAGTGTAAATGGGAGACAAACAGTAAATAAGACTGTACTCAGCATGTAATGACCTGACCCTAATTTGGGGCATATATGCTATTTTCTCTGGTGAGCAAGGAATTACAGACTAATCCATAGCCCCAGGTGGGCGGGATGGTTCTCACCATGCCAGAAAGTCCTCCTTTCAGCTCAATGGACTTATGCCACCAAAAAGGGTCGGGTAAGTCTGAGTACTGGAATGCCATTCTCCCAGTCTCAAACCCCAGGAGGAAGCTAGGGGCATTCCGACACACACACACACACACACACACACACACACACACACACACACACACACACACACGCACACACGCACACACTGGCACACTATCCTGCACTGACAGGGCTGGAACATGGCAGCTAATTCTGGGGTTTGATGCTAAGGAGCTATGTGATTCCTGGTGTCCACGTATCTGCCCCCTCAATTGGTGCATTTGCCTCTTGCATTGACAGTGTGGGCACTCACATTGGAACAAGACTGTGCTAGCTCCAGAGGTGAGCCCCCTCTTCTGAATTGTGCTCTTAGTCTGTTCTTAGTCTGCTTACTGCATGATGCAAATTTACAAATATGCAAATACTCATAAGTTTCAAATGTAGCATATTTACTTGGGCACCACTTTTGGTATTGTGACATGTAGCACTGACTGCTGTGCAGATATGAAGCTGATCAGCACAGCGTTTGTGTCAAACTTTGACAACATCAGGGTGATCCAACAAGGGGGCCTCCTGCATTTTTCCTGCCAGTTTCATACAACAACTGTCTGTACAGATGCATTCTCTGCTGTGGCCACGGCCTTGTGGAATGGCCTGCCTGAGAAGATCAGAAAGACTCCCACACTTCTGGAGTTCCACAAATGAAAATTTTTAAATTGCATTTTTAAAAGGCAATTTGTGTGATAAGTGCTGTCAAGTCACTTCCAACTCATGGCAACACAACAAATCATTGTACTTCAAAACATCCTGTTGTTAAATTGCCTTGTTCAGGTCTTGCAAAGTGAAAACTCTGTCTTCCTTTAAAGAATCAGTCCATCTCATGTTGGGTCGTCCTCTTTTCTGCTTCCCTCAACCTTTCCTAGCATTATTGTCTTTTCCAGTAATTCTTGTCTTCTCATTATGTGAACAAAGTATGATAGCCTCAGTTAAGTCATTTTAGCTTCTAGGGAGAGGTCAGGCTTGATTTGATCTAGAACCTACTGATTTTTTTTTGGTGGTCCACAGTATCTGTAACACTTCCTTCCAATGCTACATTTCAAAGGAACCTGCTTTCTTCCTATTCTTCCTATAACTTTGGACTCCCTGAACCAAACTGCACCAAACTTGGGGGGTGCCATCATGACAGTCTCCAGATCATATCCGGAAATTTTAGTGCTGATACATTAAAAAAAACCCTGCAGGAACATCCCAGAAATTTGCCCAAGAATCTTTGTTCTGCATTGAGCTTTCTGCTTTGCTGTCAATGAAGGTTGCAGGCTAGGGGAGGGGCACATTTCTGAAGGCTCAGTCTCAAAACTTTCATGGTCTCATCAGGAGACTTCCATAATGATACCCCCCAGATTTGGTGCAGTTTGGCTCGGGGGGCCAAAGTTATGGACCCTCAAAACTGCAGCCCCCATCTCCTATTAGCTCCCATTGGAAACAATGGGGGATGGGGGCACCCCTTTTGGGAGTTCATAACTTTAGACTCTCCCAGAACCAAACCTCACCAAACTTGAGAGGTAGCATAAGAAAAGTCTCTTGATGATACTCTGAAATTTTGGTGCCGCTAGACTAGAAACTGCGCCCTCTGCAGCCAAAAATAGAAAACCACTAAAAATACCCAAAAACGAACCCTGCATTTTGATGCCCCCTACAAGGTGGTGCCCTGGGCAGCTGCCCACCTTGCCCAATGGGCATTATGCCCCTGCTCACGCTTCTGTTTTTTGAAAAATAAAATGGCTATGGTGTTGTGTGATTATTGAAAGAGGATCCACCCAGGAAGTTCCCACTCTCAGCCAGTAAGCACTTTTTGATTCCATCAGAAGGTAAATTTTAAGCAAGACATTATATAGTACTGGAGTGTCTTAACAACGGGCATCTGTTCTTGCCCTTTCAGATACAGAGCTTCATCAGGTTCCCATTTCCATGAATCTGTAAAGTTCATTATCTTACAGAGGGAAGTATCAAATTGTTGTTCTGGGATCATTGTCTGACTAAGAATGAAAACGCCTTCATTTTAACTTTTTCAAATCCAACACTGGAATACAGCAGTCCCATGGAATACAAGAAATAGTATGCTAAAAGAAGGGGTATGTCTGCTATTTGATCATTTGATTGTCATTGTTGTAGCTTCATAAACGAATGCCAGCAGATGAATCAAGACACACCAAACACATGCTAGGTTCTTCATTCCACTCACTAATTCTGTTGATATCCTATGGAGAGTCTACAAAGGGTTTCTTACTATGTGATGTGATAATGGGTTCAGGGAGAGGAGTTCAATTATGGACTGCGGTTCATAAGTCCTTGATGACAGTGGGCTATTTTTCTTGTTAAATCTTTTCTTATGAACCAGTAAAACACCTGAGGTTGTCAGGCATAATTATTTGAATGCAGTTTTTAAGACCATGCTGTCAGGTTTACATTTCTAAAAATAATTCTGCCATAATACCTTAAATGCTCTATCTGCTTCCTAAAGCTGAAGGGCCTTGAGTAGATGGCACTCAGAACATCATAAATTCTGAAGTACAAACTAAGCTATTTCTTGAATTACAGCTGTCTTCAGTGTTGGCTATGTAAAGCTTTCTGTTATAACGAAGGTTTATCTGTATTAATTTTAAAAGAATTTATTGGGTGTTAACTTCTTCAAAATGGCTGCCACATAGGCACTGGTAAACATATATTTTTAGGCTAAATATTTGTGTTAAACAGTGTATCACTGTCTTCTAGCCAAGAACTTTGCATTACAAGTAGACAATAAAATGTTTTGAAATAATAGCATTTTGGGATTGAAATATCAGAGAATATATTACAGCTTCTTGTTTTGTTGTTCTGGGCACAAATACAGGCAATATTTGCCTCTTAAACAGCTGGCAAAAAACACAACCCTTGTTCCTCCATAAAATGGAGAGTTATGTTTTTAATTTAGTCTCCTTTTTGCACTTCTGTTTCAAAATAATAAATTCTTGAGATCCCGCTGAAGATATGCATAAAATAATGGCAATAAATGGAAACAGCTTACTGAAAGTTGTACTGCAATGGCAACAGAAGCACCATTACTTTTTGAAAAAAGGTTCAGTTTCAAAGCCTTGAATTTAAAAGAATGGAATTATTCCAAAATCACAATCCAGATTTTCCAGGATATTTATGTTCACTTTCTGAAACAAAATATTACATACAACTGTAACCATATTTCTCTGCAGAAAGTGTGCAGGCCTCTCAGTTTTCCTATCAACTTTTCCTTGACTAATATGTGATATAAAAAGTTGGCAGTCTGGAGGAATTTGGAGCTAATACAAATGTGCATTTCTTATCATTGGTAGCTCTCACACCTGAATAAGTGAACCAGCTTTATTTAGAAGGATTTTGTATATGAGCATTCATAACACAGTCTCTCCTGTTAAGAAAAATTGAACTCTGCAAACCAAAGCACAATAAAAATGTGTTTAGATATTTCTGGTTTGAAAATGTGCCTGGAAAATACCTTATTGGGGGTGGGGAGTTATATATGGATTGATATTTGGGTATCTCAGAGTACTACTGTCTGGGGGGCTGAATTTTTTCTAGAAATATTCAGGAATATTTGGGAATATCTAGGGCTTGCCTTTTAAGGATCCCAGGATTCCAGCCTTATGTTTTCACATTTCTAATTGATCTTTTAATCAAACAGGAGGGATGGGGAAGGTAGGCATCTCTCCTTGGTAAATAGGATCACACATTAGGTGAAACACTAGCAGTGGCAGAGCTCCAAGGGGAAGGGGGTGTGCCGTGCACCGGGCACACACCTGAGGGTGCAGAAAAACATGCCCAGGCCCCTCCCCCTTTCCCCGCCCCCCCTGGCACCCTCACAGCACCCCCACCCCTTCCCACACTTACCTTAGTTCCCCGCACGGCACCCCTCCACCCCCTTCCCACACTTACCTTAGTTCCTTTCCTTTTCCTTGAACTGTTTCAGGCTGCAAAAGGCCTGTCGCAATAAAAACAGCCTGAGGAACTACAGTTCCCAGGAGATCTTGAGGCTTACAAGGTCTCCTGGGAAGTATAGTTCCCATCAGGCTGTTTTTACTGTGAACAAGCCTTTTGCAGCCTGAAAAAGTTCAAGAAAAAGGAAAGGAACTAAGGTAAGCGTAGGAAGGGGGGAAGGGGGTGCCACGGGGGGCCATGGGGGGAGGCGGAAAATATAGAATGCGCACCGGGCACAGTTTGGCCCAGTTACGCCTCTGAACACTAGAACTGTTTGCTTCATCACAATAATATTTTCATAGTCTATGGCATTCTGAGCATGGGGGAAGAGGATAAAAACAGGCTTACGTTTTTCTCTCTCGGCATATGTGTATCTCCCTGTAGAAGGGCTATTTTCCCCACATTGCCAAATAAAGGAGGCAGTACACAAGATCTGTGAAACAAGTACTTTAATGGCTAGATTTTTTTTACATGACCAACTGCAGAAGTCAATCAACACACCACCCTGTGGCTCAGCCAGCTCACTCCCCAAACTCTACCTGTTTGCACCACACTGCCAGGCCACATTCCCCACCTGTGGTCCTCCTAGGATGATGAGGAATGTATTAGAAAGAAAGTCTAATATTAGAAAGTATTCTAAAGTATTCTGAAATATTAGAAAGTATTAGAAAGAAGTCTAATATTTCATGTATCTTTGTATTGGGAGACCAATCACAATCTATATCTGATTTTTCCTTGAAAATGAATAGAATTATTATGAAGGAAAAACAATGCTCACTGGCTTTGACTGAAAAGCCATTGGAAACCAAAAACAATACAAAAATTTGGCTGAAATCCAATGGAACAAACATGGATTCTCAAATTCTCTTTGTATACTTTGCCATTTATTCAATTAAAAACGTTTAACAGCTGTTAATGCTTCCCAACTTAAACCACTCAAGCCATCCATTTTGATGTGGAGCCTCTATACAGTAACTTTCCATCTGTCAACTGCTTTATAATGCACTCCAATGAACAGATGCTTAAAATCTAAGTTGTGTCTATTCTCTCTGACCCCCCCCCCCCACATTTATACAAAGCAGCCTCCTTACAACATTGTAAGGATTTTCCCTTAGTAACTGTATTAAATTAATTACAGAACATGTATAATTGACTGCTTTATCTTGAGACAGCTTTTAAAAAGGTGTTTTAGGCTTCCCAATGAACCACTGGCAATTTGCAGCACCAAGTCTGTTATTGCATTTTCAACTTGAATACCAATGGCATAAAAATGTTATCTAGACCTTTCCATATTTCCATTTTTCTGTTCATAATTAATCCACATGGGCATAGTGCAAACATTGCTTAAAGAATCTACTTAATTCACAACACATATGGGAGAGGTAGTCTTAAAACAGAACAATATTCAAGAAAAGGAAATCAGAAAATTATGGTGAGATGGACCTCCCCCCCCCCCACACACCTTCTTAACTTCTTCAGGCAGGGAAACCACTCACTGACCTGTCTTTTCAGGGGGGCCCTTTCCCCTCAGAGACTGTGGTGCTTAAGAAATGGTAGCAGATGGCATACTGAACGTGCTTTCCCTTAGCCCTGTAACTGATCCAGAAGGTGAAGGATGCCTATCGACTTAAATCTTTCTGGGCAAACCCCTTAATTAGGAACACAAATAAGTATTGGGGCAGATTTTAAATTGAAACAAAATAAAAGGTTTATTAACAGAAAAAAGACAGGGAAGAGAGATAAATTACTTGGAGATAAGGAATGGATGAGGCATATAAGGTATACCCATTTCAGGATAAAGATGACTGGAGATTTGTGAATTTTTCCGTCATTTCCTGGGCCTTTTTGTTCTAGAATGCTCTGCTTGGGTCCTAGTGCCTACTTAGTTATGTTCCCAAGGCACTAGGACTCAAGCAGAGCATTCTACAGCAAAGACAGTCCAGGAAATGACAAAAGAATTCACAAATCTGTCATCTATATCCTGAAAAAGGTATAGAAGATGGCACAGAAATTTAGTATTTAGTTCTTTAAGCACAGACTTAATAATACCTATTCAGTTTCAGTTTTCAGTTACAGTTTAGCTTAGATGTTATATAGTTGTTGCTTACATTGTACAATTCCTTAAAGTTAAAATATTCTGGCTAATGGGTTGTTCATACTCAGGGTCGTAATAGGATTGACACGTACACTCAGTATCCTCACTCAGCCCTTGAAGTTAGAAAACCCAAACTAAAACATCATAGAAAGCATACCCCAGATTAACTGGTACCCAGGAATTCTTACCTCACTTGAAAATATTCTTTATTGGTTGACTGGGGTTAGGTGGAAGGCCCCTCCCTGGACTCTCGCTTGGCCCTGTGCCCTCATCCCACCAAACTCACCTTGCTCGGGGGTGCTCATGGGCTTTGGCCAGATCCAGAGAGGTCCCAGGCCTCCGGGAGCTTTGTGAGGGCGCACGGCACCTGCAGGGCACAGGGATGGGACGACACAGACAGGGAATCTGAAGCCCCTGCCATAGGAGCCGCGGCCGCTTCACTGGAGTGCTGGAAGAAGATCCCAGAGAGATTCAGCTGCTTGGGGGAACCCCGAGTGGCCACGCAAGTGCCAACAGCAGATGGGAAGGGATGGATGAGCCAGGCACAGAGCCCCCACACAGGAGAAGGGCTCAGGGGATGAATGGCCAATGGGAGGGTCAGCAGAGCCTAACCAGGAAGGAGAGCTTCACCTTTGAATTGGTTGCAGGGGGTGAGTTTGGTGGAAGGAAGGAGGGGAAGGGATAAAAAAGGCTGGAAGCAGAAGATGGGGAGGTGGTGGTAGAAGAGGAGGAGGAGGAAGGATGCTGGTGGAGGGTGGATGAGAGAGCACAAGCAGAGAGAGAGAGGAATGTGGAGGGAGAAGGAGTTTGGAGGGAGGAAGTAGGAAGTAAGAGAGAGCAAGGTAGAAACTGAGCCAGGAGGAAGAAAGATGCAAACAAAGCAAGGGTCACAGGGATGAGGACTCGGTGCAAAGGAGTGGGTGGAGGGGCCATAAAACAGCAGCCAGCTGTCTCACTCAGGCACTTTGTGGGTCCAGTGGCTATAAAAAACACTGCAGCCCCCAAAACCTGGGGCAGAGTCCAGGTCAAACACCACCCGGGAAGGGTTAGAAGGGACAGCACAGGCTCCAGTGGGCGGGGGCAGGAAGGAGGATTGCCACACTGGTTTATATGTATACCCCTTCAGCTTGGCACCCAATAAACCCCTCCACCAGTTCTCTCAGTCTGTGTGTATTAATATTTTCACCCAGCACACAGGCTGATATTAGTAGAGCTAACACACTTTGACTGAACAACCCCTCAGTGATGCTATGTTTTAAAAGTCAATTAAGGCATGATAGCTCTTAACACCATGAACTCCAGAGTCTATCACATATGATTTGAACTGTAAGGGCTTGTATCAGCCACTTCCAGAACCTAATAGGAAAAAGCAGAAAAGTGAAAGCAAGAGGCATAAAACAATTGGGGAAGATGACATAAAATTTTCATTGATCTGGGCAAAAGAGTGAAAGGCAAATCGTGATTTTATTATAATTAATTGCAGTACAATCTAGCTTTTTGCTTGTTCAAAGACTGGCAACATAGTCTGACTTTTGCTCAACTTATAAGAACTAGGAAAGTTCTCACATAACCATGCCATACAATAATTCCTACATCCATTAGTTAAATGGTTATACCCATTCAGAAAGGCAGATCTAAATAAAAGAGCCAACCACAGCTATGTTGTAGTGTTCTATAGTAGTGATTTGAGTTTCCCCAAAATTGCATGCAAAAGCATGTGACCAGAAACACAGGGAGACTGCAGTGAAGGAGCTTAGAAGCATGAAGAGGAGATACCACAAGCCAAAACCAGAGGGAGGAGGAAGAGAAGTCATCTGGACCTGGGAAGCTGGGGTGGGGGAATGCAGGATGATGGAATAACACCATACTCAAGTGGGAGAGGTGAAAAGGAGTCCTCAGGGGAGACCTATGCCAAAACCAAGGAAGAAGGGGACAAATGAGCCAAGGGAATGGGATTTTGTTTTTAAATGTGACATTTCAAGTCTCTGGCTTGTTCTGCCGCCAAACCAGCATATGGTTCCTGCAGGGCAGAGATTCTCTACAGACATCATTAGAGTTGCATCACCAATGATTCTGGGCACCCTGCAGTTTGCAAGAGCAGGGAAACCAGGAGGTTTTGCTCTCACTGTGGGTCCTTCTGGGTCATTGCAGTCAAAAGACAAGCTGAAGGTTCCCTGTTTTGTTTCTTTAAAACTCGTTAAAGGTAATATTGATATTGCTTAAATCGATATGTCAATATATCAATATTATGGAGGCTAATTTTTGTTGCTTTTGCATTTTTAGGGAAAAGTTGGTCATGGATCCCTGAGAGGAATGGGGGGGGGCATCCCCCCAGGGATCCATGGCCAGCTTTTCTAAAAATGCAACAGCAACTAAAAGCAGCCTCAATAATGTTGATATGTCGACACATCAATATACACATTATCAATATTATCTTTAAAGGTTAATATCTTGCCTTTTGAGTGGGGGCAGGCACCTGCAAACACAAACATAAAATGGCCAATGCAGAATGAGCCTCTGTCCAGTTTTCTCCATTGACTTTACATGCATACTGGTCACATGAGTCTTTTTCTGATTGGTTCCAATGGTATATAATTATATTATTGTTTACAATATGTCAGGTTTCTGTTTAGTTTTATTTTACTTGTCTTTTTGTAAACTGCTTTGATCATAAAGGAAAAGCAGTACAGAAAGACAGTAAATAAATTAATAAGTAAATAATCAGCAACATTCACCAGAATACCTGTATTTATTTCAGTAAAAGTGAAATATAGCCACATTTTGTGAGTTAAGTGAAATGTACACTCTTTATTCGGATTAATTGAGTAACATATACTGAAACTAATAGGGCCCACATAAACTTGTACCCAAGTGTATTTTGCCTAAAGTTAAAGTATTCAAAGGGTAACTAACCCATGTCATGTTATTTTATTATGAGTTTATGGCAAATGGACTCCCAACTGGAGAACCCAATTAAAATAGCTGTCCAACTCTGGGCTTTTTGTCCGTCTAGTTTTGGTACTCCAAGTCTATAGCTAGCATATTATCATTCTTAATTCCCTCATTCAGTGAAAACCAACTGTGTTATTAATTGGCCTTGCTAACACAGAGGCCAGCTGTTTTTTGCACAGTAGCATGCACAGTGGATAAATAAAATTAATTATCCAAAATATTAGCATATTACAAAAAGAGTCAATAGAGTAGAAATGGTGTTCGCCTATTACTCTGAATTTTTCTCTTTGCAAAAAACAGACAGAACAAAATGACAGCATCATGAAACAAAAGCTAAATATAGTATCCGAAATGACTGCCTTACAATTTGGAAGTATGATCTCCAAAAATACGTATTGTATGACTCATGTAAACATTTGATGAAAAAAAATTAAAAATTTGAAAAGGCAAAACAGTCAAAATGTTATGGAATTATCACAGCTTAAAAGTTATGATTCCAAAGGGGCACTTGTGTTAGTTTATTGCAGCAAAAATAAACAAGAAATTTATGGCATCAAAATTAAAAAAAACTTCATATGTTCATTAATCTCCATGAAATAAAAGACAAAGAACAGCAAACATTGCAGGTTTAATTCTAAAGGTTTAAGAAAATATTTTCTTTTTGTTAACACAGGAACTTCACAGCTGACTAGAAAAACTAACAGCTACCCAGCCCAGTCTCAACTTGTAGACTTGTGGTCCAAATTATCATAGTTTCTATGCTGACACAGTAATTTTGTTTTAAATCTTGAGGTGCTGGAGGGCTATAGTTGCTCCAGTTGGAGGAGTGGTAGGCAGCACAAGAAATCCTATTTGCCTTGCCACCAAACCTTCCCAACTTACCATCACTAGATGTTCAGGTGTGACACCCAGGTAGGCTTAAGTGGGTGGTCCCTTGCCAACCAATAAGAGCTGCTGGATGCTCCACTCAATGTGGTGCCTTCTGCTAGTGAAGGAGGGAATTTGGAGGAATCAGCTGAAGACTGGGGAGGGGTCACCTCTGTCCCAGCTTTCCTCCACACCTCCTGCTTCCCTCCCCTTTCCCCAGCTTCCCCCTCAAAGTCTGTCATCTGGATACAGCATTTGTTTCTATGGGCCAGGGAAGATTCCAAGGAAGAAAAAGAGTGGCAGGAAGGAGAAAGAGTGAGAGACAGAGAAACAGGGAAAGGGGGAGGAAATATGGTGGGAATAGAATGGCCATTCCTGCAAGTTTCTTGGTGGTTCCCACTTCTACAAACTATAAGATACCTAAGGGTTGTTGTTTTTTGCAGGCTCTTAAGGGACTATTTTTCTCTCTCCCCCTCCCACCCTTGCTGTGCCTCTGCTTTTGCATCTGGAGGGAGTTCAATGGGCTGCTTTTTGTCAGTTTCAGGTTTCTTTGTCAGTTTCAGGAAGGTTTTTCTTTTCCTTTGCAAGTGTTCCTTTGTGTTCTCTTTGCTGTTTTTACACAGTTGCTCACTCAGTTCTTGACTCTGTTGTCGTCTGGATACACATTAGTTGTGTTAAGTTTGCACTGCTAAACTGTCACTGCTTTCTGCTTCGCATTTTGTATTTTGTCATTGGTTCTGCTGGGTTTGCACAATCCCTCTCTCCTTGCTTGGATGTGCACTGTTACCAGTAATTCTCTGGTATGACATTACTTTTGTTGAGTTTGTACTGCCAGACTGGCACTGGGTTCTGCTGGGCATTCTACACTACTATCCTTAACTAAACCCAGGAGTGTGGTTGACTCAAATGATTCAGAAGATCAATTACTGTATATAATTTATTTAAGAAACAGATATATTCTAGTAAATGGTAATAAGCCATGAATTAATCAGCGCCTTGAAAACATTATCAATGTAATATTCAAATAAACCAACCAAATATACAAAGCAAAAATGAAGACTAATTCATAGTAGCATCTACAGATAACATTTCCTAAAAATCAAATTAAGACTGGAGGAAACAACTTTTTCCTACTATAATTAAAATGTAAAATCACTCATAAATAGAGAATAAAACTGTAACAGATCCAAGGAGCAATAAATGAGTTTTTTGAAAGGTTCCCTTATACTTCATTTTTAGCTATTTGCATCACTGAGTTTGAGATACATTCCTAATCTTCATAATATATTATTTGGATTCTCCATGTAGGAGTAATGTCTTCTGGCACACCATTTATTTTATACAGCATTTAATTCAATTATTTCAGAATAATCACCACTTACAGGGAATATAAATGTAGTAGCATCAATTTATTCATTGACTTCCCCTCTAAAGAAAAAGGCATTTGTAAAATGTAACCAAGTTTAGCTGTCAAATAACAATTGGCTAATATTACAGAACAAATAATCAAATTGCCTTTGTAGAAAATTATTCTTCCACACAGATATATTTTGTATCTGATGTACTGACAGAAAGGATCGATAGCATGCTGGTTGATTTAGCAGATGTCATGGGGTGGTAGAAGAGCAAGATAGATGCATTGTATGCTCAGGATGTTTTTCATGTTCATTAATTCAGAATTCAAGTATTTTGAGCTACATGTTCATCATCAAATAAATAGTACGTTGTCCTTTTAAAGCTTAACATTGCTATCAATAGATGTATGTCAATTTTCAGACTTCTATCATACTTCATATCATGTTCAAGAATTCAAGGATGGTTAATTGATAAAGTGTCAGGCTACACAGGCAGGATACACTTTCTGTCTAATTATATGAGACAAAACAGACTGCAGAATGGGATGGATGGATGGTGTTTGCAGCATGAGCACCTGAGAGCAAAGGATGCCATCAGATCCCAGTGTGATCCCTCATGCTTGCAGAAAAATCTATCCTCTCTGTATCTAACTCTGTTCTCTGTTTATCAGTCCATATTCAGAATTAAATGTAACAAGTGCATCCCCATAAGTATTGGTGGGGGACATTTATTTGCCTCTCCCCCACTATTTCCAATTTCCCTCCTTGTAGACACCAATAGCCTCTCTTCCTGCTGCCTTATATCCTTCTCACCCAACAGCCAACTTACCATTATTTACCCCACTACTTCAGCTCCCACCACAGCAAACCCTTCCTAGGAAAACTACGCCCTAATGCTGGCTGCTGGGCCAGGTACACTTGCATGGAAGGATACCCTCAAGAACTTGTGGGAGGGGATCACATCACTTTCCTCTCCTTACATTATTTTCCATTTCCCTCCTTCTGGCAACCTCTCAAATCCTCACCCTTTTCCCTATCTCATTCTCTCATTCTCAGTAGTTCACTAACCTTACTTTTATTAGCTTTCTGTCTTCAGCTAGATTAATTTATTATTATTTATTTATTATTTATTTACTTCATGTATACCTCACCTTCAAGGCAGCTCATGTTATCCTCTTCTTTTTTTATCCGTAGAACAATCCTTTGAGGTAGGTTAGTCTGAAGATGGGGATTTGAACCTGGCTCTTCCAGATCTTGCTTTGAATCTCTAAGTGCTACACCACACTGGCTTTCAGGTGGCTGCAAAGGGCTCTTCCTTCCCTAAACCCTGATCTATTTAGACTGCACCATAAAATCTGCTCTATTCAGACTGCACCATAAAATCTCCAGGATAGCTCTTGCCACCTCCTTCTTGCTTTTACTAACAGAACCAAGATTTGGAATGCAGTGGGTTGCCTAGCAACAGCCACTGAGGGAATCCATTGCTTAAAACTACAGGTGCTTCTTTATCATTTTGAGGATTTTTAGATCCCCAGTACATTTTTTTAAAAAATTCACATTTTTCTGCAAACCTGGGGCCCTTTTCAGGTTAGTAGAAAAATCTGTCTTGCCCATTTACAGCTCCAGACATCACATTTAAGTATCCAAATATTTGGTTGACTTCACTATTACAGTTTAAGATGATGATGATAGAAGAGGAAATATAATTCAGCACAATGCAATAATGCTGCAAAATTTTAAAGATTTCACAACGGAGACATCATGTTCTATGAAAGCTCTGTGAAAGTTTACCTGGCTGAAATATTATACTGTAGAGTAGACTGGTTAAAGAGCAGATAGGTAGAAGGACCACAATTTTAAAAAGTCAGTGAAATGGCTGGGGACAGGGATAGTGAAAATGTTTGCAGTGAAGACAAAGAAGAATGTATTACTTTTGCAAAAGTTATACTTTTAAAAAAGGATTTAGCAACTGTGTAAGTGCAAGGTAGAAAATGAAGTCAAGTTTATGACCCTGTGAAATTAAAATATCTTATACAATAGAAAAAGGAAAAGAACAACATTTGAGTAGAAATAAAGTGACATTCATTGCTGACAGAGAGATTTCAATGGATGTCATTTCACAAGAGATTACAATTCATGTAGATGTCTAATATGGCCCCTAATTTTAAGCAAAAACAGAAACTTACATAATTTTTGCTGACTGTTTGGAATTCTGAAGTCACTTTTGCTACAGCTGACTATCTATCGTATTTAAGAAGAGAACACATACGAATCTCTCTCCTCAACCAGCCTGAGACTGAATGGTTCTATTATGCTATTTTACCTATTGACTGGTTTAAGATTTTACTGAAAATTTTATGACTTGTATCATGGTCCCATGACCCAATTTTTTACGCCATTAAAAGTTTTTTTTATTTGATTTGATTTCACATTCATAGAAAATAGCCAAGAATAGATAGTGCTCTAAGCTATAACCAACAACTTACTATGTTTCCATTTTGGAGAAATTTTCTTGTTCTTACTGTAAGGTGCATAGATAAACTTGCAATTACTCTACATAAGAACACAAGAAAGAGCCTTGCTGGATCAGACCAGAGTCCAACTAGTCCAGCACTCTGCTACTCGCAGTGGCCCACCAGATGCCTTTGGGAGCTCACATGCAGGATGTGAAAGCAATAGCTTGCTGCTGCTGCTGCTGCTGCTGCTGCTGCTCCCAAGCACCTGGTCTGCTAAGGCTTTTGCAATCTCAGATCAAGGAGGATCAAGATTGGTAGCCATAGATCGACTTGATTTTGATTTTTTGATTTGATATTTAATTTATATACCGCCCTCCCCCAGAGGGCTCAGGGTGGTGTACAACATAGTAGAAAATCAATAATATGATAATACAAGGCAATAAAACTAAACAAATCATGGTACAGTACAATAGAGCTAAGCATAATGGCAATACCAATTTCTCTAGCTCCATAATCAACCAACAATTCAATGTGATCAATAATACTATCAGGTTAACAACTAATATCAACCCAAACAACTCAAAATTCAATTCAATTCAACCTTTAATGGCATATAAACCAAACAACTCATAACAACATCAACAACATTGATATAGCATTTCATAGCAATGACAGTATAGAAATTATATAACAGCAATAGCATAACATTACACACAAAGATAACAGTAGCAACAACAATATATCATAACAATATCCCAACCACAATTCGCATAGCAACCTAAACCCACAGTAACCACCATATCATAACAATAAATCATATACCATCCCCAAACAATCTCTTAATTAACTTAATATGGCATAGGATAGTAGCAAAATCGAAAAAATAGATGGAACTGACTGTTGAAATCTCATTGGACAAGAGTGTAAACTCAATGTACTCACTGGATTCGCAGCATGCAAAGTAACGGGAGGGAGGGAGGGAGGGAGGGAGAGGGGGCCCGGCATCTAGACATGGCCCACCCACCTTAGTGGAGGGAGGGGAGGGGTGGCATACAAGGGAGGGGAGGGAGGGGGAACTTTTCCATAAATCTGTCCAAGCCCCTTTTAAAGCTATCCAGGTTAGTGGCCATCACCACCTTCTGTGGTAGCATATTCCAAACACCAATCACGTGTTGCGTGAAGAAATGTTTCCTTTTATTTGTCCTAATTCTTCCCCTCAGCATTTTCAATGTATGCCCCCTGGTTCTAGTATTGTGAGAAAGAGAAAAATTTATCTCTGTTAATATTTTCTATCCCACTCATAATTTTATATACTTAAATCATATCCCCCCTCAGACGTCTCCTCTCCAAACTAAAGAGTCCAAAACACTGCAGCCTCTCCTCATATGGAAGGTGCTCCAATTCCTACCAACTGACTACCAAATAAGTTTGCCAGTCATAGTGAACATGGTGGGAGGGGCAAATGCTGTGGGCACAGGTTCACCTTTAACTGGGTGCCCACAGCATTTTCCTCTCCCACACAAACTTTAGCAAATTTGGCCGGTTCCTTTCAGGAGACTCATACCAGCAGCCCTGCAGGAAATGCCCCCACCCAAAGCAAGACCACCACCAGAGTGGTTCCCATTGAAACCTCTACCACAGAGTCAGTTGGGCATAACAGAAAGCCCCATTGAAGTCTATGGTGGGAAAAGTAATTTTCCCACCATAGAACTTGCTGAAGAGTCTGGCAGATTCTGGGGAATTTCTGAGTGTGTAAGCACTGGCTGCACATTTTTGAAGATAGAGGCGCCAGACTTTCAAGGTGGCTCCAAGAGGCCTCCTGGTAATAGCATCCAAGCTTGGTGAACTTTTCTTCTGGGGGCAGGGGGTGTGGGTTGAGAGAGTTCAGAGAGAACTCAGCCAGCAGGCTTCATGTGCAGCAGCAGGGAAGCAAAATAAGCCTTTGGAGGCCCATAAAATTGAACCCCCAGAAGGAAAGTTCACCAAGCCTGGATGCTATTACCAGGAGGGTCTTCTGGAGCCACCTTGAAAGTCTGGTGCCTCTATTTTCAAAAATGTGCAGCCAGTGCTTACACACTTAGAAATTCCTCATTGGCTACAATGGAGTCAAAAGGCACTGTAGAACAGAGAATCGTGGGCAAATATTTGGGGTGCCTGTCAGGGGTGCATTGTCAAAGCTAATGACACCAAAATTACAGGGTGTCACTTGGTAAGTATTCTCATGATACCACCCAAGTTTGGTGAAGTTAGGTTCAGGGGGGCCAAAGTTATGGACCCTCAAACGGGTTGCACCCATCTCCTGTTAGCTCCCTTTGGAAACAATGGGGAATAGGGCACCCCCTTTGGGGATCCATAACTTTGGCCCCCCAAGCCAAACTTCACCAAACCTGGGTGGTGTCATCAGAACAATCTCTGGGTGACACCCTAAAATTTTGGTAATATTTGGTAAAATTTTGGTAACCAATAGCTTTAAAAATGCCCCCCTGCAGGCCAAAACGTGAAAAACACTCCAAAATTTTAAAAAAAATCAGACTCAAATTTTTATTTGTTTTATTTGGGCATACAGATAATTTTATGTTCAAATAAATCTGAACTTTACTGAATTTTGCCAAATTTTATGGTATTTTCCAAGCCTAGTTGGGATCTCCCTGGAATGGGAGGAGGGACTAGGCATCAGCAAGGCAGTTATGTTTGCTCAGGAAAAAATGGAGGGTAAAGTCAAAGCGTGTGAAAAAAGTAGCCCAGTGGAGCTGCTTTGCATTCAATTTGCTGGGGGGTTTAAGTGCCGCCAGATTCTTGTGATCTCTATGAAGAGTTTTGAAGGGTAAGCGTGCTGGAGTATTGGGTCGGAAATGAAAGCTCTTTTAAGATCCTGAAAAGCAGTTTGTCAAGCTGTAGTCTCATTGGAGGGGGCCTGGCTTGGAGTTGCCAGGGTCTGCTCCTTTAGTGCAGAGCAGATCAGTGTGTGTGTGTGTGTGGGGGGGGTAGGGTGTTCTCTGCAAATTTTGGGATGAAGTCTGTAGTAATGCACCGCTGACCCAGCAGCACCGTGGTAGAACGTTGGCACACCAGCGGACCTACGGCCTTCTGGTCGCACCGCACCCCCACTCCTCATCCCCCTATGAGTCACGGGTCATGAACTGTCTGGCTCAGTCACCGGGCGCAGGGACAATGGTCTTGCCCCCAGGTGAGGATTAGGCTCAGACGCCTACGCTCCTCTCCGCACGTAGCCAGGTGAGATCATGCATCACATGATGATCTCCCGACCTCCCGCTCTCCCGGAACTCCCTCCATTCCTCCCCTCTACACGCCCCCAATAGAATCATCACACAAAGGTGCCAGGAACCAGCACGCTGGAGACTCGCTTAGAACATTGAGCTCACAAGCTCCCGCTGGCTTATCTCCACCAGATGTTATCTCCGCGTCTCGTCTCGTTCTTACGCTGACCACGTGGGTCGACTACAGAAGTCTTAGTAGAAATTTGCAAAACCAAGAAACGATTGAAGCTGCTTGCGGGTTCAGGGGGCTTGCCAATCTACTACAGCGATTGCAGGGAGGAATTTGCATCAGATGTTATGGATTACACCAGTTTCGTCAGCATGGCCACCGCTGGCAGGGGCTAATGGGAATTGTAGTCCATAACATCTGGAGTGCCAAAGGTTCGCCACCACTGGCTTATATGTTAGCTGGGTCCATCTCGACTCTTTGGTGGGAAATGTGGTAACCCAAGAAGTCAAGCTTGGTTTTGTGAAATTCACTTTTAGACAGCTTTGAAAACAGTTCATTCCTTTTCAAATGTTTCAATACCTCTCTGACTAAACGCACATGTTCTTGCTCACTTTCAGAATAAATCAGAAATCAAGATAAACCACCACCACCCTTATACAACAAATCATGCATGATTTCATTTATCAAGTTCATGCAGATCCCTGGTGCCTCACTGAGGCTGAAGGGCATGACAAGATACTCAAATTGTTCTAAAACTATGTTAAAAGCAGTGAGGTGTTCTTGGCCCTTGGTAATTCGAACTAAAAAATAAGCTTCTCTAAGGTCCAATTTTGTGAAAATCTTCCCCGTGGACAAACTGCTCAACAAATTTTTGATGAGAGGTAAGGGGTACTTGTTGCAAAAGGACACCACATTCAAACCTAAATAGTCCTTTTTTTCCTGAAGATGACCTGGCCCCCCATGTGGAAAGTTGCTGTCTAAGTTTTTGTCTAAGAACTCTCACAGGGCCATCACCTCCTTGGGGCTCATGGAGTAGACCCTACCCTTGGGTAGCTTGGTCCCTGGGATGAGTTAAATCTTACAGTCGGTTCATCTATGAGGGGGCAACTTGTCTCACTCTCTCCTCAAACACTTTACTTAAGTCTCTGTATGCCTTCGGGCTTGCCGAGGACTGCTCCCCTTGGGCTGCCAAGGGGTTTGGGAGTGGCTGTCCCACCGGCGGAGGATGGATGGGTCCAGGAACCCCAGCTTAAGGTGGTCGCCACAGGGGGGCTCCATGAAGCAGATCACCCTGTCTTTCCAGTGAATCTATGGGTCATGCCTAGAGAGCAAAGATATTCTCAAGACATTCCCAAGGCACCTCGCATTGGCCAGGCTTGCAAATGTGCGTGCCCACCCGTGAACCATGCTGCAGGCCAGGGTAGGGGCAGGCAGGTTGTGACTGCCAGGCACCTGGCAAATGAGGGTATTGCTATCAGGAAATATGTGCATGAACTTAGCTGAGTGCCCTAGCATGCGTAGATGGGTCAGGCGATGTAGAACTCCTTTCCTCTGTACAGGTGTGGCCCCCCAAAATAGCATGGCCACTGCTGTTCAGGAAGGCCTATAGGGCTCCATGATCTGAGTGATGTGATACCGTGACCAGAGAGTTCAGGACCCTTTTTGCTGACAGCTGTAATAATTCCCCAAGGTTCTAGCAGGATGTAATCCGGCCTGGTGCTGGCCCCGGGGGCGAGAGCTTGAAGAACCCCTCCTCCTAGAGGCGAGATGATGCGCCAGCAGGGTCATTTTCCATGCCTAGAAGATACTTTGCCACAAAAGAGATGTTATTCAACTGACAGTGTGTTACTAGTCTCCTCACTAGGTGCCTGACCCTCTCAGAGCAAGAGGATTGGCCACTGATGGCTCTGACAATGGCCTGGTAATCATGCTGGAACCAAGCCCCTCGTTCTCGGAATTGTTAGATCCCATAGGGTGCTGGGAGCAGACCACCCCACTGACCAGTGCTGAGTGTGACATCTGCCATTGATTTAGACCCCCACTGCCCAGGCTCCCAGATTTCATTTCATTTATTAGTTTTATATAATGTACTTGAGGGGCTCCTCCAGGGACATTTTGCAACAAGATTAAACAAACAGAAAAACATAATTTAAATATTAATTACAAAAAACAGAAACCATTTAAAATTGTGATGGCGCTCTGGCTACTCCCTCCCCCCCCCCAGCCCACAGGGAGGCCAGGTGACATGGTAGATGCTGCAACTGTGGTTGGAAAGCCAAACGCCTGGCAGAACAGGTCCATTTTGCAGGCTCCCAGGAACTCCCTGCAAAACCCGGGCAGGGCCCTGATCTCCGAGGGAACCTTGTCTCCACCAGGTAGCTGGGCTGAAAGGCCCTGCCCCTGGCCGAGGCCAGCCTGATCATTTTGGGCCAGGGATCACTAGGTAGGTCCTCCCTCCCCGAGAGCCGGGAGGGGCCTACCGGCCATTATGGGGAGAGGCGGTCCTCGTGGGTATGCAGGTCCCAGACCACCTAACAGCTTTGTGAAGGTCAAAACCAACACTTTAAACATAACCCGGAACTCAATCGGCAGCCAGTGCAGATGGCAAAGGATCGGTGTAATTCAATCCCTGCTCGAACTGCCAGTAAGATGCCACAGAGCTGGTCTGTAAAGCTGATTCCTGGGGCAAGTGGAACTCTTAGATTGTACCTGGTTGAACCGTGCCTGCTAGCAAGGAAATACTATGATTTGGTAGGGAACTCTATGTTGTTTCTGTATTGAAGTCCTTTAGGATTGTCCCCATGTAAAACTAGAGCAAAAATGCTGTGCCTCGAGGGAGCCTCCCATTGTTCTGACTGTCCTGGCACACACCCCTCCCCCCAAGCCAGTGCTTCCTACTATCAATCAGCGCTGCATTCCTGTAAGCTGGTGCTTCTTCCAAACTATGTAAAAGGATTAGGCAATGCCGCTCAAGACAAGGCCCAAGGGGGAACTTGATACTCCTTGGAAATCCCGTAGTTCAGTTTCCATCAGAGAACACAAATGAACAAAGAAAAACATGCTATGCTGCCCCTTGCGTACACCCAAATACCAAGGGCTTGGGAGAGAAACCAAGAGCTGGAAAGAGAGGCTTGTAACACTAGCAAATGGTACAAGCCAAAATCAGAGTTTTGCAGAACTAAACTTCCTTAAGCAGTTTCGTAGCTTGCCCTTTCACCCTGCTGGCAAGTCATGTTTGATGCAGTAAGACCAGTTGTGGCCTGGCTTTGTCAATTTGGAACCAATGTGTTTTCATTACTGCATACTCTCACCCCTGTAACCAGAAGGATTGTATGCCAGAATGGTCCCTTTAACAGGCACACTTGCATTATTTCCAGCTTGGCGCAAAGGAGGCCAAATAATGTGAGGCTGATACGGCTAGAGAATAAAAGCTGAAACTCCTCAAAACTGTGCCATAATTATCTCTCTGTTCAACATGGAAACCTGCATGGTGAGTGTGCTTTCCGCTGTCCCTTGCAGAGGTATGAGACAAGGGCTCAACAAAATAATTTGCCTGCATAAATCAGGGAATTAACAGTTACTGAAAGTGGCAAGGTTCCTTTCTCACGTGAAGGTGAACTTCGTTGGAATAGTAACATCTTCATGGCTCAGACTGCTGAGGCAGATTCCTTATTATTTTTATTTTATTTATTCATTTATTCATTTTTGTGTAATATAAGTAGACAACCCCCAATGCCTTCTGGAAAAACAAATGCTGTTTGTGTACCTGCTCTTAGCAGGGATCTGTCCTAGGCACCAATCCCTGACATTAACCAGGAAGTGATTTTGCAGCAGATTCTTCCAATTGATTGATTCCTGTTACTGCAGCTGTAAGCCACAAACAAGTATGTAAGATAAAATATACACATTCACAAAAGTCTAAAAGGGGGGGGGGGTCAATTCCTCAAACTGATTCAAGCATGGGGAGAGTGGTATCGGGGGTGGGGATCACTACATCTCTGAACCTGGGTGGCTGATGAAAGAGATGCCTAATTAATCGCCCATTTAGAATGTGGGTCACTTACTAGAATGTTTGGGAAACATTCCCCCGCCAATCACTAGGTTAATAAAACCAAGAAAAGCATTACTTTAAGTCATGACCTACTGAACCCTAAATGAATACTTACATAAAAGAGTCTGTTTCCTCCCTTGACCAGGATTGTTATTATGCAACTGTAACTTTAACTTGATGGTAGAAACTGAGCATTCCTCCGCTTATCTGTGAACTTCATTATAGTGCATATATAGTGAAGCCACATCCCCCTATGTTGCCAATTGGGTCTAATATACCTCACCTTGTGGGAATTTAAGCAGGATTCCCTGCATTATCTTGATAAAAGGTATCAGATTTCAAAGATCCGAAAACCTCTTTTTCGGGAGGGCTGCTGCTCTCCCCCCTTTTCAAAAACCTACCAATAATATGTCTTTGGCATCACTTATTCTTGTGGAGAGTCACCCCATTCTCCCTATTGCTGCACTTCAGGTAGAAAAGGAAATTAAATGTCCTAGAGGAGGAAGCTATTGCTGGCCTAAACCTATCTCAGAAACCATGAACTATGATTGCCTTCTGACCAGAGAAGGAAATCGAATTGAATGGAAAAGAGGGGAAAGTCAGGGATCTCTGCTAAAGACAGCAAAGTCCACTTACAAACAAACATGCATTATTCTGCATGTGCAAAATGCCCTGGAGATTCCAAGGTAAGAGATTAACTTCGAATCCCCACTACCGTCTTAGCCAGGTTTCAGAACACAAACTAACCAGGTTTGAGGGACTACCTCCCCATTACTTGTGTGGCAGATTCCGTTTCTCATGCCTCGTTTCTCCTGGCACTCCATGCCCGCAGGACCTGGTTGCAAGTGGCATAGACTCCCATTAACACGGTTCAGAGCTGATCCGAGGGGAGGGATGAGGGTTGAAACCCCTGACTCTGTTTCCCCGGCCCTGGAGTGTGTGATGCAGAATTTGGGCAACCAATCAGCACTGCTATGCACATGCAGCCTTTGGCTCTCAGTTTCCAATCCTGCTTTTAAGCGATTGGCTTTCAGCAGAAGGGGATGCAAACATTAAAACAGTCAAATGCGTGAACTTTGAATTGTTCATGGTTTATTAATAGGAATCCATTAACTGTTTGCTTTACAGATCAAACAGTTAAAACTTTAAACTTTTACATGCTGGGGTTTTTTATCACACCCCTACAATGTACGTTTCTGCAGTGGGAAAACATCCTGCCCCATCAAGGCACGCCAGCCAATCAGGGGAGACTGGAGAAGCGAGCAAGCCTGGTAGTGGGGATCGTTAAGAGTTCTGCAACTGGGTGTGTCTGTTGTGTGCTCGCTGCGGTGAAGAGGGAGAAACCCTACGAAGAGGACACAGTTTCACAATGAACAGGTTTGGATCTGCATGCAAATTTCAAGTGGAGATTTGACCTAACAGAACTGGTTTGTGGCTGTGTTCTCTTCCAAGCAGCCCAGGGAGCCCTGGTGGTCCCCCATCCAAAATTTAATCAGGGCTGACCCTGCATAGCTTCAGAGATGCAACAGGATCAGGCTAGCCTGTGCCATCCAGGTCAGGAGCAATCCTCTGTTGCCATACATGAGTAGCCTTTGAGGTCCACAAAATCAAACAAAACAAAATCAGGACTTTGCTGCTTCCTGGGGGCTGCATTTCCTACCCTCCCCCCAGGTGAAGAATGCAGCCAGCTGTCCGCTGGCCAAAGCTCTGCTGCATCCATGCCATCCACTGAAGGCTGGGTTAGACCCCTCCCCTCCGAACACAGTTGGCGGGCTACAGGCCAGGGCTGCTCCCTCCCACACATGGGGAATGTAGCTAGCACCCCTGCATGCCAGGGCAGGACATGGCCCCCCAGCCTCCCATGCGCCTGCCAAGGGAACACAGCCACCGCTTGCTAGCTGGCGAGGAGACCACAGAGCTCACTGGAGTGCCTCTGCCACCATCCGATCAAGGCCAGCACTCCCTCCCTTGGAACAAAAAAATCCCCGAGTGGTGGGTGAAGGGAGGCAGCCAGGCCATCGAGCACCTCCAAAGTGGTCATCTGCCAGCTGCTGCAGGCTCCAGTGGCCCGAGGGAGGTGGTCCGGCCCTTTGCGCTGTGGCCGGAAACCTATTCACCCACAACCGGGCCACCATCTGCAACTCTTCCCCTGCCCCAGTGTGGGGGTCGGGGGGGAATATGGCCTTGGGCAGGTGGCCCCGCATCAACTGGCTCACCCTAGCCGTCCCTGGTTGCCTCCCCAACTCTGCGTCCCCTCCCAGATAAGCCCAGGCAGCCCCAAAGGCCAGCCACACCATGCGACGGGGGCTGGAAGAGGGCCCTGAAACTTATCCACTCTCCAAACTTGGCACCACTCAGCTGCAAGGGAGCAGCCAAGGGCCAGGTTGAAGCCTTACATAGGCTCCCGGCCACCCCTCCTGATGTCGTCATGATGCCAGCCTGGCATCATGACGCTGGAGCCCATAGTAGGCATGGCCACCTGCCTTCCGCCCTTCTAAGGGCAGGCACAGCAGGGCCTCTTTGCAGTGTCCACCTTGGGCAGCAATGGCGGGCCCTGTTGATTCAGGGCCACTCTTTACTTTTTTTAACCTCATATATGAGTCCACTTTCTTTCCGAAGGAGGGACCATAATTGGATTACATTGTACTCTTTTTCTCCATTTTATGCTCACAATAACTCTATGAAGTAGGGGTGTTTTTGCATGGTCAAAGTATCCCAGGTTAGAACCTGGATCTTACATACTGTGGCTGATTTGTCCCAGTTTCTTTTTTCACATGGCTCCCTGGTTCTTCCAAGGAGTCGAGGCAGGACCAGGATGTGATGTCCTAGCTATTGCCACACAAGCCCATTTTTCCATTTGTACTGTGATCTCTTCTGCACATGCATGGACAATCTTCGTTCCCCCCATTCTGATTGGCTGATTCTCCTCCCATCCCCCCACTCACTTTCACTAGTTTAATTTTAAGTGACTTTGAGGCCAAAACTCCTTTTGTGTTGATAAGAGACAGGGCTTTGATTGCAGTGAAAAAAACACAGAGGGAGAAACTGTGGATTATGACAGAAAAAGGGGGGGGAAATGAACAGGAGAGAAGGGCAAGGATTCTCTCAAGCAGCCATAGATTTTAAGACAGATAAAGGGGGGGAGGGAGATGAAAAGCAAGCACTTCCTAAGCCAACAAAATGTTTGTTGCTCCTAGCACCTGTGATTGGTGGGGCTGGCCAGAGAAGTGAGGCAGGAAAAATAGACTAGTTCTGCCCTGGCTCTACTCCCATAGCGTTTGCTCAGCAGTGGGGTCAGCCGGGTCACACAGGGGCATTTTAAAAAGTATCACCTCTTTGGCGGTTTTTTGAAAGTTGAGGGGCAAAGGGAAAACAGCTGTGTAACACCGGGGCAGACCCTTCCAGCTTCGGGAACTGTACGAATTCCTGGTTGCAGACGGATATTTTCCATGCTCACCTCAAGATATTTGATTGTGCAAAAATGGCCTAGGTTAGGCTTAAAGTGTTTAATTTGCTCAAGGTCACCCAGCAACATTCCTTGGCAGAGTAGTGATCTAAACAAGGGTCTCTCAGATCCTCTCTCAGATTCAAGAGCAAACACAGTGTGGTGGTTACAGTGTTGGACTAGGAGAGTGGTGGCAAACCTATGGCACTCCAGATGTTCATGGACTACAATTCCCATCAGCCCCTGCCAGCATAGCCAATTGGCCATGCTGACGGGGCTGATGGGAATTGTAGTCCATGAACATCTGGAGTGCCATAGGTTTGCCACCAAGGGACTAGGATCTGAACCTGGGTGTCTCAGATCCTAGTCCAACACTGTAACCATCACACTGTGCTCGCTCATGAATAATTTAACATATATCTCAAAATATTGCAGTTTTGAACTTCACAAGAGAAAATATACTTCGTACAAATATCTTAACCAGAGACATCTGCATGAGCTTCTAGTTATGTATATCACGTATTCAGTTAAGGAACAGGTTTTTATGTATGATAGCAGGAAAAGATATATGCCATGATAAGAATAGATAGAACAAGGAGTATGACATAGAGGTTGAAAACAAATTGTTGTACATATCCTTCATTTTATCTGTTCTCTTGCCATTCATATTTTGTCAAAAACAGTGCTTTCCCTGGCTTTTCACTGATGTTCAATCCAATATAAATTTACAGATTGATTCAATCTCTTATGCAAAAGATGCCGGCTTTTATCTTGTAAAAATCAAAGCAAAAAACTCAAACAAGTACTTATAGAATTTGTGATTGTACAATGCTGGCAAAAAACTCAGTTTTAATGGGGAACACATGGATGCTATAGATACCCATGATTTTCCATTCTTAAGTGAATGTCATGTATTTATTGATCCAGATCCATCTCCAGAACAGGTACTATAATTACAAACATCATTAGGATCTGCAACATTTTATATGTTGGACAACCATTGGATATGTTTTGCTAGTCACATATTTGGATATGTTCTGCTCTTCACGTTTTGGATTGGGAAACAAAATGTATGATTGTAAATAATAAATGGTATTTGCAAGAAGTGTCCAGATCCATTTTATAATCCTTAACATTTTTTAAAAATATATTTATCTTTTCATTTAAATGATACATTAATGTTTTAAATGTTTTAATATCTTGATGTTTGCCACCTTGGGGACCCTATTTGGGTGGAAGGTAACATGCAAGTAACAGTTTGGGAGAATGTCCATCAGAGGAGAGAAAACTGTCCTTAAAAGAAAAGAGACTTGTTCCTTGTATCACTAGGGAAAGAATGACCAGGTGAAACATTATTTGTGTGTGTGTGTGTGTGTGTGTGTGTGTGTGTGTGTGTGTGTAAGTGAGTGAGTGAGTGAGTGAGTGAGAGAGAGAGAGAGAGAGAGAGAGAGAGATTATTTGCATGTTGTCATTGGTACAGAATACCTCTTTCAAGATTACTCTTTTCTACTTACCCTGGTTACTGTGTTTCTAAATGTTCCTTTTAAAGGCTCAACTTAATATCATGTAATAAAGTTTAACTTAATTGAAAGTAGCAGATAAATTAAAAGTAATATTTTGTTCTTTGTCTAGCACAATTGCCCATGAAGAATGAAACACACTGTAATGTTTACTTGCTAAGAAGGGTGGGCTCAATGTTTGAAGGGTGGGCTCAACAAGGAAGAAGCCCTTGGAGCATCTGAGGAGCCCTTGGAGCACCTTAAACTTTGTTTCTTGTTTATGGCATTTTTAAGGATTTTTGGGAGAAACCTGGAATTTTATCATCAGCATGGGATGTGAAGTGAAAAGAGCTGCTCTTTGCTTGCTGTTAGACACTGTTGCAACAGGCTTACTAAAACTCCCAATGCAGAACTTTGTCCTGATTTTCTTGGCAGTCAATCCATAAGCATTTAAATTGGCTTGAGAAAATTGTTCTACGTGCACCTTTTACTCTGAATCTCTTTTACTGTAGTCAGTGGCCGTTTCCCCACTTCAAAAAAAAAAGCTGAGGCAAACCAGTCTGAATTGGTGTTTTTGAGCGTGAGGTTGTACTCCCCACCGCAGCTTCTGTCCCTCAAATGATCCTCAGGCAGCAGTCACCAGGATTCCCCACTTTGAAGCTGTGGAACGTGCGTTGAGCTCAGGGGCTATCCTGATTGGCTGCTGCTTCTGGGCGGAACTTTTAAAAAACTTTTATCCACATCTGTGCGAGCATGCGCACAACCATACTCGGAAATGGGAAAACAGGCGATTAAGGGCAACCTGCATGCCTTCGTGTTTTCATGTCTATCCCACCTAAAGCATTCACATGAAACACTCTCCCATTACTAGCACTTCCTGCTGGGGTGAAAATACATAGCACTGGAACTGGTCCTTCTGTTAGACGTTCTTCTCCATGCCACGAGCTGCTTAGTTCTATGAAACACACACAAAAAAATTGTCCCTGGGCAGGCTCAAACCAGCAAGCTCTTGAAGACCAGCACAAATGCTTAACAAACTGACCCACCACTCCCCTGATGAATGAAGGTGGGGAAAAAGGCATGTCAAAGCACAACTGACTAACACAGTGAAACGGGGAAATGAAGCTCCGTTTCCATGTCCTGTCGTGTTTTATGCTGGCTCAGTAATTCATTCACTGCTGCCTCTTCATTCAGAAATTCATTCATTCACCAGCCAGACGTTGCTTCGAATCGTGGAGCTCAGCTCCACGTTTTTTTAAAAAACAGTGAATGGAAGGTGTTTAAACTGTGCTGGGGACAGAAACTGTGGGGATTCATGGTGGTGTGTTTTGAGTAAACCCAAATGACAGTGGGACCAGTTGCTTTCACACTGCTTTCAGCCCAAACAGAAGAAACTTGTCCTGTTCAAAAATCCGCCCCAATTCCTTCATACACGTTTTTTAAAAAAGACTCATCCCTGGTGGGACTAGAACTGGCAAACTTTCACATTGCAGCTCAAGCAGACAGAACACTGCATTACCTAACTAAGCCAAAGAAACTCTAATAGCAGATAGAGAAAAATACTAGATTTTTAGTGAGTGCTCCCTTGCATTGCTATATAAATGACCTATATTGCAACATGGGGTGAAATACACGTTGATCTCTGTTCCCCGAAATAAAAAAAGGGTGCGTGCTTGAGCATAGCCCACTGCTTCCTTATTAGGCAAAAGCCTCCACGTCACTGCCAGGGGCGAGAAACTCAAACCCACTGTCACCCCCCCCCTTCCCCACCACCCCGAGCTCCGTGTGGGTTTTTCCAAAAGGCTCTGTTCCAAACAGAGCCAAAAATGACACACGCTGAGGGGGCGCGAGAGCGGCAGAATTGGGGCTGCTTCGTTGTCACTGCCCCTGTAATGGGGAGTGCCACTGGACCCTGTGTTACATGGCAAGAGTAGCGCACAACAAAAGGTAAGTGGGAAAAAGGCCTTTGTATTCTGTGCATGGCCAAATAAACATGAATAACCAGCAAGGGTGCTGGGCATCACTGAACTCATTACTAGTGACATCACAGCACCCTTCATTTTATTTTTTTGAATGTGGAGTCTAGCACTATTGTGCAAAAATACTACGGAAATTTCCTCCTCCATCACAATTATTGTTATGGGTGATTCTCTGTTTACTGATTGAATGGTTAGAGAAGAGAATACTCAACAAAAAGGCTCTCAACTCTTTTACTCTCCACTTAAAAAACCAATAAAATAAAGCTAGATCACTGGAGCTTTGAAGTAATACCCTTAGTGAGTTCTCTGAATTTCCAGGTTTCATTTTGTATTTTTGTTTGTTTTTGTTTTGTTGTTTGAAGTACGTCTCCATTTTCCTCTGTTGCAGAGTTATGCCTTAAATTTCCATGAGGGAATAAGAATATTGCTTTAAGATAAGAATATTGCTTTAATACAGTGATCTAGCAATATTTGATGGTCTTAAAAAATTACCCGAAAGTGATATAACCATAAAATTAATTACACTGCAAGTGAAATAGTGTGTGTTGGGGGGGTGGGGAGAGGAGAAACTGTGCTATCTCCTTCTGGTCAGTTTCATGGTTGCATGACTTTCTGGTCAGTTTCATGTTCAGGTTCCTTAAGTTTCAATGGCTATTTTTAAAAAAGAAGTAAGGAAGCCCCAAATGGAGAGGGGGGAAAGTGAGATGTGTGTGTGTGTGAAATCAGTTGTGCGGTTTGGATGTGAGCATGGTTGAGCATCAGTGTGTGGTGAAAAAAACCCAAATTGAGCATTTCCACATGTTGAGTGAAACTAACTCAGAATCAGCTTGAGAAAAAACTGTGGTAAAAGGTTCTGGTGGGTTTTCTGGGCTGTGTGGCCATGGTCTGGTGGATCTTGTTCCTAACATTTCGCCTGCATCTGTGGCTGGCATCTTCAGAGGTGTATCACAGAGGGAAGTCTGTTACACACTGTGTCCAGAGAGAAGAGAATGTTTGGGGTATATATTGTCCATGTCCCAGGGTGGGGAACCAATCAGTAAGTATTTGGGTGGAACTTGTTATGCAAAGATGTGGATGATAGTATTGTATTGTGAGTGGGACTTATCAGTCCAGGGAGTGATTCACATTTTCATGCCCTGCAGCAGCAGCAGTATTGGTGAATGCAAATCCTGTGTTTGGGTGGAGTCCATTGTTCATGAACTTAACATGCCCTTGGGGTTTGCGTTTGGTGTTTTTAAGTACTGGTAGCCAAGCTTTGTTAATTCTCAGAGTCGCTTACTTCCTGTTCAAGTTGTTTTGGTGTTTGTGAATTTCAATGGCCTCCCTGTGCAGTCTGACAAAGTAACCTTCTGAATTGTGGTAAAAGGGCTCCTAAAAAGTCTGAAAAAAATTAGATTTGAGATGTTATTTGTGAAACTTTTTTATTTTTTTCTCAAGATTACATCCTGTATCTTTAAATTTCACTCAGCATTATGCTGCATTGGCCTTACAACCTGTCACAGCTATGAATATTCTAAGCTTATAGGCTTGGTTACTTTACACTGACTTTCAAACATGTAACTGACGTGCTAACATGCTTGTATGCATGTAGGTGATATCTTGCCTTGGAGCTAGATAATTTTTTGTATGTGTGAGCCAGATTATTCTGGTTCCTAAATATACATTTGTAAGTGTACTCCCTTTCTCTCTCTCTCTCTGTCTCTCTCTCTATATATATGTATGTATTAATTTATTATAATTATTTAGTGTATGTTGAGGAGCTATTTCTTTGTTCATATTATCTACTATTATTATTATGATAGAATGATTATCCCTAAAGTGGTTGAAGAAGACATAACAGTTGAAAGTATTGTTTTTCCCCCAGGTCAATACTCCCACCATCTATTGACCACCAGCCAAGGATTTCTCTATCTACATCAGGGGTCCCCAAACTTTTAAAACAGGGGGCCAGTTCACTGTCCCTCAGACTATTGGAGGGCCGGACTAAAAAAAACTATGAACAAATTCCTATGCACAAATGATTGTAAAATGTTTGATTTCACCTTTCAGCCTTTCTGTCATGATCTATTTTTAGAACAGTGACCAAAGTATGTCAAGTACAGGGTGGGCTCCAAATATTGTTGGGGAGGCTGTGGAATACCTTCCCCTGTAAAAAAAAAAAGCAGAACTTTCCCAATGAAACATTCCATCTAACCCAGGATCAGGTATCTTCCTGGGTTCTTTCCTCCCTAGCAGCCAGCGAGCGATTCGCCAGCCTGGCTGATGCCAATGGGAGTGAGGCGGAACAGAAAGCCTGAGAGCAACACATGGAGTAGCTGAGAGGGAAGGGCGGAGCAGGCGTTGCCACATGTAAGATTTCCAACTCTGGGTCAGAAAATGCATGGAGATTTGGGGGTGCCATCATGTAACTGCAATCAACAGCCGTTGGGGCCGGTTCCTCCTCTCCCTTGAGCCCCCACTGCACATGAATGGAGCTATCACCGCCATGCCTGGCGGGCCGGATAAATGCCTTCAGGGGGCCACATTTGGCCCCCGGGCCGTAGTTTGGGGACCCCTGATCTACATCTTGATGTGTGTATGTTCATCTATGAATACATGAAACTCATCTACGTAAGTTGAGTATTTAAAGGCATCACACATTGGTATCCTTCACTTCTATAACATTAGTGTATTTCTTTCAAAGTTTAACTTTATTACAGGTACTTTATATTATTCATTGTTTTATTGTTGTTATTTATAATATGTATACTTTTGTTTGATATTTTGTTTGTTGATTAAGAGCTGTTGTTCTGTTATATAAATGTTTTAATTAAAAATAGAGTTTTAAAGTTCGCACTAGAGCCAGGCAGGTTCTTTGACCTTGGACTAGTCACAGTTCATTCAGAATTCCTCAGCCCCATTTACTGGTACCTCAGAAGGTGTCTGTTATGGGGAGAAGAAGGGAAAGGAGCTTGTAAGCTGCCTTAAGTCTCTAACATGAGAGAAAAGTAGGGTATAAATCCAAACTACTACTCCTACTACTACTCCTACACCTACTCCTTCTGGGGGCAAAACATATGCAGAAAGGATTGGATTTGGGCTAACACTGACAAAATCCACATATGCCAAATAGCCCAATTACTCCCATTTTCTTCTCAAAGTTCTGAATGACTCCTGGAGTTTGTAGATCACCATAGGGGGAGGGTCCATGGCTCAAATTAACAATTACTGTTACAGTTGTTGATTGTCTTAATTTTGGTGTATTTGGGTCATTGGAGTAGTAGATCTAGAATTCACCTTGTACAGAGAATATATGATCAATAGAACATGGTACTGAGTTGTTGGGGTTCAGTATCACATATGCAAAACTTGTCTGACTTTGCTAAACCCGTTACACCTTTGGTTCAAGAAATTGATGAAAATAGTCATTGCTTATGCTATTCCTTGATTTTGTGAGGTTCTTTCCAATGACCATGTTCCTTGGTAATGTACTTAAAATACTGTGAAAATCAGGGGAAGCAGATCTTTAGAGACTTCTATTTTGTTATAACAGTCTATCAAAAGCAAAGGCATTTGGAGACTTTTGGGGATCTTCCTCTTTTTCCATTTAAGTCATGACTGTAAAATATGTGGCCCATGAAGTCAAACATAAAGCTCCATCTAGATATAGTGACTGCTTCTTGACAGTCCCTCTATTTTTCCAGTCACTAATGGTGTACAATATAATGAAGCTATTCAAAAACAACACTTTGATTTTTAAGCCTTATCATGAGAAGAAAATGTTCCAAGGTTATTTTCAGTACTGGTGCTCTTCTTCAGAAGAAATTATCCACTTTCTGTGCCTTTAAGCTCTAAAGCTATTTGCTGCATGAAAATACAGATGGAATTATCTCACTGTCTTAGTGAATGCTTTAATCTCATTAAAAATGCTATTCATCTTTCATCTGTTGTGAAGAAAGCACTGGCAAAACCAGAATGGAAGTTTGGGCACTGACCTAAAATGAGCCAATATTTCATCAGGATGTTACTTCATTTATCATCATTATATGTGTAATTACATATGCACACACAATGCAGTAGCAAAATAACTTGTGCTGCCCTTGAAAGAGAGATTTGCTTTCAAAAAGAATGAAGTCTGTACTGGAGCAGCTGGAGTCCCTTTACTTGCTTAATATTTTAACTAACCCAGGCAATTTTGCTACCTAGCTTAGAGGAGCATAATAGATATTATCCAAATACCAGATAATTTGGTTCTGGTGGGTTTTGCAGGCTATGTAGCCATGGTCTGGTGGATCTTGTTCCTAACGTTTCACCTGCATCTGTGGCTGGCATCTTCAGAGGTGTATCACAGAGGGAAGTCTGAATGGGAGTTACATAGGACTGGAGCTTCCTCAAGGAAAGCAATCATCCTTTTATGATAAGCATTGTGTGAGAGAAACACTCTAACTTGGTGACCATGTCCAAAGAATGGTGTGTGTGTTGTACTTACCTGAAGGTAAAAAATAAGAATTTTAGAAAAAGGGCTAGCTAGCCAAACAAAATTCCATAACAACTTTATTGAACTCAGGGATTTATTTTGTCTAGTGTCAAAGTGACCGTATTCTCAGGAAGGCACAAAGGTCCTGTCAGTAATTTGGGTCAACTGGAAAAGTTATGAAACAAAATCTTTTACATAGTAGACTATCTAAAACTGGTTTCTTAGGTACCTATGTATATATTTTTCTCCTTAATCCTTTGCTTTGCTTAATCCTTTTTCTTTAAACTTGTTCCTGTAAATAAAATTTCAGCTTTACAAGCATCTGGTGCCATTTTTTTATTTAGTTTGTGACAGAAAGACAACAGATTATTTTAGTTTTCTTTCCAGAGATACTGTCCTGCTTAACAGACAAGTGCCTTGGAAATGCACCTAAAGACTATTTACACAGCTTCTTAGGAAAAATATATGTGGAAAAACTGAAAGAATTATGAATTCTTAAACATCCTCTCCATGTTATTAAACTTTTTGTTCTGACAGTAAAAGGTTGCTTAGTCAGAGCTGTTCTGTCAGAGATTTTGGAGGGGAAAAATTTCCCTCAGGGCACAGGCAGTTAGCAGATGGTTATGTGTGAGAGATGTACACCCTCTTTCTCGCTGAGGAGATTAGGAGGTGTCTCACTTCATAAAGTGTCTCAAGTCAGAGGAACCAAGTACTGGATGGGCTTTTCATTGAGGAGATTAGGGTGTGCCTCACTATATAAAGTGTCTCCAGTCAGAGGATGGATGGTATGTTCAGGTGCACTCAAACAGATTAAATATGTCTGCCTGCAGGAAAAACATTACACATGCATATGTCCTTTTCTTACACTTCCTCTTCCACAATTTCTGCAGTTTACATAAATACATCCTTTCACTTTTCATCATAAAGGATGTAATTTACCATAAAACCATGGTTATCAAACTTCCACAGTCAGGGAAACTTATCTACACAAGCTTTGTCCCATGTGCTCTGCTGGCAGAATGAATTAGAGTAAATGCCTTTAGGCACACATTCTATTTGTGTAGGTTTTAGACTAAGTGCCCCCCTCGTGAAATGAACCAACAATACTGCTCACCACTAGGAATTATAGCAATGCAAAGGAAAATTGTTAAAAGAAGGTGGACTTCATGGAAACCTGTCTACTATTGAACTTATAGAGAACTTAATCACCTGGTAAGCTTACAAGGAACTACAGGATTTCTTGGAATCCATTGCTCAGGGCTGGTTTAAGGCATTTTGTACCTCCAATAAAGCAAGGTCATCTTCTCTGCTCCTGCCAGTAATATCCAGGAGTAAGTATTGGTGCTCTCCTCCTTGTATTCTGTCCCGAATATTGAAACTAGGGTTGAGCAATATCGAAAATATTCAGTAAAATTTTGATTCAGCTTTATTCAAGTATAAAATTATCTATATACCCAAATAAGCTGAATACCCTATTCGGTATATCCAAATATACCATCTTAATTTTTGGTATTTTTTGGTGGCTTTTAGGTTTTTGGCTGGTAGGGGGTGCATTTTGGGGGGGGGGGGGTTGCAGAACCAAAATTTCAGGGTATCTTCAGGAGACTCTCCTGATGATGCCACCCATATTTGGTGTAGTTTGGTTCAGGAGGTACAATTTTATGGACCCCCAAAGCGGGTGACCCCTTCCCCCATTGTTTCCAAAGGGAGCTAATAGGAAATGGGGGCTACCCTTTTGAGGGTCCATAAAATTGGACCCCCTAAATCAAGCTTTACCTAACTGGGGTGGTGTCATCAGGAGAGCCTACTGAAGATATCATGCAGTTTTGGTGCTTCCAACTTGATACATGTGCCCCTGAAAGGCACCCCAAAGTAAGTATTGGGGTGGAATTACTGCAGGATACCTTAGTCTTTTTTCATTCTTTAAACATTGTCTAGATGGAGTTCAAGCAGCTAGCCACTTGCACTCCCTTTAAAAATGTTTCAAGGAAGAGAAAAATTAAACTAAAGAATCCATTCCCATTCCACAGCATTCAGGGATTGTTTTAAAGGGAGTCCCTTAAACAATCTCCAATGCTGCCAAATTGGGGGGAGGGTAATGGTGATGGATCCTTTAGTTTTTTTCTTTTTTTCAACATTAAATGTTTGTCCCCCACCCCACACCCTTTTCAGCGATGCTGATTGACTGCTGGCCTGCTTGGGACAGTGCAAAGCAGCCCAGCATTGTCAGCAACGCTGAGGAGTGTTCCCTCCCACCTTGCACCCTTCCCAGTGATTCTGACTGGGTGCTGGGCTGCTTGGGAGAGCCCAAAGCAGCTCACAACTGTCATCAATGCTGAGGAGGGTGCGGGGGTGGGAATAGGACAGAAAGCACATCTTTCTGTCCCACTCCCCACCCCACACCCTTTCTAGCGATGCTGAGTCCAGGGCTGCTTTGGGTCTCCCAGTCAGCAATGCTGAGGAGGGTGCAGGCAGTGTGTGTGTGTGTGTGTGTGGGGGGGGTAATAGGACAGAAACCAAGTCTTTCTGACCCATCCCCCCCACCCTTCCCAGCAATGCTGATTGAGTGCTGGGCTGCTTAGGAGAGTCCAAAGCAGACCAGCAGTGGCATCAATGCTGAGAAGGGTGCGTGGGGGGTGGGACGAGATGGAAAGATCCTCCCTTTTCCCCAGGAATCAGCTGCATTCGGGAATCCCTTTTAACAATTCCCGCATGCAGCCCCTCCCAGGGGAAGGGTGGTGGACTTTTCAGTTTGGAGAACACAACAAACTAGTAAAAAGTCCACACACCCCTTCACCCGGGAATTGGCTGCATGTAGGCATTGTTTAAACAATCCTCAAATGGCGCCAAATCCTGAATGTCAACAAGCCCGTCCAAATGCTTTGTATTCGGATCGGATTGTATTTGGAGCCCATTGTATTTATGCCAAATGTGACCCAAATATGCCTGTATGACCCCCGATTCAGGCATATTCGGCTATTCAGGCTATCCCAATCACCAAGCCTAACTGGTACTCTACTCTAAGGGTCTGCAACCTGCGGCTCTCCAGATGTTCATGGACAACAAATCCCATCAGCCCCTGCCAGTATGGTCAATTGGGCATGCTGGCAGGGGCTGATGGGAATTGTAGTCCATGAACATCAGGAGAGCCACAGGTTGCAGACCCCTGCTCTACTCCTTGTGCTCTGTCTCAAGCTACTGTTAACATGGCTTGGGCAGAGATCTGGCTCTACAATTGTGCTACAATAAGTAATCAACACCTTATATGACTCCAGGAAATTAAGGGAACATGCTACCCAGGGTAGGAATTCATCACTTTTGGTGAAATTAGATGGGGAGTCTGAGCGAGAGGGGGTAACTTGAATCAAAAACCTATGTATACCAGGAGTATCCTGGATTAGTACTTTTAAATGATCATGCAGTAGTTATAATTGAATGGGTTTTATTAAAGAAGAAATAATAAAAAGAAGAAATATATTTCAAGCAATGAACATACAAATGCAAAGCATACAAGAGCTACAAGGAGCAGCAGTGGCGTAGTGGTTAAGAGCAGGTGTACTGTAATCTGGAGGAACTGGGTTTGATTCCCCGCTCTGCTGCCTGAGCTGTGGAGGCTTATCTGGGGAATTCAGATTAGCCTATGCACTCCCACACACACCAGCTGGGTGACCTTGGGCTAGTCACAGCTTTTCAGAGCTCTCTCAGGCCCATCCACCACACAGGGTTTTTGTTGTGAGGGGGGAAGGAGATCGTAAGCCCCTTTGAGACTCCTACAGGAGAGAAAGGGGGGATATAAATCCTCCTCCTCCTCCTCCTCCTCCTCCTCCTCCTCCTTCTTCTTCTTCTTCTTCTTCTTCTTCTTCTTCTATTAAGGGAAAAGGGAAGAGGTTTGGATGGTGTTTCAGGGAAGGGTAATAGTTACTGAAGAAGAAAATGACCAGCATTTTCTAGGAACAGAGAAAAAACCCACATGCAAGTGTGGGTGAGTGCACAGATTAAGAACACACACCCCTTATGATGGCCAAAGGAGGAGTTTTGATACCCTAAAATGGGTCTTGAGGTGGTATGAGGCATTGTAGCAGGAAATCCAGAGAACAAAAAATTGATGTTTTTTTCCAGGGTTCTGACAAGAGGGTAGGAGAGGCTTAATGGGTCATTAAGTCCCAAAATAATTCTTTGATTGGAGGGCTGAGTGCAGATAGGGTAAGTAATGGTCTCCTCAGAGCTCTGATTAAGTCATCTTAGGGTGACACAATGGGGTTTTGCTAGCCCTATTGTTAAGTCAGGCACACCTTAAGATCAGGGGGAAAGGTCAGCTACTAACCTCCTTCCTACTCAGGCTTGAAAGCAACATGATGGATCCAGTGGCGGGATCCAAAAATTTTAGTAACTGGGTTCCCATGGTGGTGGGATTCAAACTGTGATGTAGCACCAATGGGGCTGGGCGGGGCACAACGGGGGTGTGTGTGTGTGGGCATTCTGGGGTCGGGGCATTCCTGGGCGGGGCTGTGGCAAGGACGCAGCCGCTGCACTGGTCCTTGGGTGGGAAACGAATGCATGCAGGCGCAGGCTGCCACACACGCCGGTGCACCTCCTGCTAGACTGCTTCAAGTTCTGCGTGCTGAGGAGCGGAGGAGGGGAGTAACTAAGGCAAAAATCACATGGCAAAATCACCAATTAGTAACCCCCTCTCAACACACACAAATAATTAGTAACCTACTCTTGGGAACCTGTGAGAACCTGCTGGATCCCACCTCTAGATGGATCCCAAAAACTCGGAAGGGCATTCATTTTGTAGGAGTTGTATCCTGCTCTAGTGTCAGTCCCTGGCCTCCATGAAGCCCTTTTAATGGGAGCAGGGGTTACCACTCACAAACATTATGTGATGATATGAGAATGTCAAGGTCATAAATCAGTCAAGATTAACACACACCCAGGTCCCTTCCTCACATGCTGAATAATGCACTTTCAATTCACTCTCACAACTGTTTGCAAGTGGATTTTGCTTTTCTGCACAGTAAAATCCAGTTTCAAAGTGCACTGAAAGTGGGTTCAAAGAGCATTATTCTGCATGTGCAGAAAGGGCCACAGAGGGAGGGGGGACAGTGTATCCCATACACAAATCTATGATTTTTTAAAATAAAATGTAGATTTGCATCGTCCTGACATCTTTCACTTATTGCTCATTTTTATTTGATAAAATTAACTGCTTCAGTTGCTACTCATCTATCCTAAGCTTCAATGCCATCTTCCCTGCTATCAAATTCTGCTAACTTTTTTATGCATCCTTCAGTCACACCAGTCTGAGATATTTATGGCATGCTTATTTCTGCTTCATTTAGATCTGTGGAATTTGCTGCTGAAAATTCATTGATCATTACCCAGAGGCTAAGATTTTTAAACATTGAGGTGCTATAAATTCAAAACTATTGAGAAAATAGGTTTTGCCTTTGAAAATTCTATGATTTATGGAACCTTAGGCTTAGATGGTCAATACTGCAAATACTGCAATACTGCAGACCCAAATTATATTTTACATAACCATCAAATGTTTGTCTTTTATTTTAAAATCATACAATTAATTGTGAAATTTACAACTACCTTGAGATAGAAATGCAAGGAAATTTATTCTGCTACTAACAGTACATTTTTACTATTGTTAACAAATATAGACATTTTGCTGATCACATTTTGATCACATCATAGAGAACTATGGAGGAAGTCAATGCTGTTTATCTGGAATTAGTAAAAAAAATTTCTCATTGTTAAAGTAGGACATACACATAGGTAAAAGGAGGCATAGAATTCAGTTCAGATAATACATTATTCATTAAAAAGAGTCCAAAGCAAGAAACCAGGTACTGCTCTTAACACGTTTTTAATTTCTCTACATCTTTTCATCCCAACATCTGAAGTGAACCTCCACATCCAGAAAAGGTAAACCTCTGAATACCAGTGCCAAGAGGCAACATCTGGGAAAAGTCTTGGCCTCTAAGCCCTGTTGTACAACCTCCAGAGGAACTGGTTGGCCATTGTGTGAGAAAGGATGCTGGACATATGGACCACTGGCCTGATCCAGCAGGGCTTTCCTTTTATTCTTATCACAAAGTGTTTGATACTCCTATTCATTCCTGACATTATCTTAACCATATCTTGATACTCCTACTGCATCATTACATTGCCACAGACTTTGCTCAATTTACTGTCATCACCTTCCTGGGTTACTGTCCAGTGTAATTTAATTCAGGTTCTATGTGAAGCATATGCACAAACTTAAACACTGCATCTATCCAATGAAAGATGCATTACATTTTTAATTTTAAGCCTGAAGGGTTCTTTACTTTGGAATTTAGTGGGATGTTCAGTTCACTCTTTGCCACATGGTGCTGTTCACAGCTTTGTTCTGCATGAAGCAAGAATATGCTGTGCCCCTCTTCCAAGCCATAATTCTTTTGAGAAAGATAGCCATCAAAGAGGCTGGAAATGGGAAATGTCTAACAATGTATTGGAAAAGTACAGAGGATGTCAAAGAGATGGCTGGCAGAACGGGCAGAAATTGGTCAGAGGCTCACAGAATGCCCAGAGAGACTTCAGTCTAATGATAATATGCAAAAGCTCTAGCTTCAAAGTTATTTACATGGAGAGGGGAAAAACAAAACTGGTTGTTGTGGGTCTTCCTGGCTATGTGGCTGTGGTCTGGTAGATCTTGTTCCTAATGTTTCGCCTGCATCTGTGGCTGGCATCTTCAGAGATGTATCACAAAGAGAAATCTGTTATACACTACTACTAATTTGGCTAATTTGCTCAAGTGGCTAAAAGGAATCTGGCAGTTAGCATGGCCCCTCCTAGAAGCCAAAAATCCAAGGCTTGCGGAGCACCTCAGGCGAGACCCACAAAAAGCACCAGGGTTTCTCAACTGGCTGCAGCTGAGCCCTTACTAGCTCAGGTTTCCAGGGATAAGACCCACCTTAGGCCACGGACCACTGCAGTTCAGCCTGCACAAAATAAACCATGCGCTGAGCAACCAGTAAGGGGGCTGAGCCAGTCCACAGCCAAAAATTCTCGAGCTGTTCTCCTGAGATGCAGTAAGAGCCCCAATCCTGCTCCCATGGCCAGTTCTCCATGGCCAATAGGAGCAGCAGTGGCGTAGTGGTTAAGAGCAGGTGCATTCTAATCTGGAGGAACCAGGTTTAATTCCCCGCTCTGCCGCTTAAGCCGTGGAGGCTTATCTGGGGAATTCAGATTAGCCTGTGCACTCCCACACACGCCAGCTGGGTGACCTTGGGCTAGTCACAGCTTTTTGGAACTCTCTCAGGCCCATCCACCACACAGGGTGCTTGTTGTGAGGGGGGGAAGGAGATTGTAAACCCCTTTGAGTCTCCTACAGGAGAGAAAGGGGGATATAAATCCAAACTCTTCTTCTCTACCCAGCTTGGTGCAATGGCCCCAGTCAATGGGGCCAGGGCTTTTGGTCAGAATAATGGCCTGGCCACACCCCCACCAAATAACACATGGCTGGCGTTGGGCAACATGATTCAGGACATGGCTAGATCATTCATGCAACTGTCCCAGAACAATAGCTGGCTCCAAAACATATCTCCACTACCCATGTCTAATGCCCAGGCCCCAGCAACCCTGCATCAGGGGGCTCCCAAGAGAGGAATGTGCCTTTGCTTTCTCCACAGGACAACAAAGATCCTGAAGTAATTTCATCAGCCGGAAGAGGTGCTGAGGATGATCATCCCTCTGGATCTCGCTCAAAGAAGAGGAGTAAGAATTCATTGCGACACAGGGATTTGCGACACAGCGAGGAACGCTCATTGTCTAGTAAGTACTCCTCAGATTCTAGTCACAGTGATGGGAATTATTGGGTGGTTTGGGAGGGGATCCCAATACTGTCCTCAGCATTAGCTAAGAGCAGGGACACTAGTTTAGGACTCGCTAATGAGGATCCCCTCAAAATTATGACACTTTCAGGGTCTGCTCCCCTTCAGGATCCACCGGGATGGCACCTCCCAGAAAAGGTCCAGGACAGGGTCCTTAATGGGTATTTTGTAGATATTTTCAGTTTTGCAAGGTCCAAGGGCTCCCAGGGTATAATTGGAAGAGCCCCAGCAAAGAGCTTTAGGCCCAAGTGAGTTGAGAGGTCTTTTGAAAATTGGTTAGCTGGGTATGGTGAGTTCACCATGTTAATCTCCGCGGTTTACCAGCTAAGGCCCTGGCAGCTCACATCCCATTACTGCAATGTGTTTAAGGTCCATTCCATTGCTGGTGATGCAGCGACACTAAAGGAGTTGCATAGGAGCACCTCCCACAATCCTAGCACATGTTGGGACCTTGTTCATAACTGGGTCTGGACTATGTAAACCCTTTCTAAAATCCCAGCAGCAAAATTTTAGGAGACACACCATGTTTAAGGGGGAAGGTTGTCTTGTTTTGCTGGGAATTCAACTCAGGCAGATGTCAGGGGGCTAAGTGTAAATTTGATCATGCATGTGAACTTTGCTTTGGCCCAAATGCATGTCCCACAAGAGGATGGATCATGCTTATCACATTACCAACTGGCCTGTGTCTTCTGTATCTGCCTCAAAAAACTACACTTGCCACCCATGGCATTTGGCTTGCACTCCTTCTGAATTGGAGTTGCCTCTATGGCTACTTCCCTGGGTTGGTCCCCCTGGGAGAATTCAGTCATTAGGTTATTGGTGCTCTAAGGCCTATAGGTCTTACACCTGGCCCTTGTCTCACAATTAATATCCCCTGTCTTCTAGTTTTTCCTGGTTCAAGGCAACATCTTTGGATTGTCAGTCACAGCATTGTCTACTGGGCTTCATGCTATGCGGCATCATCAGGTTGGAGCTGGAATGTTGGTCTACCGGCTGGAACTCACTTGTCTTGGTACGGCATCAGAAGAATGCACTGGAATTCTCTACTACCCTTGCTCAAAGAGAAGGTGAAGCAATTTGGTCCACCTCAAGCCCTTGTTATCCAACTTGGGGGAAATGACTTGACTGCGGTCAAGCAGATTGCATTATTACAGACAATGCTTGTGGACCTAGACTCCATTGTTAAGTTGCTGCTGGGCACTACCATCTTTTGGTCCAAACTGTTGAAGAGGCAGGCTGGGCCCATCACACGCATCCCCACCCTCCTCTCCCTTTATGAGAGGGATGTTTCTATACCTAAGAGATGTACTGCAATTTAGCATTTAAGGATGAGAAAGGATTATTAGAAAGCATTCTCATTATGTATATCACAAATGATTTAAAAATTGTTAGATATCTGCTTTTAAACTGGTTAATCAGTTACTTAAATGAAGTCAGCTGTTTATGCAATCAGTGAATTCATTTGTGACCTAATCCTGCGAGCCATTATTCAAAACATGTATAAAGTTGGGGCAAGATTCCAAAGCAGGGGCACAACTTTACCAAGTAACAAGATTTAATGCATTGCCTTAAGCATCTGTTAGAATTCAGGAAGTGAGTGGGGGGAGGAGAGTCTGTGTGGAATAGAATCAGGATTTGGCTTAGAGACAGACAACAAAAATTAACAAATATGTACAGTACATCATTAAACAGAAAACTGAAGGATGTGACCTTGTGAATGGAGCAGTAAGTACCCAAAGGGCACTATTAAAGTTATTTACAAAGTGACTCTATTTTTCAATCTAGGATAAAAGTTTTGCCTTGGGGCTATGTTCCCTGACATTTATATTAAATTAATTCAGCTTTTATTTACTTGCTTATAGCAATTGTTAGGCATTTGTGTGCTCCATCAGCTAACTAAAGTGTTAGTTCATTTTTTAAAAAAGTCTGCAGCAGTTTCTTTCCAGAAATCACGGCACTAGAATCAACTAGGCCCGTAATTGCGGCAGGGGGCAGAGCACATGGTAAGAGCTCCAGAAGAGTGTCATGCATGACTCTGGGCCGGCCTGGTGGCTGTGCTGGACCCCCCGGCAATAAGCATGCTGGCGCATGTGGGCATTAGACTGGAGCACGCGCCCTATATAAGGCAGCACGCAGTTGCTCTGGCCCCTTTTTCGACGCCTGGAAGGGAACTGACCCACCTGCCCTCCCTGAAGCAAGGGATGGGATTTTAGCTTTATCGTCACAGCTCTGTGGGTGGTTTGGGTAGAGGAGCACATCTTTTGGGGGAGGGGCAAGCTTGCATGCCGGACCACCCCGCCTATGGGGGCCTCCATAAGAGGTTTGGGGTGGGGCAGGCTCAGGGAGCATGCTGCAGAGGCCCCTGCTAGCAAGCCCGACACCCTAGCAGTGTGGGGGCCATGAAGAAGGGGCAAACACCCTGTGACCTCTCTGTCCTCCCCAATAAGTTTGGGGTTGAAGCCGGGATCAGCCATGGATGCTGACCAGCAAATAAGATGCACTCCTCTTGCTCGCCCAGCTTTGGTATAATAATTATATTAATAAAGGGCTGTGACCCATTTCAATCCAAGCCATGTCTGTAGCTATTACAAAGTAGCCTATGCACATCTGGCCGCAAATGGAAGAGATAGAAACACATCTTTGAACCAATATTGCAAGTGAGCCCCAGTCCAAAATCTGAATGTCTTCTGTTTCAAGGGAAATAATACAAATAAAGTGTCACGCATTTTGAAGGCTTTGTTAGCATAAGTGTATTTTGTTTTCACTATTTTTCTTTCATGGTGTCCTCTTTATTTAAGTTATATAACTGAAAGGGAAATAGATTTTCAGTCTTTTGATACTGGGTTCTAGAGCATGGCATACTTCTTTATTAATGGCAACCATCTTAGCCTTATAAATTTAAATTAGAATGTAATTAAATGTCACACTTAATGGTAACGTTTTCTGTTTCTATCCAATATGACAACTCATGGCAGAGATTTAGGCATTCCAATATTCTCATAGAGATAATATCAGTATTCAAAATTAAAAACATTTCACTGTGTAGATGTGACTAATCGTTCAAACAGTTGGATGCAGACAAGTACTTTATTAGTCTTGCCTAGAATGTTATATAAGGTAAATGAAGTACAGAATGGAATCAGTTCTAATGCATAAAAAGTAGAAGTTCCATCAAGACATAGCTTTTTTGTTGTAATTGTTAAGCAATTTCATTCCAATCACAAGTATGATACCGCAAGCAGTTCAAAGATTGTTAAGGATGGTTGGGACAGTCTGAAGATTTGGGGTTATACAGACTGAGGTGACTAAGCCACCCCCATGCCACAGGGAAGAAGGAAGATGATGCCCACCCTCCTCACCCTTGCACCTGGGAAAATTACCCCATTTCCTGGGGAAATTGCTACCTGCACTTCTCATTCACAGCAACCAGTTAAGATTGGCCTATCCCAGTGGTGGGATCCAAAAATTTTAGTAACAGGTTCCCATGATGGTGGGATTCAAACTGTGGCGTAGCACCAATGGGACTGGGCAGGGCATGACAGGGGCGTGGCTGGGCATTCCGGGGGCAGGGCATTCCTGGGCGGGAAACGAATGCATGAAGGCGCAGGCTGCCACGCATGCCGGTGCACCTCCTGCTAGACTGCTTCAAGTTCTGCGCGCTACTGCTGAGAGGAGGGGCGTAACTAAGGCAAAAATCATGTGGCAAAATCACCAATTAGTAACCCCCTCTCGGCACACACAAATAATTAGTAACCTACTCTCGGGAACCTGTGAGAATCTGCTGGATCCCACCTCTGGTCTATCCTCACCAAACCATCAGGCCCTGTTGGGGTGAGGAGACAGCACCTGACACCCTTATCCAGCACAGGATTTATCTATAGCCTTAGCAGGCTGAAGCCTAGGGCCTCAAAATCTAGGGGGCCTTTGGTCAGGGTGTGTAATATTTTTAACAATGTCATAAGCCTTTTTTACACATGCTATTATAATGCATGGTCACCTCTAAACAAGCCTTCAATCATTTTCCTTGCACTCATTTCAGATTGATACTGATTTAAGCCAACAACTTGACACTAGCATTGATTTCTGTATTGATTTTGTCCTTCCTGGACTTCACCGAAGTGGACCCTATTTTGTGAGAACTTTTGGATGATTTTGCTATGAAGAAGACTAGAAAAAACATTGTAGTCATGTATTTGATGACTGTCGTTTCTTTATTTCTTAATATGTATTTTAAAACTGTTTAATGACCACACAAAATGGGATCTAAAAGTGTCACATGGATATTGTCAGTAGTCATTATCATCTAATTAACACTTCTCACGCAATTAAATGTGTAAGGTCAAGGGTTTTTTTAAGTATGTAACAGTAAACTTACAGTTCCATTTTCCTAAAAATTCTTGCTTATTCCACAAAATGTGTGTGTGTGTGTGTTTTTGATTATTTATTTATTTATTTATTTATTTATTTATTTATTTATTTATTTATTTATTTATTTATATCCTGCCCACTCCTTATCATGCTTAGGTTCAGGGCAGTGTACAACATATAAAATCATACAAGTTAAAAATACTAAAGCAGTAGCATTATAAATAAAAGTATCTAAAAATGGAGTAAACAAACTAACCATACCAGAGGGAGGGGAACATGGATATATTCAAGCTGTCCATAAAAGTTGGTGGATAGTGGTGGGAGCCTGGTAGCATGGTGTAGGATTGCAGGTGGCCTCAACCAGAAGTCCAGTGATACATCTCTGTCTTACAAGCTTTGCAGAACTGAATAAGGTCCTGCAGGGACCTGGTGTCTGCTGACAGTGAGTTTCCCCAAGCTGGAGCCAGGGCTGAGAAAGCCCTGGCTCTGGTTGAGGCCAATCGAACATCTCTGGGGCCAGGGACCACCAGTAAATTTCTGTAAGAGGAGTGTAAAGCCCTCTGCTAGCAATATGGAGAAATGCAGTTCCTGAGATATGAAGGTTTAAGACTGCTCAAGGCCTTAAAAGTAAAAAATGCCACCTTGAACCTGATCCAAAATTCAGCCAACAACTAATGCAATTGGTGCAGGATGGGAGTAATGTGCTCCCTCTCTGTCCCACTAGTGAGGAGCTTCACTGCTGCATGTTGGACCAGCTTTAATTTCTGGATCAATCTGAAGGGAAATCCGACATAAAGTTAGCTGCAGTAGTCTAGCCTGGAGGTGACCTTTGTGTGAATGAGGTTGGTATGGGAGATGTAAGGGGCCAACTGCTTGGGCTGCTGACGATCATAGATAGAGAGGACCCCCCAAGTTACTCCCAGGCTCTTAGCAGAAGAGGCAGGTTGTAAAGCCACCCTATTAAATCAGTTGGAATCCCTCCCCCTACCACCCAAACCCAACCATAGGACCTCCATCTTTGATGGATTTAATCTAAGCCTACTCTTTTCCAACCAGCCAGCCATGGCCTCCAGACACTGAGCCAGTACATCTAGGGCAGCAACCAATGAGCCCTCCATCAACAGAACAAGCTGGGTGTCACTTGCATATTGGTGACAACCCAGCCCAAAGCTCTGGACCAGCTGAGCCATGGGCCTCATGTAGATGTTAAACAACAATGGGGAAAGAAGGGCCCCCTGCGACACTCCACAAATAAGCAGGTGTTGCTGAGACATCTCTTCCCTGAGTGCCATGTGCTGTCCCCAGTTCTGGAGAAATGTGACCAGCCACATTAGGGCTGTACCCCAAATCCCAGTTTCAGTGAGGCAGTGGATCAAAAGATCATGATCTACCATGTCAAAAGTTGTGGTTATGTCTAATAACAGCAGCAGTGCTGACCTGTCTCAATCAAGCCAGAAATCATCCTTGATGATGCCTAACATGGCGACTGTCCCATGGCCAGGACAGAAGCCAGACAAGAAGGGATCTAACACCACTGAATCCTCCAGAAACATCTGCAGCTTTTCTGCAACCACCATCTCATCTACATTTCCCAGAAATGATACATTCAAGACTGAATGGTAGTTAGTCAGATCTGCCAGGTCCACCTTATGAGCTACTAGGTATTCCCATGGCATCATGGTCTTATTATTTATGGACCTGGTGTTGCGCAACACCAATGTGGAAGAAGGGTAAAACTTCCTTAGTCTACCATCCTCATTTCTTGGGATGGGACAAGGGTCAGAAAGGGGATGAGCATTCCTGTGTTTACTCCTTTCAATTGGTCTCCTCCCACCACTGTACTTTCCCCATGCCATAACAACTGGGATCCCCAGCCCAGTTCTAGCCTCCCAAAAATGGACCATTTCTTTCTCCCTCCTCTATCAGAGATACACTCAATACAGACTAAAATGCAGCAACTTAGGCTACAAAACCAGCCGCTGCCCTGGGCCTTTCCACTAATAAGCCTAATATATTTAAATCCTAAAAGAGACCACCCCTCTAGCTCCCCATCTAATATTAACTAATTAGGATCAATAACTTAGCATATCACCAATAGCAAGTCCAACTCCCCAAGGATTCAATAAATTACATACCCCAGTTCATTAAAGTTAACATAAGATTAAACACAATCAACTTTATACACCCCAATCAGCAGTATTAGTCTGACACTCTATCAACACAGTTTACCTAATAATTATGTCTAACTCCCTGACAATTCTTGCTTAGTCCTGAACAACCACAATATTACTAAACAGAGTTCCTAAATCATGTACACTCCCCTAATAATCTAACTAGATAAGCTAAAACGTCTGAGTGGAATTTATAAATGCTAGAAATGAAAACATAACTCCCCACTTAAAGCCAGAGTCTCTGATCTAATATTAAAGAACTATGTGATTTTCCACAAGAATTTTCAGCATGATTCCAACCAGAGCCAATGAGCTGGTTATGGCAAAAAAAATAATTCATTTTTTAAAAATCATGACAATATTTAACAGTAACACCTTATGTCCTTTTGTTAGGGGGATGCTATCTAGCTGATTGAGATGCATTCCTAACTCAAGGTAATACAACTATATATAAATACTGCTACAAGATATATGTAACCAGCCTGCTTTATGGTACCACTGCCATCTGGTGGCATTCTTTCTTTTACTTTATGACTTCACATGCTCTGTAGATAACTAGGCTTCCCCCTGACACCCTGATCTCATGAGATATGGTGTTGTTTCTGTTGTTCCGTGGAGGCAGGATGCCAGGTGGCTCTCTATCACTATCTGTCACTGACTTTGGGGTGTCTAGGCTCCTTAAATTCTTTCTTTCAAATTTCTTGGGAAAATGGGAGGGGGGATTGACAACAGGGATAAAGGAGATGTCAAAGACCAGATTTGCCAGAACTGGCTCTGCCAAGCTTTGGTGCTCTGAACATGTCAAAAAATACTGCTGATCAATAACATAGAGTCCTTTTATTGGCTTAAGGTTCGAGGCCTAACACCTTTAGAGGAGAAATTGTGAATTGCGGAATTTTAAACACCCATCACCATTCTTGACTTTATTCAGTTTTGTTTAAAACACTCTTTCATCTTCTTCTAGTTGTGAGGGAGGGGTGGGGGTGGGTCCTCACAAGTAGAATTGCCTAAGACCTCTCTTCATCTAAAGCCAGCACTGCCCTTGTCCCCTGGCAGCCAGGAGAAGCATCTTCCCATCCTTCATGCCCCTAGCTGGGCTGCAGGGAAGTGGGAACAAGGAATATTTCCTTTCTTTCCAGTAGCATCAGGGATAGATGAGGATAGGTATTTTCCTTCCCTCCCCCTGCAAAGCAGTTAGAAACTACCATTACTGCTGGTTCTTCTCATTCCCCTCAGTCAAGGTAAGGAGAAAGAGAGCTGGGTCCTCCTTGACAGAGGGAGGGAAAGAGGGATTTGGCTCTCCTCCTGCTACCCACTGGGCTGGGGGCCTCCTGAAGCAGACCCCAATGCTGCAGGTGGGCAAGTACAGCTTGAGGTGGCTATAGATCTTATTGCCCTCCCCTGTCACTGTAACCATTCTAGAAGATCTTCTCAAGATCCCTAGTAGATGGGCTGCCCCAATTCTGGACAAAGGGGAGAAATCATATTCATTCATCAGTTGATTGTCTGGCCATGAAAGCCTGGAACTACTTCACCGCCATGGAAACCCTTGGCAGAGTACTGTAAGTGAGACAAGAGGAAGACAAGTATGATATACTTATTTTTTTAATTATACCAATTCCTTTTCACATTATGAATTAGCGACATTACAAGTGTAATAAAAATAAACACTTAAAAAATGAAATCAGTTAAAAAATGTACATACTAAGCAAAATGTATCCAGAAGGTTCAACTAAGTGGTGATAATGGAAAAGGTGTACCTTATCTGCACTGAGACATTGCATTGATACCCTTTATTTGAAATGTTTTGATTAGAGGTGTATAACCATTAACTTTCTGCTAAACTTCCAATTTTGCCTCCCCAATAAATAGATTTTGATCTTAAATATCAGAGAGGATACCGGTTTAATACAGATACAAGTATTGACAGATTATCCCTCCAGCAAGTCAGGCAGGTCCCAGGACTCAAATGTTGTTGCTACAGGGGGAAAGTTAAATGTAGTATCTCTGGTGTAGATAAGTGGGTGCAAAGGAGCAACAAGGCAGATACGTCATACACACAAATGTCCTTGTTGAAGAGATAAATGCTTGGCAGAGGGAAAGGGACATTTATATGGCTGGTATGAAGATGAGTAAGCATATCAATAGTCAGGATCTCACCCTGAATGTCTCAAGAGGTTTACAGTTTCAAGAACTTTCTATCTGTGGAAATATTTCAGTGCCCAGATGATGAAATACAGAGCCTTAAAATTGAGCCTTGTAGCATCTGTGTATGATGTTAGCTGCTGTGGGACCTGCTAGGAACATAGCGTGCTTCTCAACGATTCTTTCATCCTTCTGCACTCCAGATGTCTGGGCCCCTGGGACACAGATATTTTAGGGCACCCCCAGAGGAATGCATTGAGGTCACAATAACTTGGTGACTGCACACTCAAAACTATTTGGGGCTAGATTTGGTACTGCCTCAGGCTGATTCATGTTGCTGAGCAGTGAATATCTGTTCTCTATCAGGGAGTTCATATTATGGCCTATAAATATTATTTGCTCAGCAAAAATAATAATGTGATACTTCATAATTCAAACAGATATATATTATAAATTACTAATGTTATATTTTATCAACAGACCAATAGTCGTCACATTTTAAGATAGATGAATATTATGAGATTGCTCTTAACATCATACTAAAATCATAAAATCACAAAACATCTTAATATAACTTCAAGCAGTTTTCCCACTACTTTGCATTATACATTTTATTATATGTATATATTATATTTAATATTTCAAAGTATGCATTGTTCAAGCCAAGTAAGCTAAAAATGGAAAATTCAGAAACAAGAAAACAGGATTCTGTGAAAGAATTCACATTACAAAAACTGCTCAATATCATAAATCAAAAGCAATGTAAAGTGATTTGTTTTATTGTAGTTGTTAGATTGTATAACTATACTATCGATCCACACAACCAAGCTGGACAACATCAGCAAGGTGCTGACTGTTGATGCATTTTGATGATTGGAAAGTTATGCCAGTTGTTTCCAAAAGGTTGATTTAATGACATTGCAATTTCTCAGTGTGCTCAGAAAACTGAGGATTCATTGTTCTCCTATGGGCCTAATTCTACTGTCACTAATGAACCACAGATAAAATCAGCCATGGTTTCATGTTACATCTAGACTGACCCAAAATATTGTGGCCACAGAAAGCAGGTTGGACGTTGAGAACTGGATTTATTTTTCAGTGTCCCATCACACATCATCCTCAGAACAGAGAAAAAATAGTAACATAAAGATCATCAGTGCACCACAGAAAGTGCATTTTTATTCTGCCAAACCCCAAAACAAAAAATATATATCCTTTTTAGAATGGGAACATGTTGGGAGAAACAAGAAAACCAAATGTTGAAGACAACAACAACATCTGGAACCCCCATAACAACTGGCTGTACAAATGATGATAGTTGAATGACACTTCACTAATGTGGATGAAGTCAAAGGGCCAAACTACACAGTACTTGTTCTATGAGTTGGGTCTGGGTTCCCTAACACATTTTCATCTTAGTCATGTAGCAGTTGCAGGGAATGTTACTTTGAAAGCCTGCAATTAGCCTCTTGACAGTGGTATGAGGGGAGGGGAAGGCTCCTGCCCCCCAGTAACTTTTCCAGTGCTGAAGCAGCCATAGTGGGGAGTTATTTGCATAACTGAAATTGCATGTGAAGTATCCCCAGCAAAACACGGCACCATGTTTTGTATGTAGATCACTGAATACAGCAATATTCCTCCATAGCCTGTTGTACATAGTGAAAAGAATTTATGAAGAAATCCAGATGTGTATTGGGGGAAATGGTGCCTGGAGACATCCACTTCTCCAGGAGCCCACTTGTGCCCCCTGTGCCACCCTGCATTCAGGGGGTGGCTTGGGGGTGCCACCTCAAGCCCTGCCTCCAGCCTCTGTGCAGACCAAGCTTCACTCCCGGCCACCGTGCAGGCCAGCAGTGCCTGGAGAGGCCAAAAGCCAGCCTGCACAGAGGCCAGGAGGCGGAGCTCAGCAGCAGGGCCCTCATGCACCCCCACCGCCATGTGCAGTCCTGCCCCATGCACAGTCCCACCCCTGGCCTCCATGCAGGCTGAACCCTACCCCCAGCCTCCATGCAGGCTGGCTGGAGCTGGGAAGGCCCAAAGCTGGCCTGCACAGAGGCAGGGGCAGGGCTCAGCAATAAGTGGCCCAGGCAGGTGCTGTGGCTGCCCACCACCGAGCCCTGTCCACCTCCTCACTGCAGGCTGGGTCCTGAGCCAGCCTTCAGGGAGGCAGGGGGCTGGGCTCAGTGGCATGTGGCTGGGGTACACAACTTTTGGTAACTCGGTGCCCCCCCACATGACCAAAAGGTGTGTGCCTGGGAACATGGGTGATCCCATGTCTCTATAGGCCTTACGCCTCTAAAGAAACTTTCCATTGGCTGCATTCAATTCTTGTGACTAGCAGCAGAGAAACTCTGATTGGATATGCTGCTCCTGCAATTGGGACTGTTTGAATCAAGCTGTCTGGACAAATGAAAATAAAGATCTTCCTTTGTACAAGCAACTTGATCCAAAAGTTCCCTGTTTGCTCAAGCTGCAATTCACCTTGGCAACTGAATGCAGGCACAGCAGCTAATGGTATCCCTGCCTGATTACAGTTTAATTGTAGCATGATGTGATGTCTAAATAAAACCATTGTGAGCTATGGGCCTAGTCTAGGGTGACCATCCGTCCCTTTTTTGGCGGGACACTCACGATTTTTTATAATTCGTCCCTCGTCCCGCAGCGTTTCAAAAAAGTCCCGACTTTTGAAAGACAGGCACGCCTCTGCTCAACAACCTCCCTTCCCTCCACGCTCCCTCCTCTTTTCTTAGGTCCCCAGCCCGGCTTCTCCACCCCTGCGTATTCCTTCATCCACCCACTCTTTCCCCGCCTACCTCCTGCACTCTCCTCTCAGTTCTCCCGAGCCGCTTCCAGCTGAGAGAGCTGACCCGGCTCTTCGCGCTGCGGCTGGCGGCGGCTGGGCGTGGGCCTCAGCTTGCCAGCAGCCCGCCGGTCCCCAGCCCCTCCCCGCCGGGCTCTCAGCTGTTAAGGCCCGGCTTCAGGTCTCCACAGCGCCCGGCTTCTACCCGGCTCCTTTGGGGCTGGCTCCAGATCGGCCCGTTCTTGGCTCCCCCTCCCATCTCGGGCAGAGGCCGAGGGCAGCAGACGATAACCAGCACAAAGGCTGAGTGCGCTGGCGCTGGGCACAAGCGACAATATCCGGCTGAAAGGCAGGAGAACGTGGCTGGAGCCTGACCAACTGCCTCCTTGCTTGCTGGATCGCTCAGCTGAAATGCAGCGAAACAAGCCGGCGTGGATAATCTGAGGGCAATGTTTCAGGAGAAAATTAACAGAAACACCAGGCACCTTCTGCAATCCCACACACACACACAGCTCAACTCCCACAGACTGAGGATTTGGCAGAGAAAATGAGGGAGAGGGAGACTGGGATCACCAGAGGCAGGGCTTTTGGGTGTGTTTCTGCAAGTGTTAAAGACGAGATTTAATCCAGCTGGCCCTTCAGCAAGAACGACAACCTGGTGGGAAAACTTCCAGCTTTCCTTGAATTCTTTTGCATTTCACTCTGTAATAAACATCTTGGCGGGGAAGGATGCAGATGTTGCCCAGCCTGGTGCTGAATCAACAGACTGTGGAGGAAAGGAGGAGCTCCAGGGTCCCTGCCTCCACTCACTGTGGCTCTGCAGCACTATCTTTTCTCCTAAGACCCAGTTCAAAGTAAGCTAAGCTTTTGGGAATTACTCTCCTGTGACAAAGCAGGAAGATTTGGAGTTCTGCTCTCACCTCCGTTTCATCGGGTGCTGCAGGGATGGACAGCAGCTCTTCAGCTTGAACTCACAGTCTGGCCAACGGAAGGTCAAAAGTCCTGCTTTGTGGCATTGAGGCCTAAAGCTTCCCCTCTCTCCTGCTCAAACCACCTGCTGAACCCTTCACCCCTGGTGCTTTCACTTCCAGCATTGAGGAAAGATTTCTCATGTCAACTAGTTCAATTGCTACCTTCTCCTAAAGCATTTTCCTACTATCCAGATGCTACAAGACAAATTATGAGTTTTAGTTTGCTAAGAAAGAAGAAGCCTATGGATTAAAAGCTTGGTTGAGAAACAGGAAGCAAGGGTGGAGTGTAAATGGGAAGTTCTCACAATGGAGATGTGAGTGGTGTCCCCAAAGGATCCGTTTGGGACCAGTGCTCTTTAACCTATTCATAATAAATGACCTGGAAGTAGGGGTGAATTGGCCGTAAGGCCAAGTTTCGCGAAGATACAAAATTATGTAGAGTGGTGAAAGCGCCAAAGGGTGCAAGAGAGCTCCAGCGGACCTTTATAAATTAGATTGAGTGGGCTAAGAGAAATGGCAAATGCAGTAGCTTAGCGTGCATAGGGGCAAACAATTTTAAACTTCACATGCCTTCTGAGGTCAGTGCTATCAGTCCTGAACCTGGAAGAGGGATTTAGGCGTCTTAGTTGATAGTTCTATGAGAATGTCAACTCAATGCATGGCTTGGTTGATTGTGAAGAAGGCAAACTCTATGCTGGGATAGTGGGAAGGAATGGATAATAAAACTGCACAGATTGTAATGCCCTTATATAAAGAAACGTGGTGTGACGCGCCCGGAGTACTGTGTTCAGTTCTGGTCCACATTGAAGAGATAGAAAAAAAGTGCAGGAAGAGACAGCGAGGATGACTGGCGATTGGAGCACTTTCAGCACGAGGAAGGGCTGCAGCATTTGGGACTCTTTGGCTTGGAGAGGAGACATCTGAGGGTGGTTGTGTGATTGAATATAAAATTATGGGAGTAGAAAATGTTGACAGAGACAAATTTTTTTATCTCTTTCTCACAATACTAAGAACCAGGTGGAATATATTGAAAATGCTGGGAAGAATTAGGACTAATAAAAGAAACATTTCTTCCATAGCGTGATTGGAATATTCTGCCACAGAGATGGTGATAGTCCACTAACACTGGATAGCTTTAAAGGGGCTTGGACAGATTTATGGAGGAGAAGTCGATCTCTGGCTACCAATCTTGATCCTCTTTGATCTAAAGTTGCGAAATGCCTTAGTAGACCAGAGACAGGGGCAGCAGCAGCAGGCCATTGCTTTTCGTATCCTGCATGTTGAGCTCCCAAAGAGGCATCTGGTGCTTGGGCCACTTTCGCAGTGGCAGAGTGCTGCACTCTTTATGTTCTTACTTGACTATGAGGAGGTAGTCTTGAACTTTCTAATAAATGTTTAGCAATTTTCCTTGCATTTTCCTTTGAACTTTCTCTGTAGGAGAATATAATAAGTAAACTTGTAAGAAAAGAATTCATCAGAGTTGGGAATGTTTTGGAACCAAAGGGGAAAAACAGTCAATGGAACTCCAGAGGAAGCATTTTTGTTTCCTGCTTGAAAAACATTTTAAATGGTGTGTGTGCAAAGAGGGCCCCTGTGTGAAAATTCAAAGATTTACTTCTGGCTCAAAAAAGTTTGGAGATCCCCTGGTGTACAGTATTTGATGTAAAACTCAGGCATCCTGATCAGTTTTCTTTATTGCAACTTAGAGGGTTTTAATTGCAACTTAGAAGAGTATCAACAGCAATGTACTTTAACATCTCCACATGGTTATAGCATAGCATTCAGGTTCGTGCACTTATTGGCACTTTTCTAGATAAATAGTGGGTTTTTGAATTACCCGGTTGGGCACTTGGTCTGCGAAAGGTTGGCATGCATCCACTGGGATAGACAGTTGACTTGTCAAAGCACTTTCTAAAGTCAAGAATGCCACTGTGCACCTTTTTTGTTTATTGGGCATTTGTTAAAAAAAGCAAAAATAAAGGTCTCTATGGCTGATTATTCACTGGTGCTCTGCCCACAGCAAGGATGCGTTTTCTTTTTTTGGGGCAGGAATTTCTATACTTACATGATACATCCTTACAGTAAAGATCTCAAGAAGTCCTTTGTTCTCTGTGATACACCTCTGAAGATGCCAGCCACAGATGCGGGTGAAATGTTAGACACAAGATCTACAGACCATGACCACACACAGCCCGGAAAATCTACAACAACCAGTTGAGATCTGGCGGTGAAAGTCTTCGACAATAGAAGCGGGGTTGGGGTTTCTGCGCTCTTGTTAACAAAGGACTTCTGGGATCTTTGGCCTAAACTGAATCAAACATGTTATTGACTAGTTGCTGGGTTTGATCTTCTCTTCATAGAGGGTTCCACCTACAGCCTGCTCTTTCCTCAGAATCAGACTAGAATTGTACAAGGCCCATCAGAGGCAGGCCAAACAATCAAGCACTCTGTTCCCTTGCAGAGATAGAGTTAAGCTGCTCCCACACTACTAGGGAGAGCTACCATCCGCTAATCTGCTCTTTCTGAGCCAGATCTGAGCTGTCTCCCTGAGGCAGAACTCAACACTCTCTACTCCTGTATTATCCTTTCCAAGCCTTCTCAAAGGTGACTGGATGCTGGAGCAGCTCATCTAGTGACTGATTTTCCTTCAGGGCGAAGCTTCTTGTCCGATCCCTACTTGGTCCTATCAAGCCAAGTTGGAAAAGCTTATAGTGTTGCACAAAGCTCAGCTTTGCACAGTTTCACTACCCCAGCTCTTGCCCAATGTTGGAGTATGGAAACTGAAGACAGAAGCACCCTGGACAAGCTTCCAGAAAGACAGAAGCTTTACCCTGGACAAGCTAATCGCGTCAGACAGCAGTGTAGGTAGCATTTTGTTCTTGGACACTTGTGCTAAAATAAACCAGTCATTGCTGTGGTTCCTCAAGACTTGCCTTCTACAGAGCACATATGGAAGTTTTTTTTACAGTAAAGTTTCCTGGAATACCAGAACGATTTGTAAAGGGAAGAAACTTAATAAGACTCTTCATAAAACAATAAAGTGTTTAGATTGGTCAATGGAGCATTGATGTTAAAAGAATCTGACCACCTAGCATTGGTAAAGTAGTTAGGATCTCAGTACTTCAGTGATGAGCAAGAAGCAATCAACTGCAACATATTTTGTTTTTTTTAAAGGAAATAAGCACATTTGAGCAAGGTTTTGTGGGGATGGTCTTGCATTAATAACAAGGCTTGCCAGCTAGTGTGAACAGATGCTCTGAGCTCTCCTGACTTTTGTTTTGTTCTTACTTTGGGCAAATGACAGATTTACAGGAGAGGTCTAATAAAATTTGTTCTTAGGTGGCTGTGGCTTCTCCTTCCCCCTCCTCGGTCTCTCTCTCTCTGACTCCCGCCGCCTCCCCTCGCCTGGCCCCAGCGCGGCGGGGGCCAGCGACCTGCGTCAATCCAGGCCTGGGGGGGAGGAAGGCGGTGACCCATGCCACAGCCCCGCTTGATCAATGGTGTCCCACTTTACCAATGTTAAAATCTGGTCACCTTAGCCTAGTCTTATAGCATGTTGTTCATTCAAGGCAGGAAAGGGTTTTTTTTTTTTTGCTTTGGATCTGTATGCTTTACTTACTGTACACAAGTTTATATTTTCATCAGTAATGATTACATGATGCCCATGACCAGTATTTTCAAGTGCTGTGAGTATTACCATAGTGTCAAAATTGCCACTTGCCTGCCTAACATTTAAAATCAAAATTACGCATGTGCACTATTGAAATATTTATAAATCTTAACTTGCCTCACAGTTGCTAAAATGTGCACTGCTGATGCTTGTTATGTTCTACTATGCTGCCTGGTAAATTTGAATACTTTCTTATTGGCTCCTTTCCTTTTGTTGCTACTGTCTTATATCCACTTGTGGGACTAGAATCTCTATTTAGCCCCACTCAGTTACATTTAGAAAGACTAATGAAGTAAAAATACCAAAGACTCAGGCTTTGAGAAAGAAAAATTATTTTACTGTGTTGTTCACAGGGTGGTTTCTCTAAGAGAGAATCACACCCAGCCAGACAAAGCCCTTCATCTTTTATAGATACAAAGAATACATATGTCACAATTCAAATCCCTCCCCTTACATACATACTTTTGCCATTTTTCTCCAAGATCAAGTCCTCTTAGGGTTGGTCAATACTAAAAAAAATTGGTAAAATTCGGATTTGGGTATTTTGGGGCATAAAATGATTTGTATACCTGAATCCGAATCATAGCAGATTCGGATATGCCCAAAAATTCGGGTAAATCCGAAAAATTTGGGTCCGTTTTATTATTTTTTTTTGAATTTTTGGTGTTTTTACACGTTTTGGCCTGCAGGGGACGCAATTTTAAAGCTAGTGGCACTAAACTTTCAGGATATCATATGGGGATTATCCTGATGATTCTCCCCAAGTTTGGTGCAGTTTGTTTCAGGGGGGGGGGCAAAGTTATTGACCCTCAAAAGGGGTGCCCCATCCCCCATTGTTTCTAATGGAAGCTAACAGGAGATGGGGGGCTACACTTTTGAAGGTCCATAACTTTGGACCCCCTGAACCAAACTTCACCAAACTTGGGGAGTATCATAGGGACAATACTTGCATGATAAACCCCTTGGGAAATTTTTTGGTGACAGTAGCTCCTAAAAGTGCACTCCCTTTCATTGAAGTCCACTCCAAAGGAAATTTCCACACAGATTCTGTGCTCTGTAGTGGCTGGCTGGTTGGTTTCAATCTGCAGCCAATGGGAAGCTCTTTTCTGTAGGGAGGGGCACTGTGGAGTGCATTATTTCATCATGGTAAACCCGACAAAACTTTCAGGGTAGTCTTCAGGAGAGTCTCTTCGCGATGACACCATCCAGGTTTGCGTGACCGTTACTTCAAGGGGTTCAATGTTATGGGTAGGGTCCATCTCCCACACTGCCCCCCATGAGAGCAAAGTTCCTCAAACTCTGGATGGTGTCATTCTAGAGACTCTCCTGAAGATGTACCCCTGAACATTTTGTGACTGTACCTTGATAAATGTGAACCTCCACAAGCCTCCACCAGAGAATTCCCCCCATTGACAGCGAAATGCAGAAGTCACTGCTGCAGAAAAAGAATATTGGGCAAATTTTTTTGGGGTGATACCACTACTGCAGGGAGCGCATTTTTAGACATATCAGCACTAAAATATCAGGGGTATCATCGGGTGACTGTCCTGGATGACACCCCCCAAGCTTGGTGCAGTTTGGCCGAAGTTTAGGGCCAAAGTTATGGACGGCCCTGCAAAATGGTAGCCACCATCTCCCTCAGCTCCCATTAAAGGAAACAATGGGGGGGGGATAGAGAGGCCCCTTTGAGGGGTCCATAACTTTGGCCCCCCTGAACCAAACTGCACTAAACTTGGGGGTGTCATCAGGGACAGTCTCCTGATGATAATTCTGAAACTTCGGTGCCACTAGCTTTAAAAATTCCGGTTTTCATGTTTCAATCACGCCTCCTGCACATGAAGCCTGGGCTGGAGTGAGTGAGTGGTGAAACCACTTGCCAAACCAGCATTTTTAAAGCTTTTAGTGACACTAAACTTTCAGGGTACTCATCACTAGAGACTGTCCTGATGAGTATTCCCCCACAAAGGTTTGGTGCAGTTTGAGTTCTAGGGAGCCAAAAGTTAATGGACCTCTCAAAGGTGTAGCCCCGTCCTCTATAAGCCTTCCCATTGGAAACAATGGGGGATAGTTGCACCCCTTTTGAGGGTCCATACCTGAACCAAACGGCACCAAACGCTTGATGAGTGGCAACATCAGGACAGTCACCCGATGATACCCCTGATCAATTCTGGTGCCGATACATCTTCAAAATGTGTCCCCTGTAATTCTCAGAAATTTGCCCAAGATTCTAGCTTTGTTCTGCAGTGATTCTAGCTGTCATTAAAGCATCAATGGGAGGCCGGTAGAGGGCTGTGAGGTGCACATTTCTGAAAGTAGTATGGTCACAAAACTTTCAGGAGGTATCTTCAGGGAGAGTCTTCTGGATGACACCATCCAGGTTTTGGGGATTTTGCCTTCGGGGGGGGGTTTACACTTTCTCATGGGGACCCCAAAAGGGTAGGGCCCATCTCCCACTGCCCCCCTGAAGTAAAGTTGCCCAAACCTAGACGGTGTCATCCAGAGACTCTCCTGAAGATACCCTGAAAGTTTTGTGGGTTTACCATGAAAAATGTGCACTCCACAGCCCCTTCTATCAGGAAATTCCTATTGGACAGCAATGCAGCTAAGCTCAAACTGCAGAACAAAGAATCTTGTGCAAATTTCTGTGGATGCCTGGGTAAGTGCATTTGTAGATTTGTATCAGTACCTCAATATTTCCAGTGTATTATCAGAGGAGACTGTCCTGGATTCATGCTCCTCCAAGTTTTGGTGGCAGTTTGGTTCAGGGGGCCAAAGTTATGGACCCCTCAAAAGGGTCAGCCCTCACATCTCCTTTTTTTTTTAGTTCCCCTATTGGAAAGAATGGGGATAGGGACACTTCCTTTGGGGTCATCCATAACTTCATGGCCCCCCTAAACTAAACTGCACCAAACGTGGAGGGTATCATCAGGACAGTCTCCTGATGATACCCTGAAATTTTGGTGCCAATATGTTTAAAAATGCGCCCCCTGCAGGCCGAAACGTGAAAAAAACACAAAAAATAAAAACGCAATTCGGCTGGTTATCCGAATCCCATGGATTCGGATCTGTTAGGATTCGGACAGCTCAGATTTGGACCTTGCTCGTCCGAATCCATCCGAATCAGTGCAGATTCGGTAAAAATCCAGATTTGGACTGTCCGAATCTTTAACCCTAGTCCTCATGAGGTAAACTAAAATCAAAATGACTCTTCTGCCTTTCTGTACAAAGACAGCATGATGCCCCTCCCTTCAGAGTGAGCTAAAGGGAGTCTGGCTTTTATTAAGACAGACACCTGAATTCCTGAGGGATGAGTATACCAAGAGGAGACATCTCCAGTGTAAAAAGATTTAACAAACATATAGCTTATTCATTTAAAAGGTTAAAAATGATCATAACAATATATATAATATGTGATTCTAGTAGACTACATCTATGCACACTTTTCATATATCTCACTATCATTTCAGTGTTCATTAAAATATAGAAAAATACAATTTTGTTGTTCTTACAAATTTTATGTCTCCTTTGACTTCTGACCTCTGAAGCATGTAACACACTGTACCACATTCTTTACTGATGAGCTTTTGCCAGTATCTAACTGCTAAGCATTTGGCCTAGAGAGAAAACCTTCTTGAATCTTTGGTCATATTGGTTACATAGATCCATTATATATTTTTAATATCAGATACAATTTTCAGGCCTAATCTCCTGTCCCACACACTGAATTGTATCATTTCCTGCTTGCCCGTATATCACAATTTTATTACACATAGAAAGTGTTGATATTATGATTGCACTGAATGTTAATCCACAAACAGTTTTATGCTGATGACCACCTATTCATACTTGCTTCTTTCTATCTGTACCTTCAGTTCCACTTAAAAAAAACAGGCCTAATCTCCTGTCCCACACACTGAATTGTATCATTTCCTGCTTGCCCGAATATCACAATTTTATTACACATAGAAAGTGTTGATATTATGATTGCACTGAATGTTAATCCACAAACAGTTTTATGCTGATGACCACCTATTCATACTTGCTTCTTTCTATCTGTACCTTCAGTTCCACTTAAAAAAAACAGGCACACACACACTGAGATTCTTCCTTAGGTCACCCCAGCCAATCAAGAACCATGTAGACAATGTGATGACTTCAAATCATCATATGGACTTGGTTGCATCACTGAACCAAGTTAGAGGAAGAACAGGAACGAACCTTTATTCATAACAGGCTTCTTCCATCATATTTTTTTTCTAATGGGCAATGCTGACACACAGTAAAGGTCACAGACCCAGTAGTTTAACTGAAATTAATTTAATGGTTTATTGAGGTTTATTGAACAATAAATAGTCAAGAATGTTAGCTGGCATCCTGTTTGTTTACAAGGGCTACAGTGAACCAGTAAAAAACCCACATTTCCAATAACTTAATGGAAACAACTTAAACAATTAAAGCACAATTACATGAAATAAACCAAAATACAACAGTAAAAAGTAATGCCTAAAATTCCCCCCTCTCTCTAATCACTAGCCCTTTGGAATGCACTTCGCATGGTACAAATTCATAACACAAATATTATGGCAATTCCTTCAGACATTTAATAGCACATATAATATGACTAAAGAGCTATTGTAGATAGACCATCACATCTTCACATGTTATTAATGAGACCTAACTGATTGCCTTTAGAATTACATTTACTGAACTGAAACTGTATTCATTTGCTATGTTTAATATATCAATGGACTGGTAATGTTTCAAATTCCTCACTGGTAAGCAAATGTTAAGCAAGTCTCTAGTGTCCAATTTACACCAAGAGAAAAGAATTGATTTATTTTAACCTAAGTGGAAAGATGTGGTTCTTGTCTTTTGAATCTCTACTACAATCCTAATTCCAGTTTGAAATGTGCAATACCTCATACCATGCAAGTAAACCATCTTTAGTTTTGCTGTTTGCTACACCTTGTGTGCTGACCATTCTGTTGAACCTTAACCACTCTCTGAAATAAGGAGATTTATTCATTCATTCGTTCATTCGTTTGTTTGTTCATTCATTCTTTGGATTTATTAGCCACCCTCCCTTGAAGGGCTCAGGGTGGCATATAACATAAATGTAATAATATAATAATAACAGTATTAAAACTTATGACAATACAATGTATTAAAATAAAACCAGAATAAGACTCAGATAGCAATAAACCCCCCTTCCTCCCCTGCACTGTGCCCACCGGAGACCCGGATGGTGGAGTCACACTCAGCCTGGCTGGCCAAATGCCTGGTGGAACAGGTCCATTTTGCAGGCCCTGCAGAAACTCGACATGTCCCACAGGGCCCTGGTCTTTATAAGGAGCCTGTTCTACCAGATGGGGGCCAGGATTGTAAAGGCCTTGGCCCTAATAAAGGCCAGGCAGATATGTTTTGGGCCAGGAATCTCTAATAGGTACTCCTCCAAAGATCGGAGGGTCCTAGAAGGGCAATATGTGGAGACACAGTCCCTTAAGTATGTAGGCCCAAGGCTGCTTATAGCCATAAAGGTTACAACCAGAACCTTGAACATGACCCGGAACTTGATGGGCAGCCAATGGAGATGATACAGGACCAGAGTAATCTGGTCCCGACTAGACATCCCTGTAAGGAGTCTGGCTGTCACATTTTGAATGAGTTTAAGCTTCTAGATCACGGTCAAAGGCAGGCCAGCATACAGCGAGTTACAATAGTCAAGTCTGGAGGTGACTGTTGCATGGATAACTGTGGCTAAGTCTTTACGGGAGAGGTACTGGGCCAGTTGCCATGCCTGCCGCAGATGATGGAACACTACCCAGGCCACTTGAGCAACCTGGCCCTCAAGAGATAAAGCCAGGTCCAGGATTACTCCCAGGCTTTTGACTGATGAGGCCAAGTGCAATGCCTCGTCATCTAGCGTAGGCAGTTAAAAGTCCGCCGGTCACTCCCTGTGACCCAGCCACAGCACCTCCATCTTTGTAGGATTTAACTTCAGCTGCCTTGCTCTCAACCAACCAGCAACGGCCTCCAAACAACATTGGAGCGCTCTAGGGGCCGAAGTCAGGCTGCCCTCCATCATGAACATGAGCTGGGTGTCATCTGCAATATTGGTGACAAAACAGCCCAAAACTCCAGACCAAACTTGCCAGGGGATGCATGTAGATGTTAAAGAGCACTGGGAAGAGGATCGCCTCCTGCGGCACCCCACATACTATGGGATGCCACCAGGAGTTCTCTCCCCCCAATGCTACCTACTGTCCCCGGTCTCAGAGAAATGAGGCCAGTCAACATATGGCTGACCCCCGAACCCCGATATCAGCGAGGCAATGGACCAGATCTACTACATAGAACACTGTGGTGAGATCTAACACAGATCTACTACATAGAACGCTGTGGTGAGATCTAACATCACCAGTAGTGCTGAACCATCTCTATCCATGTGGAGCTGGAGTTCATCCATGACAGAGACCAGTACCGTCTCAGTCCCATGTCCAGCGCAGAAACTGGACTGGAAGGAATCCAATGTGTTTGCTTCATCCAGGAACCTCTGTGTCAATAGCCTAGATGGCCTGGGCTATTGACACAATTGCCCAAAGTGTCTTCTCCCCCTGGACAGAGTCAAGCACACTCGCCAGTTCACTGAGGGACTGATGAAGATGAAATAGGAGAGATGATGCCTAGCATTCCATGTGTTGAAAACAGAGTCTGACTGATCAAGTCCAACATACAGCCCATATTAGAAGTTATTTTGTAACAGTTGCGGTGGCCAAAAGGCAATATTTATCCACTATCATTGCATTTGCATATGATATTTTAGCCATGCTGTTTGTGTGGTTCGGGGACTTTTACATCATAGCCCCAAGGAATTGTACCCTGACCAAATTCCACAGTCCACTGACATCAATTTGCTACCTCACAGACAGAAATTGCCCAGATCTGTTCTGGCTTTGATGCCAGCATAGATGCCTTTGCCATTTGCTTGTCTAATTTGTGTGAAGACTTTTCAGCTTGCAGATCCTGATTATGTAAACAAGGTTCTTAGACGGGTGAGCCCACCACCCGTGTTCTTAACTCTTGCCCTTCCTGGCTGATAAAAGCTGCCAGAGGGGGACTGGCCAAGTGGATTCTTACTTGAAAGTGGCTGTTCTGCCACTCCTGCTCAAGGAGACAGTGATTAGACCTGTTCTGGTGGGGGAGGACCTTTACCTGAGCTCTGCCATGTTGCAGAACTTCTACTCAGTCTCCAATGTTCCATTCCTGGGAAAGGTGCTAGAGTGGATGGTGTCTTCTCAAATCCAGCTGTTCTTGAAAGTCACTGAATTTTATAAAAACATTTCTTTTTGGCTTCTGGCCAGGATTTTGGAGCAGAGACTGCTTTAGTCACCTTGGTTGATGGCCTGTACCATGAACTATTACACTATCACACCACTCTGCACCTGAGCTAAAGGATGAAAGGCTGATGGGGTCACACTTCAAGTGGTGCCAAGGGCACATGCCACCACGGCTACCCAAACCTAGATAAACCTCTGCTTGAATGGGACTATATTCCCTTGAAAAGCCAGGGTTGCAGCTTGGGCATGATGGAAAGTTGGCTGTAGTGGTTCAGAGTGCTTTTGCTTTGCTTTGGTAGATTCATTAGCTGTGTTTATTCCTAGTTTTGAAAGTTCTAGTTACAGTGATTCATGCTTCAGTTGGACTGAAGCTGGACTATTGCAATGTGCTCTATTTAGGACTGTCCTTGAAGAGTATTAGGAAGCTGCAGTTAGACTGCTGGTCAGGGCCAGCTTCTGGGAGCATATGGCCCCGTTAGTATTTACAATTTTTTTTAAAAAAGAGGCCTTTCTAAAACATTCTGTTTTACATGCAAAGTGACCAAAATGTGGGAGGTTTTATAACTTTTACCATACAACAGCTGGGACTAAGAAGATATAGCAATAATTTTTATTGACATTTTATATCCCACCTTTCTCCCAAATGAGGAATTAAAATAGCTTACAGTGTTCTCTTCTCTGTTTTATCATGTGAAGTAGGGAAGACTGAAAATATGTGACTTGCCCATCTTACCCAGCAAGCTTTTATGTCAGGGTAGACAGTCAAACAGAAATCCCCTAGGGTGCTAGTCTGGCATTCTAACCACTACAGAGAAAGCGAGAAGTAGTATAATGTAACAATACAGGCAAACTATATATAATGTAATATAGTGGGTAAGGCTGATCTGTAAATACTTAGGCCTTGGGACTTGAAGCACTTTATAGGCAATGACTAGAACCTTAAAATGAATTCAGAAACCAACCTGATGATGATGAAATTGACAGATTGGTGTATTGTGATCACTGTACTTTACCCCCTAATAGTAATTGAACTATGGTGTTTGCTCAATTTGAAGTTTCTGAATAGTCTTCAGGGGATGGCCTATGCAGAATTTGTTATGATACAGTTGTCTTGGACTGAGGGATGAATTGGCCATTAAGACCACCATGGAAAGCCCTAGTGAGCTGATTGAGGGGGGGCACCCTGATTCTCCACTTCCAAAGCCCTCAACGCCAAATAAGAGGCAGCCATCCCCATATGAGGTAGGCAGGAACGCCTGACACAAGCCAGCAGCCCTCACCCTTATGTGGAGACTGAGGAGGGAGGTGTTTCAGAAGGGGGGCTTCAATGCAGTATAATGCCATAGAGATCACCTTCCAAAGCAGCCATTTTCTCCAGGGAAACTGATCTCTGTTGCCTAGAGAAGAGCTGCAATGGTGACAGATCTCCAGTTGCCACTTGGAGGCTGGAAACCCAGAGGGAGCTCAGGATGGTTAGTGCAGCATCAGGGGGATTAAACAAAGAAATATACAGTTGGTGCCATTAGTATACTGATGGCACCCCAAAAACCAGAGATTATATATTCCAAAGGCCTTCACATTGCTTGGTAAAACCTCTGATGCCCGTGCAGTGTCTGTGTATCCTTTCCCAGGGGATGGAGCTTCTGAATCATGCTACTCTTTGCCAGAGGCATACCAGCATAAAACCGCACCCAGTAACAAGGCCTTGTTTCCTGCCCCCTGCCCTGACCTCCAATAGAGGTAGGGGGCTGCAAAAACAAGAGCTTGCCTGCAGCAGGCTCCCAGCCCAGCACTGGCTGCTGCCACCCCTTTTCTATCAGAGGTGCGTGCCTGCTCACGCCTGCCTCTGATAGAAGTGTGGGGCTGGGTAGCAGCAGCCGGCACAGGCTGGGAGCCTCCTGAGCCCTCCTGGGCCAGCCCCCCAACCTCTTTCTGAGGTGTGTGCCTGCTCGCATCTGCTTCCGACAGAGGTGAGGGGTGGGTTGGCAGCACCCTGCACAGGCCAGGAGCCAGCCAGGCACTTCCGGGCTATCCCCCCACCTCTACTGGAGATGTGTGTCTGCTCGTGCTGGCCTCCAATATAAGTGGGAAGCGGGGCAGCAGCAGCCGAGCTGGGCCGGAAGCCTGCCAGGCGCTCCCGGGCAGCCCCCCACCTCTATTGGAGGAGTACACCTGCTCACACTGGCCTCCGATAGAAGTGGGGTGGTGGCAGCAGCCGATCCTGGGCCAACCCCCTACCTCTATCAGAGGCCGCGCCTGCCCTGGGAGAGGCGGGAGCCAGCCTGCAGCAGCCAGCAAGCAGCACCCACCATTCTGTCACGTGGGAAGCCACCCAGTGCTCCCCCACATAACAGAATGGTGTGCGCCATGTCCCTAGGTCCCCAACACTAATCTTTGCCTTTCCAGTACCAGCAGGAGAAATTATGAAGTAAGGCAAAGCATACAATCCAACAAACCACAAGCAGAGCTCTACTTAGATTGAAATATAACTTATCTATCTTCTCCCTTACTGCTTCTATTCAATGTATTTTTGAAACTCTGTTCCTGGGGGACTCACTAGGGTGGGTATAATTTAGGGGTCTGTAAGGAAAAAAGTTTTCCCTCTGCCTTTGATTTTGCCCCTCTATTATTGAAAAAAGTGACTATGGATAGCAGAATGCTGGGGGACGGGGTGCAATTAGTGCAAAAATCTTATTATGTGCATCTATGGCTGTGCATCCCTGGCTGTGATTAATTTTACAAAGACAGAACTGAGGTTGAGCAGAAGTAAGCTCAGACCTTGATAGGAATTTGACCCAAGTTCTCCTGAATCAACATGTACTCATATCTACTGAACCATTCTGGTCTCTGTCATAGCTTTTTTAGGGCCTAGTTAGTATAAGGGTATATAATACTTGATGAACATGGTAGCTTGAAAGCTTGCATGTTCTTACCCTAGTGGAAAGTGATCCAAAAAGATAAAACTTTTGTCTGTTTTGTGTCTCTATATTATTGGAAGGCAGGTAGCCATAATCTTATGAATAGTGTTCATGTTATCTGTGCTCACAGTACAATGTTTTCACTGGCTTTGAGAATGAAAGATAATAGAGACTGAAATTCATTTTTAAAGGTTTAGATTTTTTTTTCATTCTAATATGTTTTATTCTAATATGTTAACGTTATCATGCCATCATAAATTTATTAGGCTCTTGACTGCTGAATCTTTAAACACGGAAAAAAATTGGGAAGTCTGGCTAAATAAAGCTGTGGTTGAGATACACTTTAATATCTCTTTATCTGATGTCTGTATCATTTGAAAATAATCATGGAATCATAATGAATCTGATGCTTTATTTCAAGTGTAGAAGGAGAGTCCAAGAAACTGGGGTATTACAAATATCAAGCCATTATTTCTATATCTTTATTTTCACCTTAAAGCTTGTTCAAATTGCCCAACCTTAGTTCTGCTCATAGAAGTGTGTACTATTACCCATGGGTCCCCAATAAATTACCTGACCTAGATATCCCAGTTATATCACTGGACTAAATTCCAGCTTTTTGTGCTGGGACTAACTCCAGCCGCAAGAACCCATTATTCTTAAAATGTTAAGGATAATGGAACTCTTCATTATTATGGAGTATATGAACAACTTCATAATGTGGACACATAAAGCTGACTTTCATTCAGTCCATCTAGTTTAATATTGAGTGAGCAGCAATTCTCTGAGATCTCAGCATCTGAAATTCTTCTTGCCTGGAGATGCCAGGGACTGCACATAGGACCTTTTACATAGCCCCCATCCTTAACACTGGCATACAAAGTTACAATTGAGCCATCTTCCAGCCCATAACAATGTGTTTGTTTGTTTATTAATATATTCCATTATTTCTTGACTGTTGTCAGGCTCAGGGCCGTTAACAGATAAAATATATATTCAGTTAAAATACATAATATAGATAATAAAATAAAAATGGTATATTTTAAAAATCTACTTGGTGCCCTATTGTGGCCCTCTCAAAATTGTGCCCTGGACATTCAGGGCCAGGGTGCAGTTAAATGCCAGCCAGTGGTGCTAGCCCCACTTCCGAAATCCCTGTGGGGCTTGGGAGGAGCCAGGCAGGATGGCCCCACCTTCAAACTTTACATGGAGTTTGAGTGTGGGGTCAGCCACCCTGATCTCCACATGGAGTTGAGAGCAGCCCATTTGCTTCTGGCCTCAACTGACCAGCTCTAGCTTTAAATTGCAGGCTGGAAGCTTTGCTGAGGCCAGCAAAAAACTGAGCATGGAAGGCTGACTGACTCCAGGTTTGTACTGTTGGCTCTGCCCCTAAACTCACCTAACTGGAGGCAGGGCTTGAAGGTGGAGCAAACAGTATAAAATGAGAGCCACGCAGCTTTCTACGTCCAGTTTTTCTACTGGGTTCAGTGAGGATTGGGGCTAGCTTTAAAATACAGGCTTCCAGCTGGTCCCAGCCAGCTGAGGTCAGCAGCAAATGGGCTGCTCCAAACTCCCCATGGGGATTGGGATGAGGCGGCTGGCCCTGCACTCAAACTCCATGTGGAGTTTATGGTCAAGGCCACTTGTGCCTCAAAGGGTGCAACTGGTGGGGGAGATGCATTGAGCCCCAGGTGTTGCTTTAGTGAACTATGTCCCTGTAAAGAAAACAGGAGTAGGGAGATCAGCTAAGATGTTGCTACTGCTGCCAGTGCCTAAGCTTAGGCTTGGCAGAACATCTCAGTCTTGCAGACCCTACAGAATTGAACAAGATTCCACAGGGGCAGGTTCTCATTCAACAGAGAGTTTCATCAGGCCCTCAATTACACCCCAACTTACAGCCCTGTGAATTATTTATATAGGAAGGTGTTGGGAAGGAGGTGAATCTCTCCATCTTTATTTCCTTCCTTATCTCCCCATACTGATTTGTGAAATCGCACTCCTGCTTTTTTTTTAGCCAATTAGGTTAATTCGAGGTGCAAATATTGCTAATTGAATGCTTTTCACTGCTGCTTATTAAAATGTGGTTCAAAGGAAGGATTGTAGCTAAGCAAATGAAGCAAGGCATATCTCCCAAAGGAATGTGATTCTTCTTTCCCTCTTTCTTTTTGAATTAATCATGAAAAGAACATGCTGTCTAGATGCTTCCATTTCTTACAAAACCCCTCTTTTTCTTGATGTTTTATTCTTTTCTTATGAAAAAGACCAGTTCTAGTGATAACCAAATTTAAAGGTAATACTCATCTACTGCATAAGTAGAGAATTTAAATAAGCATATTGTCATACTTCAATTGGTACCCAAAATCTATTTGTTTTTGAAAGAATTTTTGAATGAAACTGTAAATGAGTAGCTGTGCTGTCCATCCAATAGCCTGGCATCAGGCTAGGTACAGAAAATACTTTTTTTAAATTTCCAATGGAAAAAAAGAAAGTTTAGAGCTTCAGTGTGAAGGGAATGCAACATTCATTAGACTTATAAATGTTAGAATGAGATAATTTATAATAGATAGATTTCTAGGATTGTAAAACAAAAGAAAACTAATACATACACACAAAAAAAGGAATGATATTAAGCCCAATCCAACTTCTTGAACTCACAATGAGAGAGTTAAGTATTTCTATATTAATACAGATTCTTATTTATGAAAACAACACAGCATTGAACTTGGGCTACATATAGGCAGCATTAAACCCACACAAATGTCCCCCCATCAGTTTATCTAGGAATAGGAAATGTTTTATTATTGTCTACATTTGCTGTTTGCCCCAACACACCCATCCAAAGAAAACATAACTAGTTTATTTAATTAACTGATCTGCACAGTATTTAAATACAGGAAATATTTAAATAGGCAGGCTGTAATAAGGCACCCCTGGCTTTAACTGCCTTTTCAGGAAGACCTACCCTGACTCAGGAGCCAGCATCATCATTGCCTGTGCACAGTGTTCCAAGAGGTCCCCAGCCCCAGCCCCTTTTCCTGATGACCCACACAATTTTTCTGAGCAGATTCAGAAAAATGTTGCTCAGCACCAAGGGCCACTCCCCATTTCCCAGCTTAACCTGCCAATGATGCACAGATCAGGACCCTACCTCTCCAACATGGATGTTTCACAGTGCTTGCCAATAACCCCTGATGTTATGAGCTATACCATCAATTAACTAGGCCTATTTAAAGACTCCTTTCCAAAACTAGAGAAAAGGGTGGGGAGGTCCTGCTTGGTTTTCCTGTAGTTGCTGCGGATCCACCAATCAGTAGCATTGCCTTTGGGGGGGAAGAGCCAATCAGAATGCAGCGTGGCTGCATCTGCATTGTAAAAACAAAAAAAGCCAGACTCATGCAGAAGAAATCGGAATATTTCCTCCCGATCATAACTCGATTCCTTCACAGAAACATGCACCCATGCAAAGGGAGAAACCGGGATTTTAAAAAACTGAATATAATCTGATATTATTATGCTGGGTGGAATTAGCCATATATACTGCCAGTTCAGGACTATTCCTTCCTTTCTACCTACGTTTCTTCCTTACCCTCCTTTTTTCCCCCTGAAAACCACCCTGAAGTGGCATACATTGAGTTTTATGGATTTTAAAATAGGTATTTTAAATCCAGATTTTTATGACAGTACTCATCAGTACTGAGCATTGCCGCCTTTTTTTGCTCTTTCATCTGATGCATCTGCCTTCCCACCTTCTCTCTCTCTCCCCCCCCCCTCAGTAGATAAGGAATAGAGAGTGGTAGATGCTTAAACTTGGGTGTTATTAATTGGCTGCCATCTACATATTAGAACTGGCATGTTGTGTTTTAGCTTTGACTGTAAGCCAACTTCAGCCAGGAATGACTGGGGTATAAATTTAATCATATAAAAATAAATCAACTGCTGATTCAGGATCTGAGATCTCTCACCTGGGTTGCCCTGTGTCAGAGCAGGCACATGAAGAGCATTCTCTACACATGGAAATTGAGAACATGGACTCCTGGTTAGGCACTGTTGGAGACTAGTGTATACACAGTTCCCAGTATGAGGCAATAACTATCCTGTGAAAAAGAGAGGATGAAAGGGAGGTGGATACCTAACTAGAAAGTCACTTCTTTACCATATTCAGGGTGCAGGACAGAAAGAGGAGAGATGGAACAGTGTCAGTTGAGACAGTGAGACTAAACTGTTTAAATGGCAATATTACAGAGTTGTGACATTCCAATAAAAATCCATTCACATTTGCACAATTCTAGTGTTCAGTTGTACTACTAGAAGCTAATACCCAATTAAGGTCACACTGAATTTCAAATTATGTTCCTTCCATGTGCAGGGGCGTACCTAGGCAAACTGGCGCCCGGGGACAAAACCTGAGTTTGGTGCCCCCCCCACGCCCGGCATATGGACGGCCACCCTCCCCCACCATGACCAAACAATGATTTTTTGTACCAGCTCACAAAACATTTCCCACTCCCATCAAAACATACATGGCTCTCTCCCCACCAACTATTTTCCTAATTTCCTAGTCACAACAACCCTATGAGGTAGGTTGTTAGCCTGAGAAACAACTCCAAGCCAGTGCAAGTGGGTATTAAGCATGTAAATCTCTCACAAATCACCCCCAGCAAAACATTTACCAAACAAATGTCAGCAGCATCTCTCACAAAACACCTCCAGTGGAATCCACCCCCAAACAGCATCACTTTCAATGGTGTTTAAACTAGGGAGCTCAGATTCTTCTTTTAAATCTACCTTAAAGGGAGAATCTGGGGTCCCCGGTTAAAACAAAATTGAAAGTGATGCTGTTTGGGGGTGGATTCTCCCCCACCCTGAAACAGCATCACTTTTGAGGGTTGGAGATTCAGATGAAACAAATAGCAGATTTGGCTGGAATCTGGGCACATTTGGACAAAAATTGTCCAATTATGTCCTGCCCAAATATGAACAAATGCGAATGCAAGGTATTTGGGTTTTTTTGGGGGGGGGTATTTTTGGTGTTTTTTCGGCCTGCAGGGAGCGCATTTTTAAAGCTAGCGGCACCATGATTTCAGGGCATCATCCAGAGACTGCCCTGATGATACCATCCAAATTTGGTGATGTTTGGTTCAGGGGCAGCAAAGTTATGGACTCCCAAATGGAATGCCCCCATCCCCATTGTTTTCAGTGGGAGCTAACCTGAGATGGGGGCTACCCATTTGAGGGACCATAACTTTGGTCCCCCTGAACATAACTTCACCAAACTTGGGTGGCAACATAAGAATAGTTAACAGATGAAAACCTGAAATTTTGGTGTCACTAGCTTTAAAAATACATCCCTTCCAGGCACCCCAAGGAATTTGCCCAAGATTCTTTGTTTTGCAGTGACTTTGCTCCATTGTAGCTAATGAGGAATTTCTGAGGCAGGCTGCACATTTTTGAAGATAGAGGTGCCAGACTTTCAAGGTGGCTCCAAGAGGCCTTGAGTAATAGCATCCAAGCTTGGTGAGCTTTGCTTCTGGAGTGGGGGGGGGAGTTGAGAGAGTTCTGAGAGAACTCAGCCCACAGGCTTTCATGTGCAGGAGTGGGGAAACAAAATAAGCCTTATAGGGGCCCATAAAATTGAGCCCCCAGAAGCAAAGGTCTCCAAACCTGGAAGCTATTACCAGGAGGCCCTCCTGGAGCCACCCTGAAAGTCTGGTGCCTCTACCTTCAAAAATGTGCAGCCTGCCTGCACACTCAGAAATTCCCCATTGGCTACAATGGAGCAAAGTCACTGCAAAACAAAGAATCTTGGGCAAATTTTTGGGGTGCCTGGAAGGGGTGTATTTTTAAAGCTAGTGACACCAAATTTTCAGGTTTTCATCTGTTAACTATTCTTATGATGCCACCCAAGTTTGGTGAAGTTATGTTCAGGGGGACCAAAGTTATGGTCCCTCAAATGGTAGCCCCCATCTCAGGTTAGCTCCCATTGAAAACAATGGGGATAGGGGCACCCCCTTTGGGGGTCCATAACTTTGCTGCCCCTGAACCAAACATCACCAAATTTGGATGGTATCATCAGGGCAGTCTCTGGATGATGCCCTGAAATTTTGGTGCCTCTAGCCTTAAAAATGCGCCCCCTGCAGGCCGGAACGTGAAAAAACACTTAAAAATTAAAAACACACAAACGACCCTGAAATGTTGGCGCCCCCCACGTGACCAAATGGGGGGCGCCCGGGGACATAGGGTACCCCCTTCCCCTAGGCAGGAACGCCACTGTCCATGTGGCTAGCCCAGAAAAAACCAACTAAGAGAGAAGAAATAGGTGGTGGCAGGGTGGGGTGCCCCTTAAAAATGCATTGGAAAAATGCACTTTTTAAAATGAGATAAATGATTGGGGGGGGGAAATAATTTTTGGGGAAGATCTGGGGAAGATCATGGTTTGGTGGTAGAGCATTTGTTTCACATGCAGAAAATCCCAGGTTCAATCCACTATACATGTGTTGATGTGAATCCCTAGCCAGATGAGCATGCTATGAGGGAAGATGTTAGCTAGCTGAGATCAGGAGAGGGAGAAGCTGAGCCATAAGGAAGTGGATAGAAAGGATCAATTCGGGAAAGAAAGCAGAATGAGAGAGAGAGAAAGCACACCCTGATGAGGAGATCCAGTGATTTCAGCGTGAGTGCTAGGAGCAGAACCAACTATGAGGGTGTGGCATATCTTTTTAATGTAAATAATATAAACAGTGCTGAATTTGGTATAGAACAAAGATCTGCATCAACACTGGCCCAAAATTGAGGATCTGATTGTCCATTTGTGAAATTTTTGGTTGCACTGTGATTGGTACAACTTTTGGATCTGAGACCCTCTTCTCTTGCCACTGCAGATAGCCTTGCCCTTGACACCCCAATATATATATTATTTCAGAACATTTTCCTGTTAAACTACATTGGCAGAAGCCACCTCTCATATGTTTGTGTGTGTAGCAGTGTGTCCACTTAGAAGCAGCCACAGGCAAAAGGTCTGTCTGAGCAAGATTAAATCAATAATGAGTTACTCCAGTGAGAACCTGGAAGCCTCATTAACTATGAACATGATCTTGATTACCACACCTCACTGAACTACCTTGACACAATAGACACTGAAAACCTCCTTGGTATCTGATGCTACATTTCACTACACCTTTTCAGAAAATGGCTCTGCAACAAATGGTTGCTTCCTTGCATTTCCTCAATCTATTGATACACTTTTCCTAAAACTAATCAATCACTTCCTAATCTGATGCCTCAGCCAAATTTGAATAACCTAAGTGGAGGCTCCAAAGAGTTACTCTGCATAAAGCCATTCTGTGCTTCCTGGTTTAATCTAAGAGCAATTGACTCCATTATCCCGGGTACTTAGAACAATAGATGAGCTTTTGATTAGCTCAAGCCAGCAAGCCCAGCTTGGGAAATTCCAGAGAATTTAGGAAAATGAAACTTAAACTTACCTGTTCCCCTTCCCTACCTGGAGGCAAAGAGGGCATATAAAGTACTATGCAAAACCCCAACTCCAGTGCCTGCCATTGCTAACTTGAACCTCCCTTGGTCTTGTTGGTGTGAGACACAAGATTCTGAAAACACATTCTCGGGCCTGGATTCAGATGCTGGTCATTTGAATCCTTTGCCTTATCTTTCTAGACTCCCCTTCCTTCTTCAGCTGATTTAGGTAACATATAAGTCCCCTGCTTCCCCCAAATCCCATTCTATCTTCCCACCTATCTCTTCCTCCCCACGTTTATACTTAGGAACTGTGTGTATGCGCCTTAACGTCTCACTGTGTGATTGTTTGCAACCAAAACTTATATAAAAATATTTAAACTGCAATTTGGTCTTTTGTGCATTCTCTGCAGATATGTTTCAAGCCGTTTCTGGTATACATAGTCTAAAAAGATCCCTACCCAGCCTGCCTCTAGCATTGCCAAGCCGAGTTATTTTCCCCATTGCTACTTTAAAATAGTTGTGTCCTGTTACACTCTTAGCAGCCGGTGGAGATTCCTTAAAAATAAGTTGACAACCTGTGAAAGCTGGGTAACAGAGTGTTGTGCTGGAAGTTATCCTGTGGGATCTGTGGCATTGCTGTACCAGCAGATGGCCACAACACAGCAGCTGGAGGGTGTTACACCTGCATATCGCTGAGATATGATGGCATAGATCCTGAGCACTTTTGCCTACACTGCCCCAGGATTGTACTGTTTATTTCTGGCACTAAACTACCTAAAGACAAATGACTTGAATTTTTGAACACTTTCAGCAATTGTGACTATAGAAATTATTCCCCATTTGTATTGTCGAAGGCTTTTGCAGCTGGAATCAACAGCCTATTGTGGGTTTTCTGGCTCTGGGACCATTATTTGGAAGTTTTAGGTTCTATTTATTTTATTTTATTCCAATCCCAGAAGGGGGGAGAGCTATGAAATCCAGTAAATTGAATTGAATTTCATTATATTAAACTTACTACCCTGCTCTTTCCCAGCTGACTAACAAACACATAGGTATTACTTCACAATAACATTTTTAATCCAGCAATAATTTTTATGCCCTTGCAATGATATAACTCAAACAAAAAAACTCTGTATTCAAAGATATAAGATAAGTATACAATATACAAGGGGCTAGCTAACCCTCAGGTTAGGTTATGCCCCGTGAACACCTTCTAGACCCCATCTGTAAAAACATAAGCACAAGATATCCTAATGAGAAATCACATTATCTGTTATAAAATAATAAATGACTGCTGGAAATACATTATCGTAGTCTGTAGTCATTTACTTTTATGTATATAAAAGTCATTCAGAGGTCATTCTGTCCTCTCATTTAGAGCAGGCGGTTGGGATTTGAGAAGTACAATAATCCCTAACAGGTTTGTGTTCATATTGTCATATTGTTTAGAGATTAGTATTGGTCTAGTTTAATGTAGGTGTTTATCATTCAGTTACTTTACGTAATTGAATGTTATGTTTTATTTTGTAGGAGAGGCACCACGTTGAAAAAAGAGAAACAAATCTTTTTGTGTTAATCATTAAGAATTTATTACAATTACCATTTTGTGAGTATGATAATGTATGTCCAGTAGTCATTCTTTGAAGGATTGGCTTCGCGGGGTGGTGAGTGAGTAGGTTCCAGTCCACCTCCCCCCCCTCCTGCCTCTCCCCCCACGCTCTACACTCCCTTCCTGCAGTCAGCTTGTTCCTTGTTCTGCAGGTGAAGCTCTTCCTGCCATGGGGATAAAGAAGAGCTTTATCTCCTTAAGCGCTGCAGATATGGTGGCTCCTGGGGGGAGGGGAAAAGGAGGAGACTCTGGATGGGCTGGTTTTCCAAAGCAAGGAACATGTCAAATATTCAAGGGAGGGCTGTCCAGGGAGGTGGAGGAAATTTGAGACCTGGTTGCCTGGGGCCACCCCTAGCCATTCCTTCCCATCTCCCCCACTACCTGACACCCTCTCCAACCCCTACCCACCCCTTCCCATCTCTCCCACCCCTAGCCATCTGTGCTTTTCAAGCAGGTTTTTGCACCACTACAGCACCATGGAGCATGGGATGTGTAATCATTGTGTTCAGACAGGTTGCCAGGGGCATGAGCTGTGATGTGCTGATGATTTTGGGGTGACCAAGTGCAAAAATCAGGAGGATCTATGAGGATCTGTGGGTTTTTACCACATGTTTGTGCAACTGTGGTGCCACGGAACATGGGATGCAGGATTATTGTGTTCAGACATGTGTCTAGGTTATAAATTGTGATGTGCAGGTGATTTTGGGGTGACCAAGTGGAAAAACCAGGAGGTTTTTCTACAAGGATCCATGTTTTGCAAGCAGGTTTTTATGCCACTGAGGCACCACGGAGCATGGGATGCATGATTGTTGTGTTCAGACATGTGGTCAGGGGCTTGGGCCATGAATTGATGCTGATTTGGGGTTGACACTGCAAAAATCATGAGGCTCCATAAGGATTTGCGTTTTCCAAGCAGGTTTTTGCACCATTGCAGCACCATGGAGCATGGAAAGCATGATTGTTGTGTTCAGACATGTGGCCAGGGGCTTCAGCTGTGATGTGCTGGTGATTTTGGGGTGACCAAGGGCAAATATCAGGAGGATCCATGAGGATCTGTGTGTTTTAACTCCATTTTTTGCCATCTTCTGAGCCTGGAGCAAGGGTCGCTGAGGGTTTGGGCAGGAGGTCATTGTGAATTTCCTGCACTGTGCGGGGAACTGGACTATGGTGGCATGGAGCATGGGATGCAGGATTATGGTGTACAGACATGTGTCTAGGGGGGTGAGCTGTGATGTGCAGGTGATTTTTGGGTGAACAACAAGGCTCAATGTTTTTCAAGCAGGTTTTTGTGCCACTGAGGCACCACGAGGGATGCATGATTGTTCTGTTCAGACATGTGGCTAATGGCTGGAGTTGTGATGTGCTGGTGATTTTGAGATGACTTAGTGCAAAAATCATGAGGATCCATGTTTTTCAAGCAGGTTTTTTCACTAACATTTTAAAACTCTTTCTTATAACATAATCTAGTTTTGTGTACCTCTTCTATTGTTCTTATTTAAGTATTAACTGTATGAAATAATAAACTGCTTTTTGGTATTTTTTAATACTTAAAATGGTTATTAGGATAGCAAACTAGTTGTTAAATTATTTGAATCCCACCACTGCTTAAAGGTACAGAATATTCTTTTTTATAATTTTCATGTGTACCTACCCTTTTTTCTTATGGGCTTTCCCAGCTGACGGCTGGGTTCAGAGTGGTTAGGATACATAATTTAGTAACATATAAACAGTTCCATATACAACTGAACAGCACCAATAAACAATAACAATCTTAAAATTATTAAAGTTCACATATTTATTTATTTACTTACTTACTTACTTAATTACTTACTTACTTATTTATTTATTTATTTATTTATTTATTTATTTTTGAGTTTTTAATGCCGCCCTACCCCCGAAGGACTCTGGTGGCAAACCGGTTTAAAACATCAATGGGACCTAATAAAGGGTCCTAATATAACTAAAACAACATCTCCCACCCATTATAATTAAGATTTACTACAGTGGGGGAGGGGGAAAAACAGGAGGCCAGCAGGTCGGAACATAAACCATAGCTTCCTCAACCAATTACCTGGTGAAACATATCTGTTTTGCAGGCCCTGCAACATTTGATTTGATCCCACAGGCCCTAGTCTCAGTAGAGAGAGAGAGAGTTCCACCAGGCTGGGGCCAGGGCAGAAAAAGCCCTGGTCCTGGTTGAGGCCAGCTGGACATCCTTGAGGCCAGGGACTACCAGAAGGTTATTACTGGCAGAGCAAATGGGTCAATATGGGGGGATGTGATTCTGTAGATATGGTGGTCCCAGATCACTCGAGACCTTGAATATGACTTGAAATTCAACCGGTAGCCAGTACAGTTGGTGGAGCACAGATCAAATGTGTGTTTTTACTGAATCCCGTGGTAACCCTCACCACTGCATTCTGGACCAGTTTTAATTTCTGAAGAAGTCTCAAGGGCAGGTCCATGTAGAGCAAATTACAGTAATCCAACCTGGAGGTGACCATGGTATGGGTCATTGTGACTAGGTTTGAAAGGGAAAGGTAGGAACTAGGAAGACAACTGCCTAGCCTAGTGGAGGTGGAAGAAGGCCACCCTGGCTGAATGGGTGACCTGAGCCTCCATAGAAGGGGAAGACGTCAGGAGCACGCCCAGGCTTTTGATGGAAGAGGCTAGTATCAATGCCACTCCATTTAATTTTGGCAGTTGGACACTTTCCTCTGGTCCCCCCCAGTCCCAGCCTCAAGACCTCTGCCTTTGATTGAGGCCATTTCCAGACGAAAAGGAGCCGACGCTGATGATCCAGTCAGAATTTGCAGCAAACGCGATTCATGTAAAAAAACGCTATACAGACAGGCGGGAGCTGTATGCGTGCATGAGCCCCGCAGAAATGCCATGCCCTCACCAGTTCGCACGGAAGCGCTGTGGAAGCGGCGTCTCACCACACTCCATTGCAGCTGTGCACTCGCGAAGCAGCGCGATTGTAAAGGTTTCAATGGTGTTGATGATAAAGTAAACTTGAGTGCATTCCACAGCCCGGGCGATGGGCCAGTTTCATCGGCGGAGACTTTATCTTTGCGCGGGAGATGAGGACTCCGTTCCCATGGGAAGCAGGAAGGGGGATGGGGTGAATAGAGTTATAACCTGTGCTTCTGGCGGGAAGTGTCATTCCTGCCACTGCGTGTACTTGAGCTTTCTAAGATGTCTGAATAAACGGTCTTTTTCACCAAAGTTGCCTGCCTTTATTTTCTGCTTCTAAGTGGAATTCCTTACATTTGTGGCAGGAATCCTTAATTCTATCTATATTCCTAGTGCAGTGGACCTCTGCGTGTCTTGGACATGGAGAGGTTTTTCGAATGTTACTGCGGAAGGTTGCGCGGTAGTCTCCCCAAAGAGGGTCTCCGACCTTTCCCTTCTGGATCTGGAGGAACCCGGCAGGAGAATCGGGCCTCAAGCTGGTGGAGCCTCTTTCCCGGCCCTCGTATCAGCACGAAGTCTTCCTTTTACTCCGCTGGAACGAGGGACGTGACGCATCCACCATGGGGACTTACATGAGCCGCTTTGGGGCGCCGTCTATGGATCGAAAGCCCGTGGATCGGATCTCTACCCGTTTCGGTGGATTACAAACCTCAGATGCAACTCTTCCTTCCGTCATGGAGGAGACGGGCCTCGACCACCTTCATGCGGCAACCCAGGAGTCCATTGAACGCATTCCTGACTCTTCAGATTTTGGTGATGCTCCTTAAAGAACCACCGCGGGCATTGCGCACTGGGGCCCGGTCCGGCGATGGCTGGGATCTAAACCTGGGATTGAGGGGTATCCGTATCAGGTCTTCCAATCGGACCCCTGATCCCGGGCCAGCGCACCGCGACCTGAGGTGCCCCGGGAGCCACCGGTGGCTACTGTGTTCCGATGTCTCGGGCTTCCAGACGACGGCGAGTCCTAAGAAAGTTTCCTGCATTCCCAGCCGGATCTGTTCCCTCTCCCATCGAGGACTGGGATGAAGAAGTGGGGCGACTCGCGGTGATGCCCAAGAAGTGCATGGAACCGTGGAACGCCAGCTATGGGAGGGGAGTGGAACGGCACAGTTGCAGCAAGAGCGCGAAATAAAACCTGCAGAGGGACCGGGACCAGCAACGCAAAGAAGCCCAACTCTGAAGTTGGACTGCGTGCTAAAGATGCGCCCAACGGCAATATGCGCAGAATCTGTCAATGTCCATGATAAAGTCTTGGAACACTCCAGACTGGATTTACAACGGCAACGCCAAAGCCGCTTCAGGCCTCCCGCGCGACGCAAAGTGAGCTCACTGCAGCTTCTTTAAAACGGGACCTAACTGGCTAAATTGGAACGAGAAAAAGCTGCTCTGCATGCGCGACTCAGGGATGCATTGACCCGGCTAAGGAGAGGGAGTTGGCTACGTTGGAGAGGGAGCTAAGGAGGCAGCAGACCAGGAAGCCCCAAGTTGGGAGTCTATGCTGTTACTGATAATGCCGGGCGCCAGGGGGGCCAACTGCACCTGGGACCTTGCCACTCCAAACGCCAGCGGCACCGCCAGCGCCCCTGATTCCGGCCTCGCCCCTGCATAACAGCTGCCTGCCCAACCTGCTCAACTCCGCGCGAATCACGCCGCCTCTCAGCAGGCTTAAGCCAAGAAGCCGCGGAACGGGGCTACTATAGGCCCCTCGATACCAGCCCGCTTTTGATGGGACCGCTTCCAAACTTCCTACTTCATTTTGGTAAACTCAATGCCCACTTGGAAGCATCTATGATGATTTATACCGGTCTGAGCGAAAAAAAATATCCGGACATCGCTCAGTCCTGGATGGGCAGCAGCCGACTGGTTCGCGGACTCTTTTGGATTTCGGCAAGATGAAGATTCTCGCACGGTGCCCGCGATTCTCCAAGCCTTAAGAGCTGGCTTCCAAGATCCAGGCGCTGAATGAAGCTATCCCCGCTAACCATCAAAACTATCCAGCAAGGCAACCGCCTCGGCTTTGGCATGAATTTCTGCTCCGTGAGTTTTCGTGGCGGCGGCTAAGCCAGTTCTCGACTCTCCCCTGAGTGGCCTTGAACGCATGAAATGCTAATACTTCTCTGTGGACGCTTGTGGATCGGGTAAGCTGCTGAAACGGGTAAGTTTTTAATTCGGGTTCCTCGTATCTATTGCAGATTGGATCCAGTTGGGATCCCAGGTGGCGCCTCGTTTGGAATATCGCCTGCGTCGGGAGGCATTTCCACGCCCAAAACCCTCGCCTATACTGTTCTCCACCAAGCCAAGTCTTTTCCAGTCCGCCTCTACCGGAAACCACCTCTGAACGCCGTCAGCCGACTGGGATTGTGTCTTTACTGCGGAGGGCCAGGTCATCTAGTCCGCCAACTTCGTCCTTAAGAAAACAAAAACTAACCGCCTTCCAGCTAATGTGCTGCCGCGACTCTTAATCTCGCCAAGCTTTCACCATCGCGAGATCGGGGCCGCCTCCTCGACGGGCTCGCCTAAAAGCGTCATCGGCTACGCCACTCCAGAGGAGGGGGAAGCAGCTGTTTGCCTTTCTTCAGCCCCCATGGACATGGGCTCGACTCCTGACGCTGCGAGTGAAGGCAGCCTCCCATTACTGTCCAAGCGCTTCTGGCCAACCCCGCTAAACACACTCGCATTATAGCTCTCGCCCTTGTGGGATTCTGGCTGCTCCCATTGCTTAATGCGGCCCCAGGTGGCAGGAGGAGCTTTGTGGTCTGGACTCAAATTCCCCCCCATGGCTACCTTATACCATTCACCCAAATGGGATTCGGCAGCCCCCTCGGGAACGCAAGGAACCGCCCCAGTTCAAAACACAGCCGGTTCTCCTCCGCGCTATACCACTCATTGGGAGAAAATTAGTTTTATTTTGGCCAGTGGCCAAACACTCCATAGTTTTGGGCATGCCATGGGTTATTAAGTTACATGAACCAAAGTTCATTTGGAAAGAACGGATCTTTAGAATTCACTGACCCTCCCTGCGGTGAACACATTGAATTGGGGGGAAAGCCCAACTTCTCCTGACACACCACTCCCCTGGTTTCTTTCCAGCTGCATTGCTCCCGCATTCTATTGGCATCCCACTCATGCATCGCCATGATCTAGCCAGAGTTTTTCAGGGAGCAAGAATCGCTATCAGTTGCCAAACCCCACAGAGAGACACTGGACTGCAAAATCAAGCTATACAAACCATGTGGGGCTTAAACTGCTCTAAAGGTAGAATCTACCGCGATGAGTCCTTAATGAGGAGAGAAGGGAACTTCTGTGCCTTCTTTGGACAAGAACCCTCAGCTCGCTGGGTTCATACGGGCGGGCTACCAAACACACACACACGCCAAGTCTCCCTGCTTTGTTTGTAAAAAAGAAAGATGGGTCTTTACGGCTTTTGCACGGATTATCGGTAAGGTTCAATGCGTCTCCCCTGTCCAATAACAAATATCCTTTGCCCTTGATCAAGGACCTTTTAGATGCACTCGGCAAAGGGCGCATTTTACTAAATTGGACTTGAGAGAAGCTTTACTATTAGGTCACGAATTGCTGGAAGGCTATGAACACTTTGACTGGGCGCTTAACACAAAGTTTGGACAGTTTGAATAATATTTAATAATGCCATTCGGGTTAAGTGGGGCCCCCTGGCTTTTATGGCCCTTATCAACGAAGTTCTCCATGATTTATTGTATGTAAGGTGGAGTTGTGGTATACTTAGATGACGCTTTTAATTTACTTCTACAAAACCATAGAAGAGCATGAAACATTGGTTCGAGGTATTGAAACGCTTTCTGTTCTCGACAATTCTCTTTGCCAAACTCTCCAAATGCTGTTTTCACCCAGACCTCCATTGGACTATTTGTTAATGGATCTCGCCAGGGCTTGAAAATGGATCCTGCTAAAATTGACGAAGTCCTCCAATGGCCTGCCCCCACCAACCGCAGAAGAGCTCCACTCGTTTCTTGGTTTTGCTAATTTCTATCGTGACTTTATACCCCAATTCGCTGAAGTGACTCTACCTCTCACAGACCTCTTACGCGACTAAAGGTAAAGATCCACTGTCCGCCAAGCCCGGGCCCCTTTCCTGGTCTGAAGAGTGTCAAACAGCCTTCAACTCTTTAAAAGTCTGCTTTACCACCTAACCTATCCTAAAGCACCCTGACCCAGATCTCCGCTTGTGGTTCACGTGGATGCCTCGGACAAAGCACTTGGGGCAAGCCCTGTTGCAGAAAAATAAAGATGGTAGGCTGGTTCGGTGCTTATTTGTCTAAGAAATTCTCTGGTGCTGAACTCAACTGGACTGTAGGGGATAAAGAGACTGCGGCCATCAAAGTAGCACTCTCCACTTGGCGCCACTGGCTGGAGGGGGCTAAACACCCCTTTCAGGTTTGGTCGGATCACAAAACCAGGCAGCTCTTTCCACCCCCCTCAAGATGTCCGCAAAACAACTTCGGCAATGCATTTCTTTTCTCGCTTCTCTTTACAGTCCATTTTTTCCCCGGGAAAACCAATAAACTGGCTGACGCGCTTTCTACCCGGGGAGGGGTGGGGCTGCCTTTACGAAGACATTCCACGCACTGTTCTCTCCTCCCAGTTGGGGCTGGCTCTCACCCAATCTCCAACGTCCCCTCCACCTCCACCCCCCATTCCTAGTCTCGCCTCTCCTTTCCTGCAGGAACTCGAGGGAGGCGGGCTGCACGAGCCTCCAGCCGGAAGAAAGTGACCCCAATGCTTTGGAGAATGGAGTTTGGCGGAGGGGGGGAATGTTGGCACGCGCCTCCCTCCGCAAGCAGGTTCTTGAAGCTTGCCAATGCGATGCCCGCGGCTGGACATTTTGGCTTTCTGAAAACTCTGCATTTGGCCCGGCCGGCAGTTCTGGTGGCGCCAAGAATGCTAAGGACATTGAGGCATATATTAAGGGCTGCTCGGTTTGTGCAGAAGCCAAAACTATCCCGGAAAGCCCCATGGGCTATTGAAACCTCTCCCGGTGGCCTCCGCCCTTGGGAAGTCATCTCCATGGATTTTATTACAGATTTGCCCGAAGTCATGGCAACACGGTTTTGTGGGTAGTGGTAGACTTATTTTCTAAACAAGCCCATTTTACTCCATGTGCTTCCATCCCTCCGGCCCTAAGTTGGCACGGTTGTTCATTCAACATGTTTACCGTCTTCCATTCCGCTTAAGGTGGTTTCCATCAAGGCCCCCAATTCATTTCAAAGTTCTGGAAGGCGTTTTTGGGGTTGTTAGCCGCCTCGCAGTCGCTCTACCACGCCTTCAAAGTGACGTGTGAGACGGAGAGAACGTAACAGAACCCTAGAGCAGTATTTACGTTGTTACACCAACTACCACCAAGACAATTGGTGCGAGCTTATTCCGCTTGGCGGAGTACTTATAACAATGCGGTTCATAGCAGTACAAAGAAAACCCCTTTGAAATTGTGTCTGGTCGCTTCCTTCCCGCCGCTGCTACAACTACCCGCTGACAGCTTTGGACCTCCAGAGTTTCAACAATGGATTTCATCCCTAGCCCAGGGTGGAAAACGGTCCAGACCGCCTTTACAACAGGCTAAGGACTCCCAAAAGCTGCAAGCTGATAAACACCGCCGGATTTTGCGTGTGGGCTTTGGGTGTATTTGTCTACAAAAAATCTCAGAGACGTGCATAAATTTTCCAAACTTGGCAAAAGATTCGTGGGACCTTTTCAGATTACTAAAGTGATTAATGATGTCACTGCCCGATTGGATTTGCCTAACTCTCTTAGTAACATTCATCCTGTCTTCCATTCCAGCTTGCTCAAGGAGGCTCCCGCTTCCGATGCCTGGCACGACCCGCCGGAGAGGCCCCCACCGACTATTATTGATGGTCACAAGCACTACCGTAAATTGACGCTATCCTGGACTCTCGCTTTAATCGCAAACGCTTGCAATATTTAGTCTCTTGGGTGGGATATTCCTCTGGGTATAATCAATGGGTTTATTCCGAAAATATTGACGCCCCCACCCTTATTTCTGCTTTCCACCGAGCCTTTCCGCATAAACCTGGGGGGGAGGGGTCTTCTTTAAGGGAGGCAGAATGTAAAGGTTTCAATGGTGTTGATGATAAAGTAACCTTGAGTGCATTCCACAGCCCGGGCGATGGGCCAGTTTCATCGGCGGAGACTTTATCTTTGTGCGGGAGATGAGGACTCCGTTCCCATGGGAAGCAGGAAGGGGGATGGGGTGAATAGAGTTATAACCTGTGCTTCTGGCGGGAAGTGTCATTCCTGCCACTGCGTGTACTTGAGCTTTCTAAGATGTCTGAATAAACGGTCTTTTTCACCAAAGAGCCTTTTATTTCTGCTTCTATGGAATTCCTTACAGTGATTGGCTGACGTGACTACCCTGATGTCCTGCCCGTCCCCCATCTGTCATTGCCTCCCCTCCCAGCTACTGTCAGTCCCAGTTCATGTTACCTGTGAGACCAGAGTGTGTATGGGCAGCCACCATCTGCACAGGCGACATGGATCTGGGAAAGGTGCTTGACCATGCAGGGAAATCACCAGGGGCAAACATGTGTGTGTGGGGGGGACGGTGACCGAGCTTGGCCTTTTGGCAGTCGCCATTGTTGAGAATGGCTCCGTGGCGGCGGTTCACACGACTGCGGCGTCGGTGTGTCACATGTGGAAAAAGAGCGCTTCGAAGCGTTTTTTGTATACGCCGTCTTCGCGCCGATTAAGCGTTTTCGCGACAGCGCGACTGCGCACCTCCTCCGCTACGCGTGCGAACGCTCTCGCTCTGATGTTTCTTTTCCCGTTTCCATGACGTCATATTTCGCCCGTGCGGAAACGGCCTCAGTTTCAGTCTGCTCTTGCTCAATCATCCTGCCACAGACTACAGATACTTAGCCAAAATATCAGGGGTGGTGGCAGGCCGGCCCTTCTGTTACCCAAAATGGTGGGATGCAACAACCCTCTTTGGTTGGGGAAATTAGCTGTAGAGCACAAGGTTACTTAGCATTGCTTAATGGGTAACTTGATCGCTATATATATAGAAAGAGAGATTGCCTATGTATTCAGGTTTCAGCTCACTATAAGAAACCAGCAGAGAAAATAAATGTCTTCTTTAAAGGTTTTATTGGGGAAAATAACAAATGGTAGGGCAAAACATGGGGCCAGGGAAATCCTTTAAGAAAGGATTTTTCCTGCTGTTCCAAGGTGAGGTAATGGTCTTGAGTGTCAGACTATTGAACCTGATATCTGACCAATTATCTTAATGGGTTTTGCTGGCTGTTGGACAATACAGGTAATGACCCTTAATGGGTGTTGCAACATATATGGTCACAAGGAGGATGAGTCAGAGCGAGACTCTTGAGGAGATTAAGAAAGGTAGACAAAAGAACTGGTCTCGCCTAAGTGTGCAATTGTCCATATTCAAATGTTGTTTCCTGCGCATGAGTCAGGCATGAGGTTGGGAGGGCAGGGCAGGGGGGGCCTTAGGCATTGCTGCCCACAAGTTCAGACACAGTCACAAGATGGAGTTTCTGAATCCAAACAGACTCTTTTCAGGACACTGTTCTGCCAGGACTGACAGGGCAGCATTCAGGGAGAAAGACCATTCTCTCACCCTCTTCACTGCTACAGGTCAGGTTGGCTACACTCCATTAATAAAAAAAAACTGGGTGTCATCAGCATACTGTTGGCAACCCAGCCCAAAGTTCGGAACAACCTATGCCAGGGTTGCATATAGACATTAAATAACTTTGTGAGAGGATTGCCCCTTTTGGCACGCCACCCAAGAAAGTGCATAGCTGTTGCAACCCGCTGTCCCTGTCCTGGATAAATGAGGTCAACCATTGTAAGGCTGTGCCCTGAATCCCAGTAACAGCGATTGGTCAACCACCCCCATCTACCTCACAGGGTGTTTGTTGTGAGGGGGGAAGGGAAAGGAGATTGTAAACCCCTTTGAATCTCCTTACAGGAAAGAAAGGGCAGATATAAATCCAAACTACTACTACTCTTCCTCCTCTTCTTCCTCTTCTTCCACTTCTTCTTCAAAAGATCACAGTCGACCATGTCAAATGCAGCTGTGAGATCTACAAGCAATACCAGTGCTGAACTGCCTTCATCTGGACCATCCATAGATATATGCTAAATGTTAGGAGATAAAACTACCATATTATGGCCCATAGATGCAGGCTAAACATTAGGAGATAAAACATTAGATAAAACACAGCAGCACAGCCCAGAAAGCCTCCAACCCCCAGTATTTCCTACTTTGGTGAATTATAGGAAAAATTTCTCCTAAAATCCACCTAACTAAAGGTCAACCTCTGTTATGTAAATCCATGTTCATCTTATTTCACCATTACATTCTAACAGTCTACATTAGTCAGTGAAAAAACAGCATGTCAGTTAACATAGAAAAGGTTTGAGCAACAAGACTTAAACATACTTATTAAATGTCTGGTGATTATATTCTGATGCTGTTCTGTGACAACTCCAAACCTCAGATCAAAAATGCATGTCTTTTTGCCTACAATTCTTATGCTGGATAGTAACCTATGCTTGCAGATTAGATTTCCTAGGCTATCACTCTGCTTGCTTTCATCTACCTCCTATTGCTGTTGAAGACTCCATTTAGAAAATTATCCATCCATTTCAGAAATGAATCACTTTCTTCCATCCCACAAACAAAATTGCATGAGCATTTACAGCAGTTTGATCTATTTCTATACCTAGAACACCACTTTTGTTAAGTATGTTTATCATCTGGACTCTGACCTGATTTTTAAAAAACTTCCTAGATATTCTGTTAGCTTAGGGCTCAGCTGCATATGATGGTAAGATATCTATAATCAGTTTCCCTGATGATTTGAAAGAATTAATAGCAGTCACAAGATGGCCTAGTTCAGATCAGTTCAGTTCTTTCATGTTTCTGATTTAAACCCACTTTCTCAGGTGCCACCTGCTTTTCCTCACAGAGCAAATATCAGTTCCGAATGTGTGTGTCTGAGATTAGGAGAATGATACATTGAATATCATGTAACACTCTCTTTTTCCAAGGTGTGATTTAGAACATGCATTGCTACAAATCACTTAGGTAATCTCTCAGTGAAGCTGCTTCTTGCAATGAACAAATTCCACTGAGGAGAGCATAAAAATTACAGATGTGATATGTGGAGCTATGAACCAATAATGGAACTGTAGTAGCAATAAAGCCTTATAATGATAGGTTCATAGAATAATAGAATCATAGAGTTAGAAGAGACCACAAGGGTGATCAAGTTCAATCCCATGCAATGCAGGAACACACAATCAAAGCATTCCTGACATGTTCATTCAGCCTCTTTTTAAAAACCTCCAAAAAAGGAGACACCACAACTCTCCAAGGAAGTGAATTCCACTGTTGAACAGCCCTGACGTTCTTCCTAATTTTTAGGTGGAAACTCTTTTCCTGCACCTTGAATCCATTACTCTGTGTCTTAGTCTCTGAGGCAGCAGAAAACAAGCTTGCTCCCTCTTTGACATGGCTTCCCTTCAAATAGTTAAACATAGCTATCATGTCCCCCCTTATCCAATGCTTCACAAGACTAAACATCCCCAACTCCCTAAGCCTCTCTTCATAGGTATACATCATTCATTCATTCATTCATTCATTCATTCATTCATTCATTCATTCATTCATTCATTCATTCATTCATTCATTCATTCATTCATTCATTCATTCATTCATTCATTTATATTTTAGATTTATTAGCGGCTCTCTGTAAAGGATGGAATTCCTTACACTCTCCCTCAGAGGGCTCAGGGAGGTGTACAACAATGAAAGCATAATAACAACTAATATAACATTAAAAACCAAAAACTTTCTTGATTCATTGCATTTATGCTGCTTTATTATGCCTCTTTTATTTGTTTTCCATGAGAAGCTAAAACCTCTGACCTCTCTCGTTATCCATCAAGTTTATGAATGAAATCCACTCCAGTCCCTTACACAGAGATTCACACCTGGCAGAACTATGATAGGTTTCACACCAGTCACTTTTTTGCCCCAACTTCTCCCCACCCCCACCACACCACCCCACCATAGTTTTCTTTATTAAAAATCTTTAAAATAATTTCCATCTATAGCATATGAAGACATGTGCTCTGACTCATGAAAGCTCATGCTGGAACAAATGTTAGTCTTTAATAAGCCATTGGATTTCTGTTTTAAAACACAGGCTAATTCGAAATAAAGCTGTAGATTAAGCTCATGTCTAAACATCCAAATTCTGGGCAAAGGCTGAAGTTCTTAAACAATGAAATTAATATTATAGATAGGGTCATAAGTTCCAAGGCACTAACATTTACTTGGGGCAAAAAAACTTGTGTTTTTGAAGGTTTGATGCTAAGGGAAAGGTTAGAAAATGAAGAACAAGACTAATACTGAAGGGGGGTGAGAAAATTCCATGAAAGCAAAACATTATGGAAATGACTATTGTCAGAAAGAGTCTTATGGCTAAAAATCTCTATTAATCATAGTCCAACAGCTGTTTGTCTCTGGGTTGCTGATTGCAGGACACACATATTATTGAGAGAAGATGGTGCAGTAGTTTTCCAACTGGCCAACAATTGCAAAGACGGCTGAGAATTAACATGGGCTGCGGTTGCTGCTCGGGGTGGGGGGAGGCAATGCTGCCCAAGTGAGGGTGGAAGGGGAAAGGGAACCATGCTTGGCGAGGGCTAACATTGCCAGAAGAAAGGAGGGGCGAAGCAAGGCTTTAAAGGAGCTTACCCTCCTTTGTCCTGGCCATGTGCTCGCAGGCTGATGATTTGCCTGCCCACCCTCCCTACTTTTTCTTATGTTTAAATGCTTGCTTATTTTGTCATAGCCTGATTCATTGGCGGTTTGGTGCATGGGTATTGTTCTGGAAGGGCAAGGGGAAGGGAGCTAGGGAGCTAGGCCTTCCCCTTGGGAACGGCGACAATGGCAAGAGGCATCCGCCCTGCCAAACAGGGCCAAAGGGGGAACACCTCTTGCCAGGAGTGGCCACCCAGCAAAGCCCCGCAATAGAGCATAGCTTGGGTACGGGTGCTCGCCCCACAGAGCTTCAACACATTACCCGCATGACCAGATCCAGACCCATGATTAGCCTCACGCCTCTGCTCAATAAAATGGCTATGGCCAATTTATTACCCCAGCAAATGGAGTGGTGGGTATTATTGGGAAAGGGTTTCATGCAGAATAGATCCACCCTCGGAAGCAACATTTCCTTTGCGCCTGCCCTCCCCCCATCCTAGGCTATAGTGCTGCCTGCCACTATGTGCATCCCAACATTTCGCCTGTTTGTCTACGCCACCGTAAGCTTTACCATAGTTATAAGGTGGGGGGGGGGCAGATTTAGCTTTTGCCATATACCCACCAGTTTGTGGCACTGTCTGCTTTTATGTTAATATGTACATTTGTGAAATGAGAATAGCAGGAAAATAGAAGTGACTGTTTCTACAAAATCAAATCAATGCCTGCTCCTAATGATGTGCATTTCACTTTGAAAAGACTGACCTAAAAGTGTCACCCTGTTTGATGGCAACATCTGTACATCATTTTCCTATCTGGTAAACATTCCATTTTTTTCACACTCTTCCTTTCCTCTAACCTCCTTAAACCTCTAACGCTGCAATCCCAAGAACACTTCATTAGGAATATGCCCTACTGAATGTAATGGAACTTACTTCTGAGTAGATTCACTTAGGTTTTCTCTCTAAGGCCGTTTCTGCACGAACGGTCCCGGTAGGGATGGGGAAGACGGCGCAGCCTGGTCTGTAAAGATGCCGGTTAAGTTCACCCTTCTGATTGCCATCCGGCCTTGACATAATTCCTCCAGCCGGGCGAGAAGCCAGATTCTGCTATAGTAACTTTGCTTGCCTTATCTTAGATGTTTGAAACTAGCATTCCGTTCCCATGAGAATGTGACTGGGTGGTAAGGGGGGGAACGTTTATAACCTGTAGTTTAGGCGGGAGCGGGCAGTCTTACCATCCCGTGTATGTGTGCTTTCTGAAGTGTCTGAATAAACGGACTTTGAACTAATGCCTTTTATTTCTGCTTCTTTCGGAATTCCTTACATTATGGCAAGACTCATTCTTTTCATCTAAACCATTGTGTTGGATTGTAGTGGATCCTTGGTGTTCCTCAACATGCAAGGATTGAGTGCTCCAGACAATGTGGAAGGATCGATAGCCCCCAAAGAGGGTTTCGAGCCTTCCCTTCCAGGGTCAGAGGAACTGGGGGAAGAATCGCCTTCCCTGGTAACTCTCTCCAAACCCCGGCTCAGTACGAGCTTGGCCTTTCTCCAATTGGATGAGCAGCGAGTGACTTACAGTCATGAGGTTTATGAGACAGGCGGCGCGTTGTCCATGGATCGGGCCCCTGTCGATACCCGATTTGTCTCTACCCGGCATCGTATGGATTACAAACCACCGATGCAACCTGTTCTTGAGGAACTGGGGCTGTCAACTATACATGGCGATACTCAGGAGTCCATCGAAAAGTTCCTGGACAGATACTTCGATGACATTCCCGTGGAACAGCAGTGGCACAGTACTGGGGCACGTCCCAAGACATTACCCACAGCACCCGCATCTGCACCTCCGTTTGATGTGGGATCCAAGATTGGTCAGGGTTATCGAGCCTGGCTTACGTTCCCAGGGCCAGGAGCAGCTGATTTAGGTGTAGAGCTTCGCGGAGCGGAAGGTGGGGCCCCTCCTGATGTGGAACTCAACCCGGATCCCGATCCAGATCCGCAGCCAACAAGGGAGCGCTGGGAAGACCAGTTGGCCGCGCTTGAAGATGCCAAAAGGGCTTGGGAACGTGAGCGTGAGGCTTGGGAACAGGAACGGGAATGCTTGCAAAGGGAACGTGAACAGCAACGCAAAGAGGTCCAGGCTGAACTGGATCGTGAGAAAGAAGTTTTACATCAACAATTCATACAGGATCTTACTGTTCATTACAAAGTCCTGGAGCATTCCAAACTTGACTTGCAACGCAGGAGCGACAGTGTTAAGGCTATCCAAACACAAACCAAGCTGGTCTAACCTTACAGCCCGCCGAGAGAGAAAAGTTAGAACGTGAAAGGGTGGCTTTGCATAACCACCAAGACGCACTGGCACACAAAGAAAGGGAACTAGCTGAACTGGAACGGGAATTGCGGAGGCAACAAGCTACGTTGGCCAGGGCCCCCGTCTGGATCGAAAATCTTCCCCGCACACCCGCTGTTCTTCCTCTCCCTGGTGGGGCGGCGGGACGAGGACCAGTACCGGTGGGCCAACAACCCGGGGCACCGCAACCACCTCCGTTCCAACCACCCCCTCCATTGCCTCAAGGTCCAGCCTCGATATACCAGCCGCCGCAACAGATGCCTAGAGCTGCAGGGAGGGGTTTCTACAGACCCCCCATCCCAGCCCGCTTTGATGGGACAGCATCGAAACTCCCTTATTTCATCTTGCAACTGGATGCCCATATGCAAGAATTCGATGACTTGTATCGCTCTGAACGGGAGAAAGTGCAAGATATTGGGTCAGTGCTAGATGGGGTAGCTGCTGAATGGTTCGTGACTCTTTATGAACTACAAGCTGACGACACCCGCACGGTGGCGGCCTTCTTGCAAGCGCTGCGCCTTCGTTTCGTTCCCAAATCCCCCCCTCTCTCACACACACACACACTCACACACATACAACACACACTATTAGGCAATTAAGATGGCGCCCGTGGCGGACGTTCAACAGCGGAGCTCCGCCAAAAATTGGATTTAACTTTTAATTTCCCCCTTTTTAGTTAGTCTGAAAGGAGAAAGGAGCGTTTGAAAAGAAAAGTCTTTACCCACTCTCACTATAGTGTGTCTCTGGGAGCCTGGGAGCTTGGGAGCTTGGAGCTTGGAGCTTAGAAGTTTGGAAGTCGGAGGCTGGAAGCTTGGTCTGCTGGCGAGCGGACGGGGACGAAACGAACGCGAATGCGAACGCGAACAAAAGCGAAAGCCATAAATAAACGCAAGTAATAACAAATGCGAAGGACTGGGGTTCGAACTTACTTAACTGGAGTAAAATAGAGCGCAGTGGCGCGATGGCGGCATGAGGTACTTGATTTTCCTGTGCCTCGACTCCGCGTCTCTCGTCCCCCCCCTCGCCTCCTCTGCCCTCGTCTCTGTGGAGTCCTCTGCTTCCCTCACGGCCGCCATTACAGCCATTACAGCTTCCACTCCGCTAAGATCTGGGAGGGAACGCTAGGTGGCTGGGCAGCCGGGCAACTGGAGAGTGTCGGGTGTGGCCCCCTGAGGAGAGCCGGGAGACTGTGACATCTGGGATCGGTGGCAGGGATTCCCCTCGTCCCTCGGCTCGGACGACATCGCCTGGGGAACCCCGTTGGCAAAATAGGGCGTGGCGGCTGCATCGAGGCTGCTGTGGGAGACGACGAAGCACCGGGCCCTGCAGGTGGCGCTGCGGAGGCCGTGGTTGTGACGCGACGATTTCTCTCTCGGATGCAGCCTTGGAAACTTTGGAAATCTGCCCTGATGCAGCAAAAGCCACATCCGTACACCTGTAGGCAACGGAAGAGAACTTTGGAGGTGAATTGGGAGGTTAACTGCCCACAACACTATAGCCAACGAGATCGGCTTGAGAAGCCAGCTGAGTGGCGGGGAGCTGCGGGGGAACTGGAACAGGCGACTAGTAACATCGTTGCCGGTTCTATGCAGGACATATCAGTCGTGAGAGGGCTGATTGGATTACATCACGATAGACAATCTTTGGTCACGGAGCTTTCCACTCGGGAGCCGTCTGGGGTGACTGGTGGCAGCGGCCTCCTGGCTGTTACCCGAGCTGTCCCTCCGTGCCGCTGCCCCCCAGTGATCTACTGCCCCCCAGTGATCTACTCCCCCAACCTGGATACCCTGCACATAATCGAATGGTCTGGGTGGTGTGAGCCCCATACCTACGATCTGTGCAGTAAGAACTATGTCATCACCCTATTGACTCGACAGCAGACCATATAATATAATTCTATTGCTTATTTGAAGAGGGCGTGGAGATTGGTGGCAGCAACTTCTTTTGCCATCTTATGCCCTCCTTTTTGGCCTCTGATTTAACTCTTTGACTCCTTCCTAAACTCCCTGACTGTGGTAAATTGCTGTTTACAATCTAGATGAGTATTGTGAATATTAGCTTGTAGTAGTGTAGTATTTTGATTTGTTATAGATTGTATTGAACTGTATTAGTATGTGTTAGTGGGTGGGTCATATATAGTCGCCAGCTCCGCTGGTGTTTAGGCTTAGTTTGCTGGTATTGCTAGATCTTACCGCAGCGTTTGATGTGGTCGACCGTGACCTTTTGACCCACCGCCTGGCCGCCTCCGGGGTGCGAGGCACTGTCCTTCAATGGATTGCCTCGTTCCTCCGGGGTCGAAGTCAGCAAGTGAGGTGCGGGGATCAGGCCTCCCGGAAGTGCCCGCTTGACTGCGGTGTACCCCAGGGGGCCCTATTATCCCCGCTGCTATTTAATATCTATATGCGACCCCTTGCTCGACTGGTACGGAGTTTTGGGCTGACTTGTCACCAGTACGCTGATGACACGCAGCTCATTCTGTTGATGGAGGGGGGAGCAGCCGCCGCCCCTGCGGCTCTCCAGCACTGTTTGGAGGCGGTTGCTGGTTGGTTGCGGCAGAGCAGGTTAAAACTGAATCCATCGAAGACGGAGATCCTCTGGCTTGGCCGCGGGGGGGAGGACAGGATTTTCCAGCCACCGGTGTGGGAGGGGGTCACATTGGCGCCGACCCCCTCCGTGCGCAGCCTGGGGGTCCACCTGGATTCGTCTCTCTCAATGGAGACCCAGGTGGCCCATACAACCCGGGCTGCCTTTTTCCACCTTCGTCAGGCCCGGAGGCTGGCTCCCTTCCTCTCCCAAGCGGACTTGGCCACTGTGATCCATGCAACGGTCACCTCCAGATTAGACTATTGTAACTCGCTCTACGCGGGTCTTCCCTTGCGTCTGATCCGGAGACTGAAGCTGGTCCAGCACGCAGCGGCGCGGTTGCTTACAGGCAGCCCTATCTATGATCACATTCAACCTGTATTGCGCCAGCTGCACTGGCTCCCGGTGGAGTTCCGGATCATTTTCAAGGTGCTGGTGCTGACCTTTAAGGCCTTACGCGGCCTGGGGCCCTCGTGATCTTCGGTGACCGCATCACCCCAGATGTCCCTGCACGGCCTCTTCGCCAACGGAGGCTAATCTGTTAGTGGTCCCTGGCACCTCAATGATGCGGCTGGCCTCCATGCGGGAAAGTGCCTTTACAGCCCTGGCCCGGGCCTGGTGGAACACCCTCCCTCCGGCAGTTCGGGCCCTGCGGGACCTTGGTGAGTTCCGCAGGGCCTGTAAAACGGAGTTGTTCCGCCGGGCCTTCGGAGGGACCAGCCGCTGAAACGGTGCCCCAGCCAGTTTACCATCTAGGCTACCATCTACTGTGGCTCGCCTCCCTCCCTCTCCCCCAATTTCCCCTGGGAGAATTTTAATGAAAAATGGGGTTGGTCGGACGCCTTCCTATTATTATATTATTAGTATAGTGTTACCGCTGTTTTAAAGATTTTAATAACTTATTTATTGTATTTTAAGTCGTTGTACACCGCCCAGAGCTCCTAGGGGATGGGGCGGTATAAAAATGTAAACAATAAATAAATAAATAAACAATAAAAATAACGCAATACAAATAGTAAAAACCATCCAACAGGGCAATCGTTCTTTCGCCGAATTTGCTCGAGAATTTCGTGCGGCGGCCAGTAAACTTCCTCCTGACTGGCCTGAACGCATGAAATGTGAATATTTCTTTGAAGCCATGGATGTAAAGCTTCGCGAAACAGTGCTCCTTTTTCGGATTCCACAGACCGTTGCCGAATGGATCGAAATTGGTTCGCAGGTAGCCGCCCGTCTTGCCCGTGCCCGCGCGGGTGGTCGCACTCGCCCAAAAACTTCAACCACACCGGCGCCTCCCAGTCGTAAACCAAGCCCCCCTGTTACAACTGAAACCACGTCGGAACGCCGTCGTCGTCTTGGATTGTGCCTTTACTGCGGGGGACCTGGTCACCTTGCTGCAAATTGCCCAAAGAAGCAAAAATCTCCCGCTCCGGCTCCGCGCACCCCCACTGCCAAGCCCCCGCGCAAATCGGGGCCGCCGCCTCGTGGAACAACTAAAGCCGCTTTCGAGGAGGATTTAGAGGAGGATGACTTGGCTATCTGCCTTTCAGCTGCGCCGGTGGAAGTTGGACCCGCTCCAGATGCGGTGAGTGAAGGCAGTGCTCCCATTACTATTCTGACATCTTTAGCCAACCCCTCTAAACATACGCGCATTTTAGCTTCCGCACTTGTCGACTCGGGCTGTTCCCACTGCCTCATGAGGCCACAGGTGGCTGAAGAACTTGGTTTAGACCGGGTTCCTTTACTTAAACCTATCCCCTTTACTCAAATGGATGGCAGTCCGTTGGGAGCTGAAGGTCCGGCTCGGTTTAAGACCCAGCCAGTGTTTCTCCATTGCACGGAACATTGAGAAAAATTAAGCTTCATACTCGCTCCGGTAGCCAAGCACTCCATTGTGTTAGGCATGCCGTGGTTGCTCGCACATGAACCAACCATCATGTGGAAAGAACGCATCCTCCGTTTCACTGACCCCCCTTGCGGGGACCATATGAACGGGGGGGAAAACCCAGTAATTGATGAAAAACCAATAGACAACGATGCCTTGAATGTGCTTTCCACTCCTAGCCCTACCGAAATACCACACGCCTATCAGGACTTGTCCAGAGTATTTGAGGAGCAGGAGTGTGATCAATTACCTCCCCATAGAGACACTGATTGCAAAATCCTCCTGCAGCCGGGAGCCCAACTGCCCAAGAATAGAATCTACCAAATGAGCCCTGCTGAAGAGAAAGAGCTCCGTGCCTTCCTAGATAAGAACCTGGCTCGCGGGTTCATACGGCGAGCTACAAAGCACTCTCATGCAGCCCCAGTCCTTTTTGTTAAGAAAAAAGACGGCTCCTTGCGACTTTGTACTGACTATCGTGGTTTAAATGCTGTTTCAGTCTCAAACAAGTACCCTTTACCCTTAATAAAGGACCTTTTAGATGCTTTGGGTAAAGGCCGGATCTTCACTAAATTGGACTTGAGAGAAGCTTATTATAGGGTCCATATTGCAGAGGGTTATGAACATCTGACAGCATTCAATACAAAGTTTGGTCAATATGAATATTTAATAATGCCATTCGGATTATCTGGGGCCCCAGGGGCTTTCATGGCACTTATCAATGAGGTCCTGCAAGATTTACTGTATAAGGGTGTGGTGGTGTACTTGGATGACTCACAGAATATTGAAGAGCATGAAAAACTGGTTCGGGAGGTATTGCAACGTCTACTAGATAACTCCCTCTTTGTCAAATTATCAAAATGCTGTTTTCATCGCTCCTCCATAGACTATTTGGGCTATCGGATCTCATCCGACGGCTTGGAGATGGATCCAGCCAAAGTTGCCGCGGTGGTTAATTGGCCAGCTCCCACCAACAGAAGGGAATTACAGTCGTTTCTAGGCTTTGCTAATTTCTATCGTGATTTCATTCCTCAATTCGCTGAACTTGCCTTACCACTTACAGATCTATTACGTACCAAAGGCAAGGACTCCCAGGCGTCTAAGCCTGGAGCCCCCCTTCTATGGTCCCCCACATGTCAGTCTTCATTTCAACAGCTCAAAACGGCTTTCACCACCGAGCCGATTTTGAAACACCCGGATCCTGACCTCCCTTTCATCGTTCATGTGGATGCTTCGGATAAAGCTTTGGGCGCTGCCCTCTTGCAGAAAAATAAAAATAACAAACTGGTGCCGTGTGCTTACTTATCAAAAAAGTTTTCAGGTCCCGAACTGAATTGGACAGTAGGGGATAAAGAGACTGCAGCCATCAAAGCAGCGCTGAGCACTTGGCGCCATTGGTTGGAAGGTGCCAAACACCCATTTCAGGTCTGGTCCGATCACAAAAATCTGGCAGCCCTTTCCATCCCCCTCAAAATGTCCGCGAAACAGTTACGCTACGGATTTCTTCTCCAGATTCTCCTTCACAGTTCATTTTTTCCCTGGTAAAAGTAACAAACTGGCTGATGCGCTGTCTCGTCTCCCAGGGGAAGGGGGGGATACTTCGCTACGGGCTATCCCACGCACCATACTCACCCCCTCCCAATTGGGGTTGGCTGTCACACGCTCCCAGGTCTCCGCCTCTCCTCCGCCCATTCCGGACATCATCTCCCCCTTCCTTCAACAATTCATGGAGGCGGGGCTCCAAGACCTGCCAGCGGAGGAATTTGACTCACAGCTACGTTTAGAAAGTGGCGTTTGGAAAAGGGGGGGTGCTGGTACGTTCCGCCTCCTATACGGAAGCAGGTCCTCGCGACGTTCATGATGCTCGTCAGGCAGGACACTTTGGGTTCCTAAAGACTTTACATTTAGCACGTCGTCAGTTTTGGTGGCGCTCAATGCGCAAAGACATTGAGACTTATATCAAGGGGTGTTCGGTCTGTGCTGAGGCCAAATCAATACCTGGAAAGCCCCATGGGCTGCTACAACCCCTCCCGGTTGCATCTTGACCCTGGCAGGTCATCTCAATGGATTTTATCACAGACCTGCCGGAAAGCTATGGTAACACTGTTTTATGGGTGGTGGTGGATCTTTTTTCCAAGCAGGCACATTTCATTCCTTGCACTACCATCCCATCCGCTCCCAAATTGGCCCGGTTGTTTATTCAACATATCTACCACCTGCACTCCTCTCCTGACAAGGTGGTATCCGACCGCGGGCCCCAATTCATTTCCAAGTTTTGGAAGGCGTTCCTGGAGTTGTTGGGAGCAACCCCGGCGGTCGCCGCCCCCTACCACGTTCAAAGTGACAGTCAGTCGGAAAGGACCAACAGAACGCTAGAACAATATTTACGTTGTTACACCAACTATCATCAGGACAATTGGTGCGAGTTGCTCCCTTTTGCAGAGTATGCGTATAATAATGCGGTTCATAGCAGCACCAAGAAAACCCCGTTCGAAATTGTCTCTGGTCGGTCCTTTCCCCCGCTGCCCCAACTACCTACGGATGCATTGCAACCTCCGGAATTTAATCAATGGATTTCTTCCCTAGCGGAGGGCTGGAAAATGGTACAGTCTTCCCTAGTACAAGCCCAAGAATCGCAAAAAACGCAGGCGGACAAACATCGATCAGAGTTTCCCTTACGTGTTGGGGCGTGGGTTTATTTATCGACCAAAAATCTTAGAGATGTACACAAGTACTCCAAACTTGGCAAGAAATTCGTGGGGCCCTTTCGGATTACAAAAGTGATTAATGAGGTTACTGCCCGTTTAGAACTGCCTAACTCTTTAAGTAACATTCATCCCGTCTTTCATTCCAGCTTGCTCAAGGAGGCTCCCGCTTCCGATGTCTGGCACGGCCCTCCGGAGACACCCCCACCGGTTATAATTGATGGCCATAAACATTACGAAATCGACACTATCCTGGACTCCCGTTTTTCCCGCAAACGTCTGCAGTATTTGGTTTCTTGGGTTGGGTATTCATCCGGCCACAATCAATGGATTTACGCTGAGAACATCGACGCCCCGTCATTGATTGCTGCTTTTCATAAAGCCTTCCCTCATAAACCGGGAGGAAAAGGGGGGGCATTCTTAGGGGAAGCAGAGTGTAAAGATGCCGGTTAAGTTCACCCTTCTGATTGCCGTCCGGCCTTGACAGAATTCCTCCGGCCGGGCGAGAAGCCAGATTCTGCTATAGTAACTTTGCTTGCCTTATCTTAGATGTTTGAAACTAGCATTCCGTTCCCATGAGAATGTGACTGGGTGGTAAGGGGGGGAACGTTTATAACCTGTAGTTTAGGCGGGAGCGGGCAGTCTTGCCATCCCGTGTATGTGTGCTTTCTGAAGTGTCTGAATAAACGGACTTTGAACTAATGCCTTTTATTTCTGCTTCTTTCGGAATTCCTTACAGCCATCGCCCCAACGCCTTCCCTTCCCTCCGACTTTCTGGCATGTCGCCCAGGCCAGGGGACACGCCCCCCTGCCCTGCGCAACAGCTCTGGAGTCACAGGGCAAAGGGGGCATGTCCCCTGGCCTGGGCAATGCGCCGGAAGGTCGGAGGGAAGGGAAGGCATTCAGGAAAGGGGGGAATGACACCTTCCAGCCGCTGCCATTCACTCGGCAGCGGTTGGAAGCCGCTATTTCCGAAAAACCTTGCCCAGGGAGCGAGGTTCAGAAACAGTGGCTTCGCACTGCTTGGGGGTTGCGAGGCTGCCGCCGCCGCGATGCGGCGGTGGTGGCCATGCGAACCCCTCCCCAGGGACGCTGTTTTTTAGCGTCCCTGGGTCACTGTATTCCACCCGTGCGGAAACAGCCTAAGACAGAAAACTAGGAAATAAAGCAAGAGAACAGAACTGTCTCACCAAGCTTATATTTTAATACATTCTGCTTGTGTTCACAGACTTCCTTCAAACTGTTCTGCTCACATTGAGAGGCCTCAGTTGCTTCTTGAAAATGTCATAAATTATGGAAAACAATTGTCTGTCATTTCATTTTCAGCATGTGACAAAAAAAGAAACTTTTAAAGAGTACTCTGGTAATGCACAGCATCTGACTGTTGTGTTTCAAAAACAAAACAAGAAGTGGAAACATTCCCAGCAGAGAAATTAACAGAACATCTCAATTTAAGAGATAATGAAGGAATAACAGTTCCTATAATATGGAACAATATGGAAGAGATGATTAGAGGTCGTGAAAGATTGCTTTCCTTAGAGACAAGGAGTGATTGAAGAAGAAGAAAAAGCAGTTTTGAAAGGTACATTTTGAAACTTTTAAAAAGTTCCTGAAGAGATGGTGTTGCTTTAAAAAGATAAATCAACAAATTGCTCTCTGAGCTCATGCTTAATGAAAAAGAAAAAAAAGCTAGGAGTAATACAGCAAGAAATTTAACAGAATATTACTCCATTAGCTTAGAAAGGAAGCCCATGGGAAAACAGACCAAACTAAAACAAATTAAGGCAGTCATTAAATGTTTCTGTACCAATATATATTATTCCCAGACAGCCATAAACAAAGTTGGAATTAAGAACATCTTTGGCAAATTAGAATTACTTATTCCTGTAATAAGGTAGTAAATCTATGCAGCTCCTCCTGGACAGTCTTTCATTGGTAAATGCAAATCTCTTGGGCTAGATGGATTTCTTTATCTAGCAGTGAATTGTTAACTGGTCTATTCCAAAATTCCACTGAATACTTTTGGAAAGAGCTAGTAAAAATGTACTTTCCATACTTCCCAAAAAATACTTTTCAATTTGTAACTATTATAATTCTATATTTTGCATGTCCTTTTCTAACTGAGAGCTTTCTCATTTTAATCTGGATTAACACTGGCCGTTGTGAGTTTTCTGGGCTTTAAACTGAGTTATGTAGGGGAGGGAGAAAATATTCAAGCAGACAGGAGTTCATCTAGTGATAGTGATGATAATCCAAAGGTTACAGAGAGAACTGAGCGAATAGGTCAAGAAACCAATGGCGGGAGGGGAAAAAACCTTAAAGAAGCAGCCAGAGGAAATGCACCATGGTCTTCAATGTCTCTACACCAATGCACGGGCATGGGAAATAAAGAAGATGAACTTGAGCTCTTAACACAGCAAAACAAATATGATATAATATGTATCACTGAAACCTGTGGGGAGGAGTCTCATGATTGGAACATAAGAACTGAAGGATATAGCCTTTTTCAGAGAAAAAGATCAAATAGGAAAGGAGGAGGAGTAGCATTATATGTAAAAGATTATTACAGCTGTGAGCAGTTCCATGACTTAAATCCTGCAAGCCATGTTGAGAGCATTTGGGTAAAAATTAAGGGGGAGAGACACAACATTAATCTTATTGTGGGGGTCTATTATAGACCCCCATGCCAGTCTGAAGAGATGGATGATGCATTCTTGGAACAGATGACCAAACTTTCAAAAAGGAAAGAAGTAGTAGTCATGGGAGATTTCAATTATCCAGATAATTGTTGGGACAATCAGGTCCAACAAATTTCCATGACAATCAGGTCCAACAAATTTCTCATTGCATTACAGACAATTTCATGGTCCAGAAGGTGGAAGAAGCAACAAGGGGAATGGCTATTTTAGGTTACATTTGGGGGTCTTTAAAAAGATAAATATTTCTGGTATCTCATTTGTACTCTGCATTAAATGCAGATTTCGTCAAAAGAGAGGGGAAAATTGCATACTCTGATCAAATTATTTCAATCTTGACCAGAGCAAAGAATTGGAAAGGTACATTTGATATCTAAGTATTGAAGGCATTTCAGTGAGGGTGGAGTAGATACTTCATGATTCCAAAAACTGTTCCATTGTGAAGAGAAGAGTTTGTTGGGTGTGGACAGGCTATGGTCTGCTTCTCCCTAAGAGCAGCTGATGAGAGGTGATGCCAAGTTAGCAAGAGAGACAGTTGAAGGGAACAGTGAGAGAGTGAAGAGTGTGGCTGAATGAAACTGTGATGAAGAGCAGCATAAAGCTGACTGTAAATAGATGATTTGTAACAAAGGATCCTGGAAAAGGAAAACAGTTTAGAAGTTCAACTGAAAAAAAAAACTGCATAGTGACTTTCTTCAGTGTTATGTTCAAACCATAAATAAAGGTTAATTCCCAGTTCATTTAACCCTGTGAGCTAGTTATGTCAAAGAAAGAACACCCCCCTTCCCACAAGCTAAGGTATCAGTTTATACATATTTTATGATATGAATAAATAGTGGTAGCCGGTGAATGAAATAGTGTTGAGTCTCCAACCCTAAGAGCGCTGTGCAGTGCTTGAGTGAGGGGTAATTATTAAACAATTAAAGCTAGGTAGATTTGTGATGGCCTGATCTACCTGTAACCCTGAACCTGAGAAGGAGGGGTGGTGGAGGGTGGTAGACAGTCTGTGTGAGTGAGAAAGGTAAGTTCATGGTTGACTGGTAGAGCATCTGCTTTGTATGCAGGTCAAAGTTTCTATCCATGGCCTCTCCAATTGAAATGATCAGACAGTAGATTATGTGACAGACTCTAGGCAATGAGACTGAGCCACTGCCAGTCAGAGTAGACAGTACTGACCTTGATAGATGAATGTTCACACTGTACAACAGCTTCCACGCATTCAGGTACTCAAAAAATCTTTCTCTTCCAAGCTAAGTGTTGACAAGTCCTGCATATTTTGTCTTCTTTGACCATTTTTATGCAGACACTTTTTTGTTCCCTTTCATCATTGTTGCATCTATCCAAAGGATGAAAACATTATTTCTGTCTGTACTTTCCCCCTTCCTTTACCTACAGAATAGAATTAGAATTACACATTTACCTGATTGCTTGTTTCCCACCAACCTCTGGACACAGCATGGAACACAGAGGTTACATTACATTACTTGCTGGAAGATGCAAAATGTCTGAATTCTGACAGTTAATAGTAATAAAGCTAATAGAGTTTCTCTCCTCATTTACAAATGTTACTGCTCAACAGAGACACCTAATAAGAACTGCTATCATTGAGAAATTCCCTCAGAAAGATACTTCTTGAAAATAAATTATTTCATTCTCCACATCACTGATGAGAATTACTATATCATCTTTCCTGTCAATTAAATCCATATAAACATTAAGGAAATCTCAGTACCATATAAAAAGAAGAAATGTAACATAACAACTAAGTGAGTTTAGAAACAAATAAATCTCCAGCTTTATCAAATTAAAAGTGTACAAAAATTGATTTGGGGGCAATAAACATTTGTAAGACAGAACATGGAAGTTAAAGTAACATCTCGTACATTATTTATTCTTGCTAGTATGATATAATGGTAGACTGCACATTTGAAATCTCACAATGGTATAGTATCCTGGTGCAGTGGTTAAAGCATTAGATTAAGACTATGGAGATCTGAGTTCAAGTTTCCTTTGGAGTCCACTCTCCATCACATTAGTGCTAGTCACTTTCTCTCAACACTTTCAGAGAGTTGAAGTGTTCCTGAACTCCTTGGAAGAAGGGTGGGACAAAAATATAATTGCTATCACATCTCAGGTTCATTTGCAGACATTTCTACTAAAGATCCTGAGGTGATAAATAGCTCATTTTGAAGTGACTCTGGAAATCTGTTGATTAGGGTTATTTACATCTAGGTGGACCTTGGAGTTCTCCTGGAATTACAACTGAACTCCAGATTACAGAGATAATTTACCCTGGAGGAAATGTCAACTTTGGAGGGCAGATTCTATGACATTGAAATGTTTTTGGAATGTTTTATATATAAATGATTTTATGTTTTTACAGATGCTATATGTAGATTGTAAGTCACCCTGAGCCCAGAAGGGGAGAGGTGGCCTATTACATCCAACAAATAACGTCCCTGTGTAGCTCCCTCCCCTCCAAAAAATCTGTCTTCCTCATATCTCTTGGAATTGCCAGTCTAGAGTTGGCAACCCTACCATTGATAGGGGAGCCATTGATGTGTTATAGGTCTAGTTTGCACATGCATTTTTGTAACAATGACTACATCAGGAAGTGATAATTTGCATGTGTGAGTGAACAACCATAGGTCAGACATCACAAACTACTTTTCTATTGTCTGTCACTTCCCCTTTTTCAGTGAAGTCAAGAACCATGAAAAATCCTTTTCTTTTGTGAACCAATCAGTACTATGAGGCAATACCAAACACCTCACAACAATAAATCATGTACCACTGAATAAATCATGTTACAACTGAAACACAGAGGGAAAACATGCATCCAAATGTATCCTTGTCTATATCACTTCAGTGGTATGTTATGCAAACAGAAAAAAAACCCTTTCTGTAAAAAGAAAGTTATATGTAAATGAGACAGATTATAACCTATATGCCTGTCTAACATTCCAAGCTCTGTAATTTTGGAAGAGAAAAGGATGTATGAAGCACTGAACTATATGCTCTATGATGTCTGTTCTTTGCAGGCATTTGAAGTTCTGGTGCAGTGGTTAAACTGTTGCACTAGGACTGGTGAAACCTATAATGTCTGTTTTCTTAGTAATGTAGAACTAGCCAGTTGCTTCAGGGTCAAACAGAAATGTTTGGGTTCTTTCTCATGATATGGCTGAAAGGGCCCTTTCTTTTAACTTCTCCCTTCACTTCCTATAATTCAAAGCATCCCCTTCACCTCCTATAATTCTTCAGGCAGGGAAACCACTTACTCAGGTTTTTCCTGCCTTTTTTTCTGTCAGGAACTGAGAAGCTTCTAATATGGCAGTGTAGATAACAAGAAGCACTTTTCCTGAATCCTGTTCACACCCAAAAGGCAGAGGACTTTTTAAAACATTTCTTGGCAAAACCCCTTATAAGGCACAAATAACACTGAGGCAGATGCAAACTAAAACAGAATAAGATATTTATCTTATAGACCAGAGATGGTAAAGGGAGAATAACAACTTGGGGGATGGATAAGGCTGAGGTAGGCTAGGCAGGGAGCCTATAAAGAAATAAATGTAAAGCAAATCGCTATAGTCCACTGGCACACTAGAACTCTCCTGTCTTTAGAAGCAGTTCTTATCCTGGTTTGTGTAGGCTTCAACTTGGCTCTCCAATAATCCCTTACCACCAGTATATGGAGTCTTTTTATGACTGCTTTCACACAGCACTCAGGCTGAAAACTAGTAGAGTCAGTCATTCTCTTTGGCTGATCTACTCTCCTCAGAGTTTAGTCTCTCACACAGTAAAGGCAGGCAGCACTTAACATCAAGAATGTTTTCAACCAAAAGCCTCACAGAATGAACTAAGAAGTAGTTTAACCTCCTCCCTCTCTGCATCATGCAGTTTCTTGCCCAATCAGAGTGCTGGAGACCACAGCCAATCAGGTGGCTTTCCTGTTCCTAGACCTTTCTGTGACTTACTCTGAAGAAAAACAATATTTTACAAAACAGAACTTAAAAATTGACCTTTCTCTGCAGTCCATCACAGTCTGGTTCTAGGACTAGGTAGGCTAGGGTTAGGCTTGCCACTTTCCTGGTTCTGGCAATGGTTTCCATCAATGCTCCCTGTCCTCACTGACTGGAATGGGGGGAATAGGGGGATTGTATTGATCAACACTTAGATAATTCAGAACAGGAAGTGATATTATGTGGATGTAGGATTTCAAAACTCTCTATAGTTCTACTGTAGACATTTATGAAATGTCTAGAGTATCTTTATGTCACTTCCAGTTTCAAACCAGGAAGTCATCTCTAGAACTCTCCAACCACTAGTGTTTCCAGTTATTGCCAACAAATGGCTGGCAGCCCTACCAGGGGTAATTTGGAACAGTATGGGTGTTTGGCTTAAAATAAGGGTTTTTGGCAAGCACCATGAGGAATCTCTAGAAAGGGGGTGCTTCCCATACCTGCCTCTTGTGGCTGACCAGGTGGGAAGCTGTGGATGTTATCTCCTTCATCCTGAGTCTTCTCCATTTTGAACCTTGCTGTTATATAGCATGAGAGCAATCTGTTGGAGGCTCATACCACTGAAGAGGCTGGACAGGAAAATCTAGTTTTGGAATCAATACTGACTTGTATCTGGAACCAGGATGAGATTGCCTGTTGTTCAGATATATCATAATGGCAGCCTTGTAGCTTGGAGTAATCAGCAGTAAGGAAAGACTGGTTAGACATGCTTTCAAGTTCACTGTTAACTAATAAACAAATCCAGCTAATCCAGTTTTTGGTACATGGTTGGGCAAGGTAAGAATTACACCCTAATTTCCAAGTATTTAAAGGAACCAATTGTGAAGAACATACACATGCATCATTCATAAATGATATGGCATACTTTTTTTATACTTGGGTATTTGTACCTCTGATCAAAACTGTGTATAAAAAGACCACACAGATTAACATTCGTAGATGGTCACAGTTCATGTGTTTGATGTTACATTAACATCTTTTTTCTCAAAAGAGTGCAGGAAGCAAGATGCCCCAAATTTTATATTGACAACACAACTGTGAGATAAAAGAGGCAACAGAGGGTGACTGACCCAAGCAGGTCTTTCCAGGTGGTTTGTGGATCAAGCCATATACTCAGTGAAATAATATGTAGTTGTGATGACCAATGTTTATACTAGGCATGTTGTATCCACCTATAAATTCTAGATACTTTAGAAAACAGAGAGAGAAATGAATAAATAATAAATCTGTATATAGTATACAACTTTCATGTCTAGACAGTGGAAATCTCACAAAAATGATAAGCCCAAGAGGTACTCAGAAACGTTAATTTAGCCATATTTTTCCTGAAATGATTTTAAAAAAGAAAGGAACTGCACATAAAAGGACATCAAGGACATTGATTCTTCTTTTCTTTTTTTTACTTTTTTGTGCATTTTACAAGTATGATAAATTATGGGAGAATATTTTATTCTAGAATACTGGAAGAGAAAAATGTAGTGCTCCAAAACAATTTGGCAGAAGATGAAAAAAAATTACAATAATTCAGAAGAAACTGTGCCAATTTATTCTGTACAACCCAAAATGAAGAAATGAAATAGTACTCACTGTAATGATTACAAGTTCAGGATCCTGCAATTTCTGGTGATTAAAGGCATGAGATTTCAATTGACATTTACTATGCCGTCATTTACTCATCAGCTACCTGCTTTGTCCTCTGGAGGAAGTCAAGGCTGACTAAAAGAAAATTAAAGAAGTTTTTTTTTCTTTTCTTTCAATTGCTCCCCATGAACACAAATGTTCTTTAATGTAATGCCTAATATCCTCCTTCAGCATTCAGATACACAATGGGATTTCAAATTGTGACAGAATAATTAACATCCACAATGAATATTCTTGGCATTAAACTGCAAAATCAAGATCCTGCCAAGGCCAAACTAGTTCTTGTTTAAAAAGGATGGCTCACTAATATATTGCAAACAAAATCCTGGATTTGATCTGAAATGTTTCTGTAAGAACAAAGATGTGTGCCAGTTTTCCGAATGATACACTATGCAAATATATATATGTTATTTCACCCATAACAGACCCCTCCCAGAAAAGGTCATTTATTTCAACAGTTTCCAAGTAATTGAATTAAAAAAGCCAAGCAGTATGTTATTTGAGGAAATATTTGCCACCTGAGAATGGGACCCCCCCTTCTCGGAGCCCTTTGACCCAATAATGATACCACACTCATGGCTAGGGAAAATTATTTGGCCATAGCCAACCATTGATTGCACAGTAAGCAGCCTGAGGCACAGCATGGGATTCTGATCTGATTTGTAACACTGGGCAGCCCCTCCTTGGGGGTGCCTCCAGGGCAAACTGCTCTTCCTGCCACCCTGTTGGCTGATGGATGCCCTTGCCATTGCTGCGGAGCTCTAGCAGGCAGTCGGCCTCTTACTGGAGCTTTGCTGTGATGCTCAGCTGGGTGGTCGGCCTCTTGCCATAGCATTCCATACCACAACAGGTGGGGAGGTTGTCAGAGTATAGCAATACCTCACTGAGCATATTAAGGAGGCCTACTGATTCCTCCAATTCTTAAAGCGTTTCAGAGTAAAGTGCTGGCGCAAGTACTGTACGGAGCAGAAATTTGCGGTTGGGACATCGCCACAGTAGGAAAACTGGAAATGGTCCAAAATATCTTTCTGAGAAAGATTTTGGCCCTGCCACCCTCCACCCCCACCCCGTTGCTCCGAATGGAAGTAGGGCAACCTTCCATCAGGACAAGAATCCATGTAAGAATACTTTTGTACTATAAAACCCTGGCAACTCTAAAGCCCAACCAATTAGGAAATCTGAGTTACAGACACATGATGAGAACAAACAGGTGGGAGGATCAAATTTCTCCCATACCAGCTCTTTACGAAACTCCTGACTATTCATATATGGGACGTTAGCAAAATTCGTGACTGGCTCTATAGTAAAGATGCTCTACAAGACAACCAACTTGCTGCCATTCAGAAATACTCCCCATGGTTCTCTCGTGTTAAAAAGAACAAATGTTATACACAATATCTTGCAAATCTCAAGGAAGCAAACCTAAGAAAATCATTAAATTCCCTGAGATATCAGACATTTAAATCAGAACATTTACTGGGGAGATTTGCTAAAATACCAAGAGAGCTATGAGTATGCAGATGTAGCTTAAATCAGAGTGAGGACATAATACACTACAGACTTCATTGCCCATTTTATTCTGCTATCCGTAACAAATATATCAATGATATCCTGTCAGGCCTGACAGGCAGTGAGGAGGAGAAAGTTTGCTTTCTGATGGCTGATGTGTATGCTGAGGTCACCTCCAAAGTAGCGATATTTATGTTTCTAGCAGCAAAAAACAGAGAAAGTTCAACTGATGTTCAAACCACAAAAGCTAAGTTGTAATAAAGGTGGTTAAAAATTCCTAAAATTACAATCCTGTTATAACTAAATTTATGATATTCCGCTTAACGTTATATAACTGCATTGCTTCTGTACTCTAATGCTTGAAAAACTCTCACAACATGTTTTATACTTTTTGTAAACTGTGGGGAGTAGGGCTTTGGCTGAAGTACCTCTTTATGTGTGTATGGCCTTGATGGGTGACGAATCCAGGTTCAGATACAGGATCATATCAGTTCTGCCAGCATGGCCAATTGGCCATGCTGGCAGGGGCTGATGGGAATTGTAGTCCATAACATCTGGCATGCCAAAGGTTCACCACCACTGACCTAAGGCTAATAAACACTGATAGATTTACCTCACTGAGCATATTGTGTGCTGGAGCAGATCAGTGTGATCTAACTGACAGCTCACCTAGCTGATGCAAGAGGCAGTGAGCTGGACCAAACCAGATCAAACCGGTTTCTACAGGACTATGTGACCTACACTGATTGGTCAATGCTTGTATATATACTGAACAGATGTGACTATGTGCTGCTGGTTAGGGTATTCTACGTCTGGCGTATCATGCTGTCCGTTTGTTCCTTGCTTCTTGTTCCTTTCTACTTGTAAATAGCTGCACTATACATAAACTGCACTTCACTGAAGAGTAACTGCTTCTTGTGGTGTTTTGCTATCATGGTGTTGCAGCTGAGTGCCAAGGCTGCTTACTCCTGCTCTCAGTAACAGGCCTTCCGCTGTGCCATGGGTCTACTCACTAACAGGTTATGGGCCCAGAGTCCCACATTACACGAGAGTAAGGGTGCCTTGGAGTTTGGAGTTTGTGACCTGCAGTTCTGCCAGAGACAGCCATGGCCTTTATGTCTGTCAGTCTGCTGTTCGAGAGGCTGAATGAAGACAACTATGCTGCCTGGAGCTGTAAGATGAAAAGCTTTCTGGGACATTGTTGAAACTCTACCCACAGCTGGAGGAGCTGCTGAGGAGAAGCTTGACCAATGGGCTTGTGCTACTATTATCTTGGCAGTAGAAAACTCACAGCTGGTGTATCTACGTGATGCCGACCATGCTTATGATTGCTGGGAAGTCTTAAAAAAGCTCTATCAGTGCCACACGGCCGGGGCCAAGGTCACTTGACTCATAAATTATATAATTTGAAGCTCAGGGCCGGTGAGTTTGTGTCCTCCCACTTGCAGCAGATGCATTCTTTGTTTGCTGATCTTGAGGACAGAGGGATGGAATTCCTGGATTCTCATAAATCGTACATTCTGCTTTCGTCCCTTGATGACAGCTGGGAGCAGTCGGTCCTGAGTCTGCAGAGTGTCAAAGAGGACGACCTTACTTTTGACTTTGTGATGTCTACATTGCTGGAGCAACAGAAGCAGCGTGATTTGCAGCAGGAGAGCCAGAAGGGGAATTCCTGTGCTACAGTTCCCAAGTTCCGGAGCAGCTGTGCTTTGCCTGAGTCTACGCCAGTCAAAACATTTGCAGAACATAGGTGTTTCACCTGTGGATCTACAACACATATTGCTTGTTTTTGCCCGAGCACTGGATCTAGCCTATTCGGGCAGCAGAAAGGGAAAGGCAGGAGAGCTTTTTCTGCCAAACAAGACAGAGCTTCATCTGCTTTTCTTGTGACTAGTCCCAGACATGCTGAGCAAGCCTCGTGGTTGATTGACTCAGCTTGTACTGAACATATTGTCAACTCTAGGGATTTGCTACAGGATGTGAAGGATGCAACAGTATCTCATGTAAGCCTTGCATATGGTTCTCACTCTGAAGTGACTTTACAAGGGTCTGTGTATGTTCCTTCTTTGGGAAAAACTGTACATAATGTACTCCTAGTTCCCACCCTAGTTCCCACCCTGCGAAGGACTGCAAGTGGGAACAGGGGGTCAGAAGTAGCCCCTCCCCAGGTCTGCCTCCCTCCCAGCTTCTCTCTTGCGATAGAGGTGCCATGGGGGGGGGAAGAAAAACCAGATTTTCCCCCGAGCTTCATTTTCCCTTGATACACCTCTGCACGGTAATGTCAGGAGGCCTGTTATTATGGGGATTTTGCTATTGCTGCTTTCTGTATGCTGGGGGTGAAGGAATGGGTTAATTGCATTTCTAACTGACTTTCAACTGTCTTCTGTATGATGTTATACTGTACCAGGTGCTGCTCAAGGTCAGTACCTGGCCATCTCTACTGTTATCTCTTTCACAGTTCCTTTTGGGCACGCTTTCCCAGGATGGGGGTGGGGGTGCAGGCTACTTTAACTACTGGGCTTTGCACGGGCAAATCTCAGTTCTGGCATGACCAGAGAAGATCCTCAATACTCAATAAACTACTGTTCTTATACATGAGTTTGTTTCAGTTTTTGGGATTCTGACAGGTAGCCATTACAGTGTTAAGGTTTGGAACAATTTCTATTTTTTTCTATTAAGCAACACTCCTTTGGGATGTCTCATGATGGGCAACAGGAAATATGAGAAAGTTTTGGATCTCTGATATTTGGGAAGAAGAGAAAATTCCATTGTAATGCCAGTAAATAATGATAATCTAGAGTCCTTTCAATATATTAACGTGTAAACATCTGTGTAGGGTCATACAACTGCCTCTGTCAAAGGCTGTAGAAACTCTGTGGAATCCACAACCAAATTGTAATTTCTGAGAGGGAAAAAAACATGTACAGATGGGGAGTAGTAAAGTGCTGTCCTGAGGTAATAGTGCTAACTGGTTCATACATTAAATTAATCAAAGTCTGTCTATGCCAGTGTCAGTGAACTACTATTTTAAGCTAATCATTCCAGTAATATATTACTCACCAATGTATGGATTCCCTGTTGCAGTTCTGTATGCAGCTAATATATCAGGGGAAAATGTATTTGTTTGCAAAGAATGGCCCCAGTGTGGAACCATCTCAAGTATTACTGGCTTTGTGGCCAAAGTGATACCTGAATGCAGGGCAAGGCATATTTACATTCATTAGTGCAAAATGGTCATAGAGTTTGCATATCACAGGCATGTTTTCTAATTTTAGATGTTTCTACAGGAGTGTGCTTTACATTCTGTATCCTGCGATTAACATACCTGCTATCATTTTAAAAAAACATTCTAGCTTGAATATGAAAGTACTCCTTTTTTGCCAATGTCTTATCAAACTGTGTTTTGAAGTTTCACTTAAAGCATCAGGCTGGACTTTCTTAACCATTGAGATTTTAACAAGCTCTGTTCATTTATTAGGTGACAGCTGAACAACCCATCTCATTGTATCACCAAATAGACCTCATTTTGTTCATTTCAGGCTTTTTCTTTGTATGGTTATGGAAGTCATTAGAATATGCTTGCTCCTAAAAGCTTCATTCTCTATTGTATGTGCAGCAGTTTTGTTTTGAAGTTGGTACAAGCCTGTTTGAAAACATCAGTTTCCATAGGAACAGTTTTCTCAACTAAATCTTACACAGAGATGTATGTCATAAATAATTGGTCTTGCCCCCAGGGAACTGTTAAACACCCGAAGAAAATTCAAAAAGTGAAGCATTACGGGAAAATTCAAAAAGTGAAGCATTACAGGATGGGAGGAAAATATATGAAAAGCAAAAAGAGATGGCTAAGGTGAAAACACACACATATATTGCACAAAATTCTAAATACCAGTCTCTGAATGATAGACATATGCAGTTTCTAGGAATTTCCCCCTTATGTTTTGATGTCTCCTGAGGCTCACTATCAGCTTGCCAGGCTGTATTAGGTAAGATTCTGTCACTTTCCATTTTTAATTGTTTTTTTAAAGTTTTTTCTTTTTGCTGGAGTTGGTTTGTGTTGGATTTGTAGGTTTTTGTGGGTTCCCATAGGTTGCATAGAGCGGGATTTTTGCATTTGATATGGTTTCATTTTCTTAGGTTTTACATTGATTTGGCTTAGTCATAGCTTGTAATACCCTGGGGTAGGGGGAGAATTTCAGGTTTCACATTTGTCACATTTTTCCCCCCGCAAGAAACAAAGGAAGATGGCTTGAGGCACGTTGTTCTGGGGCCCACAGAATTGGATCCCTTGGTCCAATTGACTAGAAATTTGGGGGTTATATAAAGAACTGGCACTATTACACCCCCCCTAACTTTGGTGCCGGTACATTTCAAAATACCCTCTGGCAGCCTAGAAATATTCTCCATAGAAAATAATGAAACTTGAAAAATATTGGAAACCTGGGGGAGAAAAAAAATGGATCTGAATACCATACTGGTATTTGGAAACTGGAAAGCAGCGAATACATATATTTTAGTTCCAATATATAGCTGGAATATATATATTCTCCTGAGAAATTGCCTTCCTGATCTTAGAGCTATATAACAGATCAAATGCATCCAAATACACATCATGGTGAAATGCATTCAACCATTTCCCAACAGCAACTCCCTGTTTGTTTCATTTTAATTTTCAAATTCTCATTATTGTAAATAAAATAATATGTGATGCTTGCTTACACCTGTTAATGCAATGAGAACAAAGGAATGGGCAGCCACACCTAATAATACACTAAAAACTGTATATAGAATAGCAAGGTCTATAATCTCCTTATTAATACATATTCATCCAGTTATAAATTCAAAAAATCATCAGTGAAAATGTGCATATCAAGAAATAAAGTTGTCTCCTTATACTCTCTACAAGATTGTTTTGTCATTCTTTCATTATTTAAAACAGTTCCATAGGCTTACTTATGACCGCTGATTCAATGAACGAACTTTTGTATGAATGACTGAGTGGATCACCTTCGCAAAATACCGAACTTTGCCAAATAATCGATTCCCTGCTCTGCCGCCTGAGCTGTGGAGGCTTATCTGGGGAATTCAGATTAGCCTGTACTCTCCCAACACATGCCAGCTGGGTGACCTTGGGCTAGTCACAGTTCTTCTGAGCTGTCTCAGCCCCACCTACCTCACAGGGTGTTTGTTGTGAGGGGGGAAAGGGAAAGGAGTTTGTAAGCCCCTTTGTGTCTCCTTCAAGAGAAAGGGGGGATATAAATCCAACTCTTCTTCTTCTTCTTTTTCTTCTTCTTCAACTATTTGTCACCTGACAACCTTAAATATCAGGAGAACCTGGCATTCTTTTTTAAGTGCTTACAGACTATCTGTTTAATGATTTGCTCTAGAATCTTTCCTTGCATTGGTGTCAGGCTGGTTGGGGCGGTAGTTGTTTTGAACTTCTTCTCCCCCCCCTTTGAAAATGGGGACAACATTAGCCCTCCTCCCATCTGCTGAGACTTCTCCTGTTCTCCAGAATTTATTGAATATTATTGCCAGTTATGAGATTACTTCTGCCAGTTCCTTTAATACCCTTGGATGCAGTTTATCAGGCCATGGAAACTTGAGTTCATTTAGAGTAGTCAGGTATTCTAATACTACCTATTTATGTATTCTGTGCTGGATTTCCCGTACTGTACCATCTCCTCTGTTTCCCCCACCCTGAGAACTGTTTTCCTTTGTGGAGAAGGCCAAGACAAAGATGATATTGAGTAGTTTTCCTTTTTTCCATCCTGTTAGCATTTCACCATCTTCACATAGCGATTCTACTATTTCCTTGTTCTTCCCTTTGCTACAGACATAACCAACCAACTCCCCCCCTTATTGTTTTTAACTTCTCTAGCAAGCCTGAGCTTGTTCTGCACTTTAGCTATTCTGACTTTCAGTCTTCACATGCTGGCTATTTGTTTGACTTAATCTTTGGTGATTTCTCCTTTTTCCATTTCTTGTACCTGTCCCATTTAAATATTAACTCAGTTGGAAGTTCTTTAGACATCCATCCCAGTTTTTTAGACACCTCTCATTTTTCCTCCTCACTGGAACTTTGAAATTACACCTTTGGTATCTCACTTCTAAGCAGTGGCTTAGTACCAACAGGGCGGAGTGTGTGTGAAACGCCCTGGGCATGCGCCATGGTAGGGGCATGGCGGGGGTGGGCGGTGCTGCAGCCGGGGCGCAGGGCGTGCGTGTGCCCCAGGTGCAATTTCTCCTTGCATCATTCCTGCTTTTAAGAAATTACCATGTATCATGTACTCTCTTCGCTTTTAGTATTTTTAACTGTGGGATCACACTCTGTGGTTTGCTAAGTTACTGAAATCAGCTTTCTTAAAGTCTAGAACAGTGTTTCCCAACCTTTTCGAGGTCAGGGTACCCTTGACCTCACTCTTCATATTTCACGGTACCCCTGCCGCCACCCTCCACCTGCCCCTGCTTGCCACACCCCCACCTTCCCCTCCCAGGGTGAAGGGTAGCACTGGGGGTGGTGGTGGCTGCTGACCTTGTGGCAGGCCCTGCCCCATGGACCAGCCCCATGTCCTTGCTGGCGCCGGTGGGAGACACCACAAAAATAAGGAGGGGGGCAGTAGTGTTGCCGTGGTACCCCTGGGACATGCTCACGGCACCCCAGTGTACCAGGGAACCCTGGTTGAGAATGGCTGGTCTAGAATATGTGTCTGACTATGTTTGGCTTCCACTTTCCACTGTATAACTAATTCCAGGAGAACATGGCCATGCCCACCTAAGGATCCCACCCCCTCCACCCCATTAACCAGGTAATCACAGTTGGACGGGATCAGATCTAAAATATCCAATCCCCTTGTTGCCTCGTCCACCTTCTGGAACATGAACTTATCTCCAAGGCAATTGAAGAATTTGTTGGACCTTACAGTCTTGGAGAAGCTTGTCTTCCAACATATATGAGGATCACTTAAATCTCTCATTACTACTACATCTCTTCTTTTTGAAAGCTTGGTCTTGTGTTTCAGGAAGGAAACATCCAAGTCTTCAATCTGGCTAGGAGATCTGTGATAGACCCCCACAATGACATCACAATTGTTTCTCTCCCCTTAATTTTAACCTAAATGCTTTCAACTTGGCCTCCAGAATTTAAGTTAAGGACCTCCTCACAGGTATAACCATTCTTGACATTTAGTGCTATTTCTCCTTTTTTCCTATTTGGTCTATTTCTCTGAAATAGGTACCATGTATACTCAAGTATAAGCTAACCCAAATATAATCTGAGGCACCTAATTTTACCACAAAAAACTGGGAAAACTTATTGACTCGAGTATAAGCCTAGGGTGGGAAATGCAGCAGCTACTGGTAAATTTCAAAAATAAAAATAGATACCAATAAAATTACATTAATTGAGGCATCAGTAGGTTAAATGTTTTTGAATATTTATTTCAAAGAAAAACAGTAAACTAGCTCTGTAAGTGGAAAATAGGGTCAACAAAAACAATATGATATCAACAATAACTTTAAAAGTACAAAAACCTTAGCTCAATCAGCAACCAAGCTAAAACACAAGAGGTAAAATCCTTCAAAACTGGATTCCTCCTCCTCATCTGTATGTCCAAATGTAACCCAACTTCGATTTTAAGAGAGATATTATCAGAAATGGAAAAGGCGTTCAAGTCTTTGACAGTGTGATCCTACCTTGTGACCCTTAAGATTCACCAGACTTACAACAAAAGAAACTTATAATCTTTTTTTCTATTTCATAAACAATAGTGTGCAGTATAACAATGAAATATGGCAAACCAATACAGAAACAATAATCAACATATCATAGTTCTGGCCTGCTATGCAAAACAGACTAGCAGGGTCTCAGTCCTTTACAGTTATCTCAAGCTGTGTCCTGTGGCACTGTTGGTGGACTTGCAGCTTTGCTGTTCTTTTGCTGGACTTTGCTGGACTTGCAGCTTTGCTGCTGAGCCCTCTCTCCCTATTGTCAAGCCTTCAAGGGTAGCCCTGAAATATGCAAATAAAGTTCATAACAACTGAACTCTGTGAAGTTGACTGGCTCCAGCTACAGACCTCTTAACAGTTCTGAGGAAATAGAGCCTTTTCTTCCTTATATGGAAAATCTGAGCTCTTTAGCTCCCTCTAATGGACCCTGGGTTACACAAACAGAGCTTCAGCTATAGCTGGTGTAAGGTTATCAGCACAGACTAGGGCACATACAGTTGTATATAAATACTGTATATACTCGAGTATAAGCTGACCCGAATATAAGCCGACAGGGGCTTTTTCAGCATTAAAAATGTGCTGAAAAAGTCAGCTTATGCATCAGTATATACGGTAATACCCTTCAATTATTAGATTCCAATCAAGAGACTCATCCCACCATGTTTCAGTGATGCCAATGATATCATATTTGCTTTACTATATTAAGAGTTTGCCATGTTTATTTCCCATTTTCTGTGCATTTGTGTGGAGCCACCTAAGACTATGGGTCATACCTGGTTGCTTGTTAAAGGTTTTTTCTCCTTCTACTGTTGGTTTCTTGAACTGTTTGCTCAGTTCTCTCTATAACATTTGGACTACTGATGAACTGCTGTTCTCAAAAATATTGTCTCCCTCCCCCACATAACTCAGTTTAAAGCCCAAACACTTGTCAGAGATGCTATAGGCCAATCCTGTTTCGAGCCGGGAGTAAGATTAAATGGTGTCTATGACCCCTTCTAGCTTTGTGGTCCTATGATTCTAATATTAGTTTCATACAGACTCCATCTATCATTTTTAAACCCATGCTGCGATATACACCTTTAAAAGTGGGGATCAAACATGACAAAAATGAGGGTGCTCATGGGGTTAGGGTCCTGGGGGGGGCATCAACATACACTCATAAACCTTTTTTGCACACTCTGCCTATCTCACATTTCTTTTCTTCATAGTGGGTTCTTCCAGTGGGTTTTGGTGCACACTTGGCTCAGCTGCTGCTTCCCTCCTTTGGCTCTCCTCCTCTCTTCTTCCTCCAGCCACCCCATGGCCTCTTCCACCTTCCACCAAAGCACCACCTGTGTAGCCTCTTCAAGTGCTACCCTGAGGGGGCTGGCTGTTTCAGGCAACAGCCACAAGCTGCTATGAACTGGCAGTTGGATAGGCCAGTGGCTCCAGCAGGAAGATGTGGCTGAAGACCAAGGAGGTGTTGCTGAAAAATGCCCTGTTTGTAGATGGGAAGAAAGGCTGTCATCACCAAGGGACTGAGGTAGGGTTGTAGGGGAGAAAGGTGGGCTCTGGTATGGGAGATACGGGGGAGGAAACTTATCCCATAACAGGCAGTCCCATAGACTACCTTCTCATCGGTAGCCAGAAGACTAGGTGGAGCTCCTGCTGTGTATGTGGGAGAAGGCAAGTTGGAGCAGGAAAACCCACAGGAAGAAGAGTGTATTCTTGTTCTCTCTACAGGGGCAGTGGAGACAGACAAAAAAGTTGGACTTTAAGTGGTCTTGGAATCCATGGGGAGAGTTGGATTTGAGACACAGTTTGTTCTCAAGAGAAGGAAATGTGTTCCTGATCAAATCCAAAGAGAATGGATGCTTGCTGTGAGGGAGATAGCAAGTGCATAAAGAGTCATGGTCTGACGTTCCACTATAGTGCTTCATTCTTTTAAAGAAATCATCAAATGTATGATTCAAATTTCTGCTGTCTCTTGAGTTCACATGGGAAATTTTTTGATGTGAGTACAGTACATAGCAGTATCGAATATTGTGTAGATATGTGTAGATGAGCAAAATTTACATGACAGGTATGTCCACCCCAGACAGGTGCCGTGTGCATAATCAGTGTTGCGTGCAACAATAGTAACGTGTGTATAACTGATAAGACCTGTGCACTTGATTGGGACCTGTATTGTATATAGTTGGCACAGAGAACACAGAGGAGTGTGCCTGCAAACACCTGTTGGCGAAGCACTTTGGTAGTTGTAGCAATAAATAGAACTTCTGCACCATTGACTGTGTGTCTGTCAGTTGTTTCTGCATTGCATTCTACAAAGTGGTCTACTCCGAGTAACCACTGCTTCAACAAATATGTGGAGAGGTTTACCAAGCTTTTATATACTTATGCCTGGCATATGTCCATTGCAGGTGATCAATAGCCAAGGGATTTGCCATGACGTGTTTATTAACCAAAACTTTTCATGGATGGAGAGTCCATTTTTTCCCTAGGACAATAAATTGTGTGCCATAATTTTTTCTCCCATTTAACTGTCCTATGGTTTAGTAAAACATTTTTCTAGCAGCAAAGTGCCTATATGTCCTGGAGAGAGCTGGGGAAGCAGGAGGATATTAATATAGCTTGGACCTTTATGGGATTGACAATTGACCTTGATGCACTAATACTGATGGCATGGAGAACCTCCTGGCAGAGATTTGTAGAGCATTCTCATGTCTGGCTGCTTCATTATTTGTTGCTAGTTTTTAAGGTCAGCAAGACGGAGGCAGATTTGCTCTCAGTTGTCACTGAACTGTCATCAGTGTATGGCCTAAGTGGTGGAAGAATTAGGGGGGGGGGGGAGAAAAATAAATCCCATCAATAGAAGAACAGCTTTCAGACTTCAGGGCTCACTGAGGCTGCTCCCTGTCCCACTACCTTCAGATGAAGCTTACATCTAAGAAGCCTGTTTTAAATCAGGCAGATATTTTCTTTTTAAAAATAATAATCTCAACAGTGAAAACAGTAGGGCATTGCATACATTGTAAAGTTAATTTCAGAGAATTTTGACAGTTCCGTGCATGCTAGTACTTCAAAACCGAAGGGCTTTTGAGAATATTTTTTTACTGTCCTGATTTTTGCTTGTCAGTATGCAGAGCTTCTGTCAACAGTTCACTAAAAATAGCCATCTTCTGAACTGACTGGAAATGCTACCAATAATGACTTCCCATACAAACAGATGCAGGAAGAATGAAGTGTTCTTTACCCACTCTCTTCCAGTCTTAATCAGAACAGAGGCATTGGCAGAAACCTTCCCTTACTATCCACTTCCATTGCATGCTTTGCCAGTTAAGGAAAGGCTGGTATTCACATCAAGAATGCAAGCTTGACTATGCACCCATGAGCTGACAACTGGAACTTTAATAACATAATGAGCCCAGCAAAATCTATGTGTTACTTATAAATAATTTTAAACATCTTTACTGAGCACACTTATTTCTCCTATCCTTGATAATGTATAAAAGTTATGTTTTCTAAAAAATTCTGTTTCCCTAAAGTCTCATAAGAAATAATTGAATTTAGAAGACCACTTGGGTTAAGAATATCAGTAGAAGGATAGGGTAGAGAACAAACAGTGGGCTATATTTTCTTAAACAACATTTAAACCCCCAACTTTCACACAATGGCTTATCTGTTAAAAACAGTGCCCCCTCTGCTGTGCCCAGCCCCCAGCTGAACTTCCCCGCCCCCACCCACTAAAAAGCAACAACAAACCTTTCTTGAAGCCCCCTGGGTTAACCTTATCTCTTGTGATTCCATGGCTCCTGCCCCTTTAACTGCTTTTACTTTCACCAGAGTGGAGTTTGGAAGAAAGAGCCCTTGCAAATCAAGGTAGCAAGAGATATCTTGATATCTACTTGATATCTGGGACCATGGAGGAGTCTTGTGAGTGGCGTACTTATTAAAAACAGCTTGCCCCAGGCACTGCCCCCTCTGCTGCATCCAGCCCACAGACAAACTGCCCTGATTCCCTTGCTAAAAACCCAAACCTAGAAGCCTCATGGAACATGAATGGAGCGTGGTGGGTGTGGGGAGAGGAGAGAGAGTGGCTGCACTTCACCCTGGTACCAGGTCTTTGCCCTGCAGGAACTTTGAGTTGCTCTAAGCCTGCTTGTTCTCCCCCCCCCCCACTTTACTTGACACTGCAATTTGAGCGCAGGGGCACATGGCAACTGTCTCCCTGAGCCCTGAGCCTTGGCAGCCCTGAGACTGTGGGAACAGCTTTTTTCGTGGGGGAAGGTGTGGATGGTGGAGTTTGGTCGGGAGATGCAGGCTGGTGGGGGGAGGCAGGCAGAGTTTGTCCAGGGACTGGGCATGGGGAGAGAGAGGGAGGAGGAGGAGGCCAAAATTCACCCCCATGACCCAGGCAAATGATGCCAGGGTCATCTGCCCCCCCCCCCAATACACCACTGCTTTCACAACTAGCATGATGAGGGGAGCAAGGTCCCATAACAACGTTTGGGATTTGCAATGCAATGTTATTCAGCTTTGCTTCTTTTTGTTACACCTGTATAAAATGTGCTCAGATTCTTTGGCATTTTTATAACACTTGCTTGATGTTTTTACTCTTTTAGTGATGTTTATACTGGTCATGGTAAACATTTATTTGTGTATCACTTTCAGTCACCCAACCAATTGTGCCCAAATGTCACCAAGAGTATTTCCCACCAACTTTCAGGTAGGAGGAGGAAGTCTCCATAGTCTGGAGACCATTACAATTCTCAATAGCAGATGGGGATGGAGTAGGGAAATACTTCAGGCCTCCAGTGGCTCTGTACTGTACAGAAGGGGAACATGGTTTGATTAGGGCAGAGTTTCCCACCATTATACCCATGGGAACAATAGAATCCTCTGCTGCCTGCTGAGCTTTTTAAAAAATATGTGGACCATTGTAAGACAGGACTTGTTATTGGATGCCTTCAATGAAATGAAAGAGATTTCCACTTCCTTAAAAGCAGCCCAAGCCCCTGGAGGATAAGGTAGATTAGTAAATACCTGAGTTCTCCTTAGAGTGTAGTTCCATTCCCCCCTCACTGATGGTTGCCATGAACTTATTGTGCAAAGCAGAGAGGGAGCTGTAGAATCTAAGACAATGAGCTGTTTCATGAACTGAAATGCATGTTCAGGAACAGAAGACACCCCCTCCTTCTATCCTCTTTCTATCCTCTAGGAGGCTGGGCCATACTTCCAATCTAAATGCTGATAATGCTAACTTTAACAGATCAGTGGTCAGGCTATGACGAAGATGGCTTCATGTGTTCAGTACAATTGCATTATGATTATTTTGCAAAGCACGGATGGAGATACTGCAATTGGCTCCAACTTCTACAAAGCCATTTTTGGATTTGACTATGCCTTCCCCAGCAGTCATTTGGGATTGAATTCTGCAATCTGCGGCAGCCATTTTGTGATAGTAATCATGACATTCTTTCAAAATGTCAAAGGTGTCCTCAGACTGAAAAAAGTTAGGGATTTCTAAATTAGGAATATAAGTACACAGTTTTGGTCATGCTACAATTTTGTTCATATTGTTTAACAGCATCATATCATGTGTTGCAGGTCATTATTCCACTCAGCAGTTATTTCCATTAGTTATATGGAACAGGCACACTTGTGAACAATTGAACCCCCATAGCATAGCTTTTAGATGAGAAGACATATCTGAACCTTCTCTCATGTCTAATCCTTTGGTGTGTATGTGTTTCTATTTTTGTTACTTTTTAGAGAGAAGAAGCCCAATAACATTTCATCTGCAGAGCGGACAAGCTGCCTGTTGTGAAAATGGGAAAACAGAAGACAGCAGAACCAACCTCTGGCATGTCAGTTTACCTCACTTTACAGAAAACATAAAGTCTTTACCTCTTTTTGAGAGAGTGTCAGGAATACAGTAGATTTCTCAAGAGAGGAGTGAATAATATTTTCACAAACACACCCATGCATATACACACACATACCTTTTAGCCCATCTCCCATTCCTAGCCTACTATCTTGGTTTGATGACTGAACTAGGACATGACAGCTGGATTCATATCCTCACTGTGCTATGAAGGTCACTGGATAACCTAGGCCAGACATTGTTTCTCAGTTTAATCTGTTTTACAGGATTGCGTGTGGATGAAATAGGGGAACTATGTATATGAACGAAGCCCGTTGTAAGAAGGTTGGGAAAGAATCAAATTACTACAAACTACTACTACTACACTATATTCATTTCTTTAAATTGTATTTGTCCCAGTCATGTATAGGCTTAGACTACAGTTCAACTTTGGGGAGTGAGTCATAGAAAACTAAGATGGTGGAGGGAAGGTTAAGCAAAGTTCTTTCTGATATGCAAATTCATATATGTAAGGGATTTTTTTTTGCTTTGTGTTCTAGTGTGTTGGGGCATATACCCAACCCTGTAGTTTGAAACAGTACAACTCAACAGAGCTGCATTTCCTAGTTGAATGCTTCAGATCTCAGTGGTCTTGTTAATTGAGCATGAGATAATTCATTAGAACATCCCTAGCATGAGCTATTGAAAAAGCATTGTTTTGATGAAGGAATGGCTTATGTTTTCTAGTTCTGCTTCCCACCCAGATTCTATGGGAAAATTATAATAGTTTCTCAACAGACTGAAACTTCAGGACAAAGACCTGGAAAAGCAGAAGTGTTCCAACTGTGAGAATCAAGATATTCATATTCTCTGGGCTCTATGAAGAGGATGCATTGCCACATGGAAGCACCTTACTGACATAGCAGTCATTTTCTAGTGCTTAAATGTATTTTATTAAATGGCTGACTGTTGCAATCCATCAATTTTAGGAGCTTTACTGGCATCTGACATTAACGACTGTGTTGCTGAGAAAGGCACAAAGTTACTGGTTAAATTGAGTGCTTGCAATTAATAGTAAATTAGGAAATATGTGTTTCCAAAATCATCCCATAATCAATGGTGCAATGCATTTCCACTTGCTTTTTGGAATGTTACTGCAACAGGATAAGATGTGCTAAGGTCAATGCTGGCAACTGTGTTACTCAAGTGATTAATCATTCCCCTCCAGCAGGGCTGCTAGATGGTGAGACTAGCAAGATTTGCCCTTGTTAGGTTGTAATCTTGTTTCAGCATGCCCAATGAACTGGAACGATCATTAACATGACAGCCTGATCCATTTGAATTGGCAAGAGCGGAGAGTTTTCAGCACATATCAGAATGCTGTTCACCTCCCCTGGAGAACAGGCCTGGAGGTCTATATTTTACAGGTTAGGAGGTCACTATGCTCTTATAGAAGCATATGAAGTTCTCGAGATACAAAATATGCAAGACTTAGCAAGTGTCAGTGCCTGCATTCATAGCACATACCAATGACGTAACACTTTCCCTAAATTACATCCACAGTGTGGGATTTGACCTGACCTAAACAGAGTAATGTCGAGAGCTATATGAAATATGAGGTAGCAATGCACAAGTGTGAGTTAAGGTGGAGAATCTAGATATCCCAGTAACCGTGGTTACAATGATGAAAAGCCTATGACATATTTTATTTTCATATAGCAGGAAATGTCACACAACAATATTGACTTTTACTCTCCATAGGCACTGGTGATGGTTTACATATTCAACAAAAACATGCATTCACACAAAACAGAATGCTGTCCTGAGATGTAAATTCAGTATGTGACCCTTTACTGCTTTAGTGCTGGAGACTTGCACAATCATTTTTTCTTGCATATGCTTTTCGAAAACAGGGGTTTCATTCTGCAGAATGCAGGTTAAAACATGAAGGCATGTAGCTGTTTTTTAGAATCACAGATATTCCTTGAGTTTTAAAGGAAACAGAATGTGGGCTAAAACAGTTTACAAGATAGAACAGAGAAAAAAAATGATGGGGGCTGCCAACTGATCAATTACCTCTTTCCAAGGTTACTTTCAATATCCATTGGTTATAACATAAATTATCAGTCATTAAGTGCTAGCGTGACAGTTTGAGGTATTTTGATGGCAATTTGAATGAGCATCCTGGGATGGCTATGTTAGTTTTAGGTTATAATTATTAAATTCAGTACCACCTGAGACCAATTTGCTAATCAATCACAAGCTATAATTTGCCCTTTCAGATGCCAGAAGAGAAACAGCTGTCCAGCAAATGGAGCAGGTAGAAATCAGGAAGGTATGGGGGAGGGAAAGAGAGAGAGAGATGCCAAGGCTCCCCTTGGATTTGGCATTAAATTCCAGCTCAAGTCATGGACTCATTGGGTGACCAGGAGCAATTCAGTTAAAAAAGCCACAAAGGAAGGGGGAAAATCCCAAAATGGTAGCAGAAAGTAATGTAGCATTTTATATTGATTCTTAGAGATATCTAATATGACATTTTTTTTCTTTTTTGTAAGTGTTGAGCAGTTTTTAAGGCTGAAAAGTGACTATTAAATGTGTCTATTTAAACAGTGTGTGGAATCACTTTAATTCTCCATATGCTCTCCACTTTTTAAGCCATGACTTGTATGTTTGTCCTGTTACAATGTTGATTATTTGCTTTCAACAGGCATCTTTTCCCATCTGTGCAAATAATTAACTGATTTAATGGTTGTAAGGTTTACTATTAATTGATTAGTTTAACAAAGTACCAATTAGATTGTTGGCTTGATAGTTTGTTAGGGACCATTTAATCTATGCTTTGCTGTTTTTATTCTCCCAATTTCAGTTCAGTTTTGCCAACTCAATAATGCTAGTTTTATGTAAGAGACAGCAAATGTAAGAGACAGCAAATGATAGAATACAAAGGGTTGGAGATTACCCCTTTTCACATCAAACTTCTGAACTGCTGGGGCAATCAATTGCAAGTATAAGGTATCCATGCAACTGAAACTCAATACAAACTACCTTGAACTACAGTGATAGGTGGGATATAAATGCTTTGATTAAATAAATCTAACAATTTTACAGAACGTTACAAGCTACTGATTGTTCAAAGCTATGTCAATAATCTTCTTGACTTGCACTGGTTTGAGCTATTGTGATCACATTCACAGGAATCCACCAAGTGACTCATTATTTGACAACACTCTAACCCGTAAACATCTAACTAATAGATCATAAAATAAGCTCATAAAAATCTAAATACAATAATGTAAAGACATGGACAGTATAGTTTAAAATATCAAGATAAAGTGATATAAAATATCAACATTGAGGAGGATGTATGAAATCAATGGAGTAAATAATCTAAAAGCCCAGGAAAATAAAAACATTTTGCATCATACCAAAAGAACAACAGATTTGGCAGCAGGTGAGCCTTCTGGGCAGGGAATGATACAATCTTGACCCCCCCTCCACCTTTTGATCCAATTCACTTGAAACTAGCTCCTCTATAAATTGGTTTCATTTGCTTGAAAAACAGCTACTCCAGCACCCTAGAAAGATTCTCCATAGAGAATAATGAACCTAAATATTTTTAGGGATTCTAGGAAAAATCTGAACCTCAACCAGTATTGGAGACCCAATTAATCTAGAATATTGATAACTATGCCCTCTTTGGTATCTGGATCAATCCCCCCCCCCTTTTTTTCCCCTTGTGCACATCCCTAGTCTCAGACAAAGTTCTTATCTGGAAGCAGATAGATATAACATGTGTGTGTATGTGTGTGAGTGATACATTATTTGAGTATGAGAGATGTGGGAGCTCTGGTACATATGCAAAACTCAGTTTTTTCATCTTGGCATCAAAGTATAGATCTGTTTTCTCCACTGAAATGGATGGGCAGTTTGCATACATAACTGCTCCAAATGATCATCACAGAGCATTAATGGTTCTGTATTATGGCAACAGATCAATTTATGGGCAACATAGTCTTTTGACGGCCTTTTACTGAATGCCTTCTCTTTCTCTGAGTGGCTTGTCCCAGTGCCTACTCTGATTATATATTAAAACCAGGCAAAACCACTCACTGAAGATTAATCGCTCTTAAGTAAAATGGCAGCAAGTCTTGCAAATCTTGAATATAGTGATTGGTAGTTGAGAAAATAATGTATGTACTGAAAGCTGTGCTGAGTGAAGTTTAAAGACTTTGTTCTCTCAGGACTATTAATGAATGGCAAGAACACTGTAAATTAACAAGGTTATATTTTACTGCAGTGATATCACAGAGATGGGTAAATGGTTGTACTTTATAATAGTCCCAAATCCCCAAATCACACTAGTAATTTAGCCTGAGTCATATATTAAGGAGAAGGAGGTATTTTCGTTTGGGGTCAAATATAATTGTGAAACATTAACGGGAAATAAAGGAGACACAAGATACTCCATGATCTGCTGGGAGCTTCTTCTGCCTAAGCTCCATTGACCTGAATTGGAGATCTACAACCACAAGAGTGTGTGTCATTGGAAAGGGGCCCAATGGAAGAGATTCTAGTGGATTGTGTTTAGTAGGTATAATCCTGAAACTATGGCAAGGCCTATTTTTCCCCCTAAAATGTTTGTTTTAGTAATATTAATTACAAATCCAAATCTCATTTTTAGAAAATAAGAAAACATTTTCAAAACATTCTCATTTAAATTTAGGATACTCAAAAACAGATTTAAAAAACTATGCCTTCAGTCTTTTATTTGTTCAAATGTTTTGGATGTAGCTTATATGCTGCATCTTCATGCATAATTTAAAATGAAATAGTATATTGTATACAGTGACGTACTGGAGGGAAATGGCACCTGGGGCAACACCTGATCTGCAGAGTACAGTGAACAGTTCCACGGCAGAAAATGGTGGCTTCAGAGGGCAGGCGCTATGGAATCCCCAGGCTCCACCACCTAAATTTCCAGGAATGTCCCAAGCTGGAGTTGGTAATCCTACTTAGTAGGATCCTGCAACTAAATAGCAGCAGCAGTCTTCAAGTTCATGCACAAAAGGCGCCAGAAAATTGAAACCAAATTCAAAATTCCAAGAAACAGTATGAGCTCCACAGAAATAACCCCAGTCATTCAGAATGTAATGTAACTTTCTAATTAAGGCTTCATATTATCTGCACAAACATAGAACATAGCACACAACTAACCTTTGCATCAGTTAATATGATATATTTTCTGAGGATGTGATTATTTTATCATGCTATCTTGTGATGCAGTTTAATTGCTAACTATTTTACACTCTGTAGTTTTGCAGTCTCTTGGAAAGGAAACCTATGAAGATGTGGAGCCTGTCTTGCTGGATGAAGAAATCATTTTTTAAAAGCAAAAATCTTTCAGGTATTGACCTTTCTATGGTTGTGGTACCTGCCTGTCAGATTCCTTGGAAGCACTGATTCCAATTCAAATAGCTCTGATTTTATCAGATGTTGCTGTGCTAAGGTCATTTGTTCAATCTTGCTGTCATAATTTTTTTTTAAAATATCTGTTTCAAGTTCCTTCTCCCTTGGGCAAATTGAATTAATTCTCTATTTTCATATTATTTCCTCACACTCAATTTTTCAATAAAACTTAATCAGCAAATTATCATGATACATCATTATATGGTTGAATGGATAAATGTCATATAAATTTCACCTACCAATTGTATAACATACATAAACAATATAAATAAATCTGCAAAGCTCAAGATCAAAAATGGTTTATCTGATTTTTATCCTATTCTCTAATTACACCCATGATCCTCTGTTCCTTCATTCTATCCTCACAACAATCATATAACATAGGTTAGGCTGGAGACCAGACCAGAAACTGGGGGCTCTGGGAAAGGAGCTCTCGGCTTTTCACTTGTAGGCATATGGATGCTTGACTTGAATTGGGTCCACAGCACAAATTGTCTCATTCCATCTTTTTCAATCTGAAATGGCACCGATATAGCATACAGGTCTTGAATTTTTACATGTAACTTTTGCTACCTGTTAGAAATGCTTTGCATGCACACACACACATCTGGTTTACCACTACATGCAGAAAAAGCACTGTAGATAAGCAATCTTTGTATGTCATACATACTTTACTGATGGACACATGGGCCCTTTCCCCACTTACCGTTTGCTGCGCGCTACTCTCCCCAAATAGCGCGTGGTCCAGCGGCGCTCCCCACGAGTCCAGGCGGCGACAACACAGCCGCCCCGATTCTGTGCTCTCACGTCCCCTCAGTGTGCGTCATTTCTGACGCTGAAGAAACGGCACCTTCTGACTGCCTTGCGCAGAGCGCGGGGCAGTGGGGAACATGCTCGCGCTGAGAGTAGCGCGCTGCAAACCATAAGTGGGGAAAGGCCCATGCACTCCTGCACAGTATTAACAGCTAAATACAAATACACAGACTCTTGTTTTTATTTATTATTTGATTTATATGCCACCTTTCCCCACTTCTGATTAAAATGGAGAGTCACTCAGAAGTAACTGTGTGTCAATCCTATCTCTTCTTCATATATTGCTTTGATTTGGACCTGTTTTGTTTGATATTGTGACTATTTGCTCTCACTTTGGTAATTTACTTTTGTTTGTTTTTATCTTTTTCAGTAAGTGAGCTTGATTCATAATTCAGTTCAACACCTTCAGGGGCTGATTACTATTGGTGCACATATTCAAAAGATAGAGTCCAAAATAGCTGCTTCAGAAGATCAAACTGTGGTTCAGGAAACAGCAGTATTGGCATCATATAATCTACTATCCAGCTGGATGTCCCAGCTCAAGAGCTATATTTGCCCATTTAACTTTCATGTCCTTGGTCTTTCAGAACAGTCCGATAAGGTAGGCCAGCAAAAGTTGGTAGAAACTTTTTTTCATGAGCTTTTGCAGCTTCTATCTGATTTTCAGTTGCAAATTGAATGAGCTTATCAGATCTCTCATGTATCTAGCAACACAATTAAACCAGTTCCCTGTTACTGTGAAGTTTTTGAGAGCAAATGGAAGAGATCACCTCTTCCATCTTGCAAGGCAGAAAAAAGGATCTTTGTCAGAGTCCTAACAAAAATTGGATGATGCTGTGTCCAGATTATGCCAAAGAGGTATCATTGCAATGACAGCAATTTTTAAAAGTACAAAGCCTTAACATTAAGGCACTCCAAGGGGGAGGAATGAAGCTGTATTGGAAGTCATGGGACCTTTGCACCAGTGCCATTGCCACGAGTACCTTGCAGAGTGGCATGGATGCTGGCACAGAGGCACTTACCTTGGCAGCAGGGCACTCTGTGGGTCCATGGCACCCAAATCTGGACATTCTCTTCCACGCTTTCACTTCTGCACCATTGGGCCCTGTGCCAGTGTAACCTCAGCTTGTGGGTTCTGTGGGGCAGTACTTGGAAGGAGTTGCAACAACAATTTTTAAACAACAAAATGGTTTACTTTTCTTTACAATTAACACTTTTAAAACATCAACATTTAACGTTACAATTCAAGGTCCTGTTCAGGTTGCATTTCAAGTCCTTCTATTTACAGTCTACTGATATTGCCAAGTCCAAATTCTTCTTTGCAAGTTGGCTGGCTCCTGAAGACTCCAAGGGCTTGATGAACAGGTTGCAACATGATGAAGGTCTCCAGGAGAACTCTCACCCATTACAACCACAAAAAAAAACCTCTCGAAACAATAATAAAACTCCAAAATTGATTTTAAACAACATAGCAAAAACAACAACTACCTTCCCAGTAGTTCCCAACAATATTGCAATTACCTTAACAAGGTGTTAAGGGCTTATAGAAATCAAGGTCCGAGTCTGGTACCCTTGTCTTCTGCAAAGAGCTCTTTCAGCCTTTCTGCTGCTCTGAGTCTCCACCCCTTTACTGGGTCAACCCATTCTGGGCCAATCCATTCTGGGCATGGGGGTTACACCAGCATGGTGGGAGGTGTCTGGGGGCCAGAAACACTAGCTTTGTCCCAGAAATACCCCCTTTTTGCTTCACATACACCTGAATAATAAGAAATATACACCCTGCTTAGCAAGCCTCAATATAGCAAAATGCTAACATTTAATAATGTGAAAATGTGAAAAATATTAGAAGAAGAAGAAGAAGAGTTTGGATTTATACCCCCCTTTCTCTCCTGCAGGAGACTCAAAGGGGCTTACAATCTCCTTGCCCTTCCCCCCTCACAACAAACACCCTGTGAGGTAGGTGGGGCTGAGAGAGCTCCGAGAAGCTGTGACTAGCCCAAGGTCACCCAGCTGGCGTGCGTGGGAGTGTACAGGCTAATCTGAATTCCCCAGAGAAGCCTCCACAGTTCAGGCGGCAGAGCTGGGAATCAAACCCAGTTCCTCCAGATTAGATACACGAGCTCTTAACCTCCTACGCCACTGCTGCTCCAGTTTTATTACATCAAAATATGAAAATATCATTCATTCACATTCATACCTACAAGCTCTCATACAGCTGACACCTCTCTTATAGCAATTAAATAAACATAGCACATACATAACACCAGAGGTGTGGCTAGGAAAAATGGAGCACGGTGCAAAATCTGAGTTTTGGGGGGGGCTTGTATTGGGGGCCACCATGACCAAAGGCCACCCTCCCCCACTACAACCAAAGAACCATTTTTTGCACCAGGTCATCTCAAAGTCACCATAACGTTATAGAATATGTCCCCACTCACAAACCTGAACATAGCAATGGGCCATGCCACACATCAGAAATAATTTTTGACAACGTTTTCAAAATGCTTTCAAAATGTTTAACACTGTCACTTTCTGTTCCATGAGGGATCCATACTACCTTTCCCCACACCTATACCTATACTATGCAGAATCTACCATATAAAGTTGCCATTTTCTCCTGGTGAACTGATATCTGTGCTTGGAAATCAGTTGTAATTCCAGGAGATCTCCAGCCACCACCTGAAGGTTGGAACAATATATGACTTGCACTCCTTAGCTATCTATTATGTATCTGAAATTCATTCCACTAACTATAGTGAAAAACCACATTATGAACTTTCTTTGAGAGACACAGTATTGTAAAATTATATGCCAAAAGCTATACCAAATACAAAATAGCCACAGGCAACTAAAATAGAAAGGAGGAAGACTGGAAGACACAAAGATAGATCTTTTTCAAGTACAATCAAGTATGCAATACTTACATCACATACATGTACCTGCATAATTGTTTTAACTAAATGGCTTATGCAACTCCATTTAATAGCATAATATAAAAAACTACTAATTAAAATTTTGCAGGTTCAATTGTTCAAGTTTCATGGCTGAATGCATTCTAGCATCTATAAGATTAATTTGTAAACTCTTCAGATTCTGAATCTCCAAGATTTATGCATTGCTGCCTGTGTGCTGTTTGCAGGAAACCTTTGCATAATGCAGTTTTATTGTGCTAAATCTCTTCCCCATCCCCCCCCCCGCTCTATCCGATTCCCAACCCTTTTGCCAGTTTTCAAGGCCACCCACCTCCCTTGTGAGGCAGAAGCCTCTACAAAACTGAAAGTAGAAGGAGATCATATTTTCTTTTAAAACCTACCTCCACAATTTTCAGAACTTAGGGCATGAAGCCGTAGCCATTTTTGTTAAGGGCAGAAGCTATTTAGGGTTTTACTGGGCTATTACTGTAGCCATTTTTGTTAAGGGCAGAAGCTATCTGCTGCTGAAAAAGGGATAGTCTGCCAATTCCTATCTTGTTTCACTTTCAGGCTGAAATGAAGGTAAGTGTGTGGGGGCAGGGGGGCACCATGGGGTGGTGGGGGCCACAGGGAGGTGGGGCAATTTTCCTACCCCCAAGCCTTTGCAAGGTGCATCCCCCCGTCCCCTGGTAGTTATGCCTCTTCATAACATAAGATAATGTTCTGTCCCATTCTCCTGGAATTGCCAGGAATCTCCAGGATTCCCCTGGAGATATTGCCAAAATTTCCAAAGATCTTAAATTATTGTCCCAGTATCCTCAGTTAAGAGACTGATTATTTTATAGATCCAAAACAGTGACCAATTGTCACCGGTCAGCAATGATGTTCTCAAGTGGGTAGGCAAATAGCTGGAGCAAGCAATGAAGTTAGAAAGTCATACACCACCAAAAATGGACTTTCCCAGGAGGAAAAAGGATTTTCTCCTTTTCCAGTACCAAAATAATTTATAGATAGTAACGATCTCTATGTGATACTTTCTAACTTTTCTATAGATGGCACACTGTATATCAGGCACATTATTTTCAAGTGTTATGTCCAATGTGATATAATAAAATATTAGGGGCCTGAAGGATTCTAATAAGTGAAAAGATCATTTTCAGGTTGAAAGATCTCTGAGCTGATGTGGTGTTTTTACCAGGAACTCATAGTGGCAAAGGATAATAATTATTTGTGTAAGGATTATGTTTTCATCTTCTTATGATTAGGTTAGTGAGGTATATGTTATCAATACATCTAATTGACTATATTGATACATAAGTCTGTTTCTTTTCCCTGTTTAGCAAGTGATTTCAGATCCAAAGAACTGCTTTATTATTCTGATAGTGAAAAACTCTGTTATGATTATGGTGTATGGCCCAAATGTGGATTTTCCAGACACATTTCATCAATGTTTCAGCCACTTGATCAATTTTACATATGATTATTATTATTTACCTTGGAATACTGAGTCCTGAGGAATTATGCACATAATTATGCTAAATGTTTATGAATTTTTAAATTTTCATATATAAAAGTTAATTAACGAAAGATACAGAAGAAACAATACTTTCTATCATAGTTACACTTCTAAAGGCTAAAAAAGAACAGAATGTTTTATATAACATTGTATAAAAATCCAAACATTATTCTCAAAGTTAACTACTTTTAAGATAGTCCTGTCCAAAGGGCGCTGAATTCGCCTGTGGGAACAGCATGCAAAGTCAGCAGATTTGCTCTCCCAAGGACACTATGTAGCAGAAGAGCAATGCTACTGGTGTACAAGTGCTGTGGCCCATCTTTCCATATAAACTGTTGAGGACAAATTACAAACTAAAACAAGATGAAATAATAAAAGAGCATTATACCATCATGTTGATATCACGTCTGTACTCAGAAGTGCTATAAATATAAAGGCACAATGTTCTTTTATTATTTTATCTTGTTTTACTTTGTAATTTGCCTTTAACCATTGCTATGGAAAGGTGGTACAGAAGTTTTAAAATACGGTTTTCTAAATAAATAAGAAAGTGAATCATTCCCCAGAAATTTTCCCCTAAAGTTCACTTGCATAGTAGCAGATAAAGCACATAGAGTCGGTGGTGGGTGGGAGACTTTGTCTCTCTGAGTTTTGAGTATATATAATTAGCAAAGCTGTCATAAACTGGATATTTTGATAGAAAGCTGATGTTTTACTAGCTTGAGCTTACAGGTGAACCCAGGCTGGTGAGTATACCAAGTTTGCTGAAAAATCTTTTCAACTGTGTGGTCTCAATCTGCAGATTAAACGATTAAACAGGGGCGTATCACCCATGGGGATGCAAAATTGGTCTCCCAACACCCCTCCACAACGCCATACCCAGTAGCCCAGCCTACCACAGCCCTGTGCTGGAAGCATGCTTGCTGCCCCCACCAGGCTCCCCATATGCCCTTACTTGGCCCAGCATGGGTGACAAGCATGCTCCTGGCACCGGGGGCCAAGGCGCCATCACCAACCTCCAGGCATACTTGCTGGGCCCCTCCAACCCCTGGAGGGCTCCGAGGCTCCCCAGTGGCCCTAGGGGACAACTGGCACTTGGCTGTTCCCTGGCCACCTCTCCCCCCACTACTCTGTGGCCCAGGCTCAGGGTTGCTGCCTTGGTCTCCCCCTTGGCTGGGCTGAGCTGGGCGGCCAAGGGCTGTGCAAGACACCAGCGAAGGCAGGACAGACAAGGTGCCAGCAGAGGCAGGCCAAGGGGGTGGCCGTGATGCGGAGCAGTCAGATTGACTGTATGGCCTGAGGCAGCATGCCCAGTCAGAGAAAAGGCACTGTCAGGGATGGCGGCAAAGGTGGCAGCATGATGGCAGGGCAGTGAGAGGTTTGGGTGGCTTCTGCCCTCCTAGCCCTGGTGATGAGTGGTGATTCACCTATCTGGCTCCTCGCACGCCCACCCTCCTTGCCTCGCCCGCCCTCCAACTTCCTGGGGCCTGGAGAGGCTGTGGAAGCCCAACAGCTCTTGGCTCTTCCTGGGGCAGGCCTGTGGTTTGTGACAATGCATGGGTGGACTTCCTCTCTCTGCCCTGACAGCCCGGGTAGCATAGGTGGACTTCCCTCCCTCTCCCCAACAGCCCAGGTAGCAGAGTGCCCAGAGGCCCTGCAGATTCCTTGGGGCGTCTTTGGACAAGGATCCCCCTGCCCCCACATGATGGTGGAAAGGGGCTGCTGGCAGGGAGCTGCATGGAGGGGGTTGGGGTTGGGATGGGGGCTCCTGGCTTTGCCCTTGCAGGGAAAGGCAGCTCCAGGTGCAGAACAGCCTGGCAAATGGCCAAGGGCTCGGGGAAGCTTTTGCTCGAAGGGGGTGGGCATGGAGGATCCTGCAAAATGGATAGGATCCAGCCCTCCCCCTGCAGAGGCATATATAGAGAAAATGGAGTGGTGAGAGGAAAATTCAGATTTTGCCCCAGGCTCCATTTTCCCTAGATATGCCTCTGGGATTAAATATATAGATGATTTATTTGGTATGTGTGAGTCTACATATACATATACCATATATGTTGCCTCTGTGAGTGTGTGTGTGCACGCACACACATGCACATACACGTATGCATAATTAATGTTGAAATTTGATACAGAATAAAATAAACAGAAAATGCCGTCCCCAAAGGATTACATATACAGTTTGAATGAAAGAAGAAAAGTTGAAACTGTGATTTTCAGGTTGAACCAGGAAGAAAAGGGAAATCATCTCTATGCAAATCAAAAATTCATGGTAGTTTGTTTGGAAATTCTAAGAAAGTTACATTACTCTGAAGTGCCTTGTGCAACATCTCAGAGCAGCCCCCCCCCCCCCCTGCAATTTTAAGCTCCCACTTGGCAGGTTTGTTCTCCCTTGTCCCTCTCCTTGCAGCAATATCATCTGCATAAAAGTACCCATTCCTAATGAAAGATGGCATAATATAGTGTGCATTATGTTTCCTCATTAGAACCATTACTCCTTATTGCTAGAACCTGTATTAATCTCAGAACCTCAATTTGCATTAAACGGTGATTTTACCATCCTCTCTGATATACTCATCTTCAGAATTATCATTCTGTCTCTGAACATACTACAGGCATTTAAAAGCCAAAGGACGGTAATCAACAAGTTAAATCATTGTTCTTATTAACTATTAACAGAAACCATTAAAAGAGGCTTATTTCAGTGGAATAAGAACAGCTGGAAAGAAATGAACAGACGGATGTGGGGGGGAGGAAAGGCTATTGCCAATGGCGATATTAGTGTAGTCTAGAGTAAAACACTTATAGTGAAGTAAGTTCTACTGGGCAAAGAAAGTTGGAATGGAAGAGGAAAGTGCTCCTCTTTCTGTCATGTTGTGTTTAGTGACAGGAGGGGTGCGCAGATGGAACTTTAATAATCATGATTTGGCCCAAGCAATATTCCATTAGGAAATATCTGAAATGCTCCTAATCTCAGAAGAAAATATCTCAGAGATCAGTGAGTGGTCAGAAGCCTTCAATTCCAGTTACTCATTTTGGAGCCTTGATGTCTAGTTTCAAGTTACTCAGCAGTGGAAGCTAAGAAGGACTAGGTATGTGTGGTGGTGGAAGAAAGTGTGTTGATATTATAAGGTTTTCAAGGCAAGATACTAACAGAGGTGATTTACTACTATCTGCTTTTGCTTAGGGACCCTCGACTTCCTTGGTGGTCACCCATCCAAATGGTAACTTGCCACAATCATTTATATAGTCACACTAAGGCTGCCTTTTTGCAGTGTTTTAACAATGTTCATCAGTAACATGGTGGTAGTGAGGAGCTGCAAATGACTAAAAGAAATAGAAATCTGTGACAAAGTATCCCTGACTGAATTCTGGTATCAGTTTTTGCAAGGTCTCCTAAATAAACCAGAATTAAGAATTATCAGAGCATCATGTGTGTGTATGTTCAGTGCCATCAAGTTGCTTTCAACTTAGGGTGACCCTGTGAATCCAACTTCCCCACAACATCCTATTGTTAACAGCCTTGGTCAGGTCTTGCCAAATGAGGGCTGTGGCTTCCTTTTAAAGTCAATCCATCTCATTGTTGGTTTTCCTTTTTTTCAAATGTTTTCCTCTTTTCCTACTGTTATTGTTTTTTCCCAAGGACTATTGTCTTCTCATAATGTGACCAAAGTACAATAGCCTCAGTTCAGTCATTTAAGCTTCTAGAGACAGTTCAAGTTTGATTGTATCTAGAGCCCATTTATTTATATAAACTGCAACCTAGGAAGCTGGGCTAGCATAATGGAGCACATCCTGGGCCCCAGGCAGCACCTGGCTCAGAGGGTGACTCCTTAGGCCCTTCAGACAGCAACAACTGTCTGGCACATCCCCCAAGGGACTTGGAACAGAAAGTTACTTGGTCCCATTTGAGCGCATACCCATTTAGTGACACCCCTTCCTGCTGGGAGCGAGATCTCCGCATGGCTCCAAGGCGTGCACTATCGAGCTCTCCACTACCCCAGACGTCTTATTTTATTTATTTATCTTCAAATTTATATACCGCCCTTCCCCTAAGGGCTCTGGGCAGTGAACATCAGGATAAATATCAATACAAGGAGCAATTATAAACAATAAGTAAATAATAAAGGCTCCTCGAGCCATTATTGAGACCCCCAATATGGAAGGTCTGGCCTGCAAGCTCTGCCTTCCTGAAAAGGATGTGCTCCTACCTATGCCCCAACCACCATAGAGCTGCAACAAAGAACATTATATAAACATCAACAGACAACCCCAAATTAAACTTTGGGAGGGTGGGAGGGTTCTCTCGACCTGTGGCCTTGAAAAGGGCTGAATCCCAGCCGGGCATTGCCTTTATAGGCTCACCCGGCCCCTGTCATGTGACAGTTCCCAGACACGTGACAGGCTCTTGATCAGCCCAACGGGGGGAGGGCAGTCGCTCCCTCCTCTCCTGCCACAACGGTGCCCCAGGCTGATTCCTGGAGTGCGTTTTTTGGCAGTACATGGTATCCATAACATTCTCTTCTAACACCATATTTCAAATGAACCTACTTTCTTCCTGTCAGCTTTCTTCATTGTCAGACTTTCACACCCAAACAGAGTAATAGGGAATTCTATGGCATGAATTAACTTATCAAGCAGTTATCTCAAGGCTTTCTTGTGGCTATCTGATTAGAACTGATTGGCTATGGAATTTGGAGCACTGGAAATAATTTCATTTTCTTTTAAATTGTGTGGCACTTAAGGTAAAACATTCATTTTATTTAGATAGTTTCTATGCTATGTCAGCATTTCAAAAATTACATCTTGACATAATGCATACAGCATATATAGTCTGGCTAGGGACAATCCTTATAAAGCCAGCATTTGCAAATCAGTATAAGAATCTTACCAATGGGAAATAACATAGTCAATAATATCTGAAATCAGATTTATTAGGACTCAAGTCATATACAAAGTCTATAATTTGAAGCAGATATCACCAGAGAATGCAAACTGAAGAGGAGGTATTTCAGCAAATGTTTCCTCAAAAGAGAGCAACCCACATTCAACATAATGTGAAGGAAATTACAATATGAGTCACTCAGAGGCACAGCAACATGTCAATTAAGAAACATTACCTAGCACCAGTGCAACAATCAATGCATCCTGTGAAGTGGATCAGATAAGAAGCACAACTTCATTTTGCTTCTCTGATTAATGCTGTCATGTTTAAAAGTAAGGAAAAAAGAGGATATTGCAAGCAAAAGCAGCCCCAAGAAGTATGTAACAAGCATTCTGTGTTTCCATTAGGTTATTAGCTATTTATTAGCTAAACAGCCAACGGGTCCTATCTAATGGTCCACAACTACAGCTCTGCTCATGAAAAGATCTTTCCTACTTCTTTCTTTCTGCTATAATCCGCAGCATCCTCAAAAACACAACCCTTTTGTAAAATATAGGCAACTGTAGTAATAGAGAAAATTTGATTAAAAATCCCCTCCCCCTCAGTTAATTGTTTTCTTTTGAAGGGGTACTTTGTGGCATTCATCTACTACCACCTTTGTGGAAAATGTGCCTTTTGACTACATAACATCATCTTGTTTGCTATGAGATTCATGATTTATCAATTAATGCAGTTAATCCAGGCAGCAATATCTTCACTATGAGGTGGCTTTGCTTTCAGAGAAAAAGTTGGTACATCTCATAATGTTCACTTCATAACCTTTGCCTGGGATCTCTCTAGGAAGGTGGAAAAAGTCCTTACAAAAAGTGGCACTAAAACAATGAAAGGGAGAGTGACCAATTGTACAATGATCAGTCTCTTATTTAGAACTTTGTAAGGAAATATTTCTCCCCTTGCCCTCCACAGCAGAACTTTCTACTGAAAAACTTGAAAGTGGGAACATACACTCTAACTCCTTTGAGTACAGGGCTGAGACATATTGAGTAATTTGTTGGTGGCTTGGTGCAAGAGCCGCTAGCAGGCATGTAGGAATCAGTATCTCTATCTAACTGAGGCTAATTATATCCATGTCTGTATTGGAAGTCACATCCATTCTAACAAACAAAATATTGGTGTTGACTATTTCTTCCTATGTTCCATTCCATCCCAGAATAATTCCTGCATATATATACACATTAGTATTTGGATCAGCTTTATTTTTTTAAGCTACCGCAATGAATGTATGCTTTTTGTAGAAGTTTTGTAGAAGTTAATGCCATTGCAATTCAATTGTGTTCCATTCTAAATATACTTTTTCTATGTTATTTCTTCCCATCATATATTTAAGGATGAACACCTCACCATGATATCAATAAGAGGCCTCACTATTCCTAATATTAAGCTTTGTTATCACACAACTGGACCACAGTTTGAATTAAATGTTCAAGAAAAAGAATAATCAAATTAGAGATATATGATTTGAAAACTGGTATACATAAATATATCTGGCCAGAAAAGCCTTCACATTTGAGAGAAACATATCAGGGAGCAGAACATGCAATAAGGAAAGGTTTATTTGGAATTCAGATAAAGGCCCTTTCTGCACGGGCCATTTACGGCGCCCTGGGGATGGCAAAAATGCCGTCCCCAGGGAGCCGTTCGCACAGGTGGCACTGCTAAAATGCAGCAGCGCCAACCTGGCTCCCCTCCTCCACCCCCAGAGCTGCGTCAGGCCGCCTCCAAAAACCTTCCTCCTGGAGGGAGGTTTTTGAGGAAACAGTGCATTTCCACTGGCGTGGTGCGAACGGCACTGTCAGGAACACGCTGTTTGCCCCGTTCCTCTCCCACTCACCTCGTCGCCTTTGTCGCTCTACTGGACTGCTGAGACCCTCCCTCGCTGTCCTCCGACCTCTGGAGGTCGGAGGGCAGCGTGGGCGGATCTTAGGAGTACAGCAGGGCAACGAAGGTGACGAGGTACAGATATATGTACAGATATGTACAGATATATGATTAACAACCAAGGAAAAATCAAATCATGGCAAGAAGTTAAAGAAGGGAAAATATTTAATGGATGCCATACTTCCAAATTGCTTCAAGGTTAAGAAGAAATTTAAAGATAACGAAAGGTGTCCAAAAAGAAATGTCAGAATTTGAAAAAAAAGATCAACAAGTACATTTAATGGGGTGAATCTATACGTTATTACTTAAATACGATTCAGCAACTGAACAGGTTAAGAATTGCATGATAAAATGGATGCAAAGTCTTCAAAAGGAGATCAAAGAGGTGGTTATAGTCTCCCAGATATGCAGCTATACCATGATTCTTCAGCCTTGCTGAGGATAAAATCTTGGGTCAGACTGGAAGAAGAATCATTGCTTAATTTGGAAGGGTATGGTATGAAAAAAGGATGGCATTACTATCAGGTAGGGATAGGACCAAAAGAATGAATTATGAAATGTCAAGACATTATGTCCGAAAAGCATTGCTTAGTATATGGATAAGGTACAGGAAAATATTTTATACAAAAACACCTATATGGATTTCAAGAATGAAAGACAGAAATAATTTTAGGAATTGGCTGAGATATAAAGACTTGGTAGAAGTTAGGCTAGGTGTAATAACTCTTAAAAATATAGATAATATAAAGATTGGTGGCCATAAATGCGAGTTAAATAATTATGCTCGTCTGAAAGGACTATTGGAAAGTGACATTCCTGCAGGAGGTCTCTCAGTCATGTGGAGTGAGTTAGATAGATTGTTAATGGCCCTTTCCGCACATGAAGAATAATGCACTTTCAATCCACTTTCGATGCACTTTCAATCCACTTCGCAGCTTTGCGGAATAGCAAAATCCACTTTCAAACAATTGTGAAAGTGGATTGACAGTGCATTATTCTGCATGTGCGGAAGGGACCAATGACAAACAGCACAAAGATAATTAGCAAATTTTATCAGCTACTACTGGTACAGAAGACAGAAAAAGAGGTAGTGAAACAATGTATGGTTGAGTGGGCACAGGAACATGGAAATACTATAATGATGCAACAGGGGAATTCATACTGGAAGAGTATATATTATCATACCTCAAACACTGATCTGTGGGAACACAATTTAAAAATGATGTATAGAACTTACATAATGCCAAAGAAACTGTATAAAACAAGTAAAAGCTTAAATTTCAAATGGACCCAAAAGTCATATTGTTGGGTATTTTTTTCCAAAACTCTACCAAAAAAGTACCAAGAACTATTTTTGTGCTTAATAACCGCAGCAAGAATTACTTATGCTTCTACATGGAAAATGGAAAATATCCCCTACCAAGAGATTTGGGAGGACAAAACAAGAGAGTTTTACTGTATGGCAAAACTAACCAATTTTGTAAATAAAATACCTAAAAACATACATAAAATTCCTAAAAATAAAAATAAAATAAAAGACCATTTTTTTAAAAATGGGAAGTTTATTCTAAGTATTATAAAACATAAAATGTTATTTAATTCCAAGTACAGCTGGTATGATTTCAACATATAAAGGTATAAATGCAAGCACATATTTTAACAGGTAACAATCACTAATACAAGATTGTAAGATTGTAGAAAAGAGTTACCGTCTCTTATATCAAAATATTATTTCTTGTTCTGAATTGTTTTTTAAAATTCCCTCAGTATTATTGATAATTGATGCAGATCCATCTTACATGTTTGCATGTTGTTATTCTCTTTCTTGTTATTCTCTTTTTTCCCATTTTTGTTGCTCTTTGTAAAAAATATGTTTTAAAAAAGGAAGAGGTGAAAATCTAGATGTCAGCATCTATGCAAAAATTGCTGATAGCAAGAAACCATACAAGATGCTCTGAAGATTCCAGCCAAAGATGCAGGCAAAACATCAGGAGAAAATACTACTGGAACATGGCCATACAGCCTAGAAACCCCACAACAGTGGCATAGCACCAAAGGGGCAGGGGTGCATGATGCACCGAGTGCACGCCAGTGTGGGGGCATGGTCGGTGTATGGAGGGGGGATGGAGGGTGGGGCCATGGCAGTGGCGCAGGATGCACTCATGCCCCGGGTGCAGTTCTCCCTCGCTCTGACCCTGGCCTACAACACCCCAATCATACAAGAGCCAGCAAGTTTTAAGGATCAGGAGAAATAGACATTTCTTGAGTCCCCTTGAGTCACTTTCTGACCAGCTACAATGTGGCACTGCAGAAGATCAGCAACCCCTTCCTTGGGAATCCTGCCACTGTAGCTCAGAGTATAAAGTGACTTGATCTTGTGATCTGAATGTTTGGTTCAAAATTTCTGGTACCTTATGGGGAAACTAAGAACAGTAACAAATACATAATCCACCAGGAATAGTTACTCATTTCCAATGAGCCTGGAAGATGAGGGGAGTGGGGGCCACATGGAAGGCTTTCGGTGTGACAGTCCCCACTTTATGGAATGCCCTTTCATTACAGGTCTGACAGGCTCTGACTCTATACACCTTTTAATGCCTAGTTAAGACCTTCATTTTCACCTGGGTATTTGACAGATTGATGCCATCTACTTACCCCTTGACCACTGGGCTTGTTCAGAACTTGCTCCCCACCTGCACCTGGAGGGTTGGGGTGTTAATTGCTTTTAAGTATGTTTTTAGGAATTTTATGTATGTTTTTAGGAATTTTTATTTGGTCATAAAGCTGTTCTATCGTGATATTTTATTGTAATGTTGAATTGTTTTTAGATTGCTGTAACCCACTTTGAGATGTATTTGAAGGGCAGGAAATTGACTAAATAAATAAATTTCATCCATGCACATGCTTGATGTATGGCCAGTATTGCAAAATCAAGGTGGATTTGGGAGGAAGTATCAATGAACAGGAGAAAAAAACATTTCTAGCCCACATTGGTGTTCTTTTGCAAAAGTATTTGAACCCCAACTATTATGGACATTCTCCATGGAAATATTTCCATTTTTAAAAAAGTTTGTTAAACTTTTTCTTCAAAACATCCCCCCCCCACACACACACACACACACTCTTTCGCTGTGGTTCAGGCCCTGTCCTCTGGATAGACTGTTTCCCAGATGATGTTGCATATAACTTTGAAGTTACTTCCAGTCCTGACTCAGCATCACAGATAGAGACATTCTTAAGGAATCATGTAAATGAAAGGGACAAGAGATCAGGGCAAAAAGGCTCATCTGAGGATTTGTTCTTGGTGATGCTTCCCTGTCATGCATAACAAAGTTGGTTCACATTCCCCTGTCATCTGAATGCATGCCAAGGAAATTTAAGTTGTCACAACAAATAGAATAAGTGGTGCAACTGCACGGGCACGGAGCTTTTCCAGTTAACTTCTCATTGGAATGTTGAATTCATTTTTTAAAAGAAATTCCTTTCTTCTCACTCACTTCAAGATGGATATAAATTTGATGCTCTTCCACAGTGAACAATAACAATTATAATAGGCATTGGAGTTGGATAATTCATAGAAGAACTCCACATACAATGTAGTATTCAATTTCTCTTATGTACAGGAAATTGTGCTTAGGATTCTGTTGTTAGTGATGTAAAAGACCTATGATGAAGGTTCTTAAAGGGAAGCAATTTTTACCTGTATCTAAAGCAAGGTATATATGGAACAAGAAATGCCTGATGTTCAAGTTGGATTTAGAAAGGAAGAAGCACTAGAGATCATATTGCAAATTCATGTTGGTTCCTGGAGCATGTGAGAAAATCTCATAAGAAAACCAGCTTTTTTTTCATAGATGACAGCAAAGTGTTTTGACTGTGTGGATCATGAAAAACTAGTTTGAAAGTAAATGAGTGTGCCACAACATCTGATTGTTTTGATGCACAATCTGTATTCTGGACAAGAGACTGCTGTTAGGACAGACTATGGAGAAACAGAATGGGTTCCAACTGGCAAAGAAGAAGAAAAAGAGTTAGTTTTTATACCTCACTTTTCAGCCCCATCCAATGGGCTGGCTGGCCACATTGCCCCAGCCATGCAAACCTACCACTCCCACAGACACTTCCTGGCAGTGTGGGGAGGCTTACAATGGGAAAAAAGCTTCCCTGCAACTGATAAGACCCTTAAGGCTAACAAAACTTAGGCCTCCAAAAGTTCACCAGCAGCTCAAACTTCTGGGTGTTGCAGAGACAAACTGAGGGACATACGGCCTCTGGCACATCTGCCACCTTTACTAGGGTAAATGCCCTGGGAAGGTCAAAAGAATCAGAGCAAGACTGCACCTCTTCCTAATGGCCTTTGGTGCCCCCATTAGTTAAGACAGTTTATCTACCTATTAAGCAGTCTTAAAGTGGTTTAAAATCACTTTCCCTTCCCCTCCTCACAACAAACACCTTGTAAGGTAGGTGGGACTGAGAGAGTTCTGTAAGAACTGTGACTAACCCAACATCGCTCAGCAGGCTTCATGTGGAGGAGTTGGAAAACAAATCTGGTTCACCAGATTAGAGTCCACTACTCATGTGGAGAAGTGGGGAATAAAACCTGGTTCTCCAGATTAGAGTCAACTGTTCTTAGCCACTATACTATCCTGGTATTAGACAAGGGTGCACTATCTTTCCATCTCTTCAATTTGTATGCAGGACATATCATAAGGAAAGTGGGGTTAGAGTTAGATGAAGGTGAAGGTGAAGTGAAATTAAGGGGAGGAACATTAACAATTTGAGATATAAGGGATGATGATATATTACTAGCAGAAAATAGTGAAGACTTGAAATGAGTATTGCTGAAAATTCCAGAAGAAAGTGCCAAAGCAAAACTAGAGTTGAACATCAAGGAGACGAAACTAATGACCACTGGAGAATTACTCAGCTTTAGGGTGCACAATAAGGAAACTAAAATTGTTGAAGACTTCATATGGGAGTGAAAACCAAACAATGAAGGAAGTTCAAAGGAAGAAAGTAGATTCCTTTGAAATATGGTAATGGAACCGTGGACTGACAAACAATAACAATTAAAACAAAGTGGCTTTTAGATCAAATGCATCCTGAACTATCCCTAAGAAGCCGAGGCTACCAAACTTTGGTCACATAATAAGACAAGAGTCGCTGGAAAAGATGATAATGCCAGGAAACATTGAAGGCAGCAGAAAAAGAGGAAGACCCAGCATGAGATAGATTGATTCTATTTAGGCAAGCAACAGTCCTCAGTTTGCAATACCTGAGCAAGGCTCACTGGCATAGTGAAGGGGGGAATGAAGGGGCTAGAGCCTCAGGCCTGGCTTGGTGTTTGGGATGATGGGAGGGTAAAGGGAGCTTGGGAAGGTTAGTGCTGGCCCCTGCAGGGCAGCTGCTGCTGGCCTGCCAGGCCTGGCTTGGTGTTGGGGGCAGTTGAACAGTAGGGGGAGCTTGGGAGGGCTGATACCAGGCCTGGTCGGGCAATTGCTGCTGGCCCGCTATGTCCTGCTTGGTGTTTGGGCTCATGGGAAAGTTGGGAAGGGGCTTAGGAGGGCTGCTTCTGTGACCAGCAGGACAGATGTCACTGCCCTGCCTGGTTTGAGTGGGACTACATTGGAAGGGGAGCAAGTGGCAATGGATGAATTCACTATTCTACTTATTTCTTTTGGTGAGACAGAGTATGCAGCCCGTCTGTTCTGTTCCCCAAGTAAAACAATCTAAAGGTGCCCTGTTCTTTTGTGGAACAGAGTGGGAGACGCATAAGCAAGATGTAACAGTTCAAAAACAAGTTTAATTGCTTAGAAGATTTGAGACTCTAACTCCTCCCAGTGTCTGACTAAGATAAGGTACTTGCTTGACTGGAACAGTTTGAAGCTTGAGACTTTTGTTCTTTCTTTGACTGCTAACAAGAAAGTCCATTTGTCTATGATTCTTCTGGGTTCCTTGAGAGTCCATTATCTGGATTCTACTTTCTGTACACCTTAACTTTATGCTTTCTCTATTCACCATAAATGTAACAGATATTACAGCCTTCCAACTACCCTAGGCACCTTAGACTGATTGACTGACTGAGCTAAACAGGGGAATTACTGGGTAATAACAGTAATGGGTAATAATAATGCCTCTAGGGAAATTTCTTAAAGGGACAGGGTCTGACTAAAATTCCCTCCCTTAGAAGACTATACAAGGAACTATACCCATTGTAACCATAGGGATAACTGATGCTTAATGAGAAAATAATATAAGCTTCTCTGGGTCATAACACAGTCAGTTTAAGTCAGTGAGACAGAGTATATAGCCAGTCAGCTTCCAGCCTGTAGTTTAAATGTGGAGCTGGCCAGCTGACATGGAGTTTGGGAATGGGGCATCTGTGCCCCACAGGACACAGCTGGGGGGTGCAGTACCCAGGGTGAGTCCTGGATGCTACTTTAGGCTGTCCGGGCCCTGCGGGACCTTGGTGAGTTCCGCAGGGCCTGCAAGACAGAGCTATTCCACCGGGCTTTCGGAGGGGCTGGCTGCGGCTTTACTGCCCCCCATTGAAATAGCAACTGAAACTGAAATTGAGGCTGCTAGTTTCCATCTCTTGTCATCTTGGTTGGGCCTGTTGTTGATTCCATCATGGGCCCTACCTGTTCCCTCCCTTTCTTTTTTCTTCTTTTTGGCCTTCAGATTGGGCACCTGTTTTTAACCAACTCTTGCTAAACAACCTTGCTGTTTAATTTATATTTGTTGTGAACAACTGCTGCTTAAGTTTTAACGGGTTTAATAGGTTTAAGTTTTATGTTGTTGCTGTTTGGAGAACAGCCATTTTGTGAGCCGCCTCGAGCCCTTTGGGAAAGAGGCGGCCTATAAGTTAAATAAATAAATAAATAAATAAATAAATAAATAAATAAATTAAAAATAGGCTGTTTTGGAGGACACTGATTCATAGGTTCATCATGAGTTGGAACCTAGTTGATACACTTAACATGCATAAATCAAAGGGAATAATCTTTCTGAAGTTAAACATTGAATAAGACCTGCTGAGCTCCTCTAGTCATGCTTGGCCTTTAAATTTCCTGCAGTAAGTGAGAGATAAATGACCAGACCAGGATTTATTTAAATCCAGCCAGCTAAGAAGTCATACATTTCCTCCTTGCTTCAAGCCTGCTCCCACTCCCAAGTTCCCTTTAGCCCAGGACACATCCAGGAAGGAAGCATGACCACTCCAGCCCAGAATCCAAGTGATTCTGTGGGCTATTCAGCATATGCAACCTGGAAAGATCACCTCAGATCTCTCCTGCACAAGAAATCTGGTCTTTACACAGTTTAGGACTGAGAAATGCAAGGGAAATAGAACAAGGAACCACACAACTGCACAATCACAGAAGGCAGTCCTGTCAGTTCTCATATAGGTTAGATGGGGGTCATGGGCTCATATGCTTACAGGGATGCTGTCAAAAAAGAAAAGCTAAACTTTTTGGCCAACTACATGCTGAGGAGCAACAAACAGAAAGAAGAACCTGGACCAAAAATCACAATTCTGGAGTAGTCCTCTAACTCTCAGACAAGAGCAAACCCCCCCCCTCCAGGGTACAAAGATCTCTTTATCTGTTGTGTTGATACCAGCCATATATACCATGACAGGGAAGAGAGCAGAGAAAGGCATAGAGCAGTGGAGTGGGGAAGAACAGGTTTGGCATACCCACCATTGTTGGTTCAAGTTCCATACATAGCTTGACAACTGAGGAAGAAATCCAAAGTGACACCACTGAGTTTCTATCACATCCAAAATAGTCACTTGGGGTAGTCCATTCATGCTGATCAACATAAACATCATTTGGGCCAACAATCCGCAATATTCCATCTCCCTGCCATACTCAGGGAGCTCAGTGCTACTACCAATCTGCACCTGGAAAAATGAAATTAAATTTCCCAAAATTTTTGTAGCAATTAGCCCTTAGGGAAAGAGATGGCCAGAAAAGATAGAAGTCCACATACTAGTCTATGAATAGTTTTACTCAGTCTCTTTAACATGTCTGACTTTTTTGTACAGGTTATTGAATCATTTGCTTCATGAAAGAAGACCAATGGGAAGTTTATGTGCAAATTTTGGAGAATAAAACAAGGATTTGTATCCAGAATGTCTGGCCAGATTTTGATAGATGCCTGAATGAACAGCATTGTCAATATTTCAGTTTAGCTCTGTTTTGAACTTGCTGCAAAGGGCATGAATAAAGAATGGCATTCTGAATAATTTGTAGCTATCCCCCAGTTTGAAGAACATACGGCATTTCATTTAATCTGCCTCCAGCATGTGCATCTGCATTCATTATTGTTTAAGTTGTCTCCAGCTCAGATGAAAGTATGTTCCTTTTTTCAGCTTCAGAAAAACACCCTTTTTGAACAAAGACCCATTTTTTAAAAGTAAGAGAGTTGAGGAAAGAAAGTAACCTGCATTTACTCCAGGGAACTTAGTTACCAGTTGCAGTCTAGAGAACATAAGCTGCACTTCAGTCCCCCTGAAGTCAGTGGAGTGGGTTACAGACAAGTAAGTCCCCTTCTTTTCAGTGACATGTAAGCACATGCCAAGAACTGTAGCCTGGTGGCAGCTGCCTGTCAATGCATCACAGGGGTTTGATTCTTGTAGGGCTGGAGGGGTTCCTACTCCCCCCCCAAACCATTTCCCCAGCTTAAAACAGCAAGTGAGAGGCATTATTCACCCCATCAATCAGTAATGCCTGCCTGAATGGTTTCATGGGGATATATTAGACCCAATATTATTACTGGAGAAGCAGCTTAGTGGATCTGCCTTAATTCCTTTCTTCCATCATCATTTGGCTCAGAAGATGTCACCTTGCACTGATTTGATCTGGCTATGTGGATTCATGCCACAGTAGCATTGAAGTTGCACTATGTCAAAGACCCGCTCTCACCTTCATGGTGGTAGCAACGCCAAGCCATGGGCTCTGAACCAGAACTCCAGCCAAAAAATATATTTTAAAAAAAATTATTAAAGAAACAATGTAAAACAAAGGTTTAAAAACATAACAGTGAACACAAAATCAAAGGGGTAATTCAGATACACAATAAAACAACAAAACTAAAGTCAACATGCCAGACAGAAATACTTGCAGGCAAAAAGGTACTAGATATCTTCAGTGCATGCGCAAAGTACAGTCTTTAGGCAGAGTAGAAGCAAAGTTTAGACAAAGGAAAAGGAAAGATAATTGCTAAAACTGAAGGAACTAATTTATGGTCTAAGCTGGAAATATCCAATGGGAAGACATCAGGCAGGTCTGGCAATTCTGGTAACGCAAGAATTAAAATATCAGATAACTGGGCTGTCAGTATGTTTTAATTTGGCTCAGTCTATTTTATGTAAGGGATCAATATTTTCCTTTATTATAGTTAATGTCTATCTCCCTCCTAGTGTTGATTATGAATCTTTACAATTATTATGGCCAAGTCTTACAAGTTACTTGGACATGTTGAAGCGGTCGAATCCTGCTGTTGAAGTGATCATGACAGGTGATTTCAATGCTAAATTGGAGGAAAAGAGCTTTCACTTGCCCTGGCCACTGGGTTTGATTCTGACGCTCTCCCCTTATTTTTCTACCTCTAGGCACTCTAAAGACAACCAAACTAATCCAACTGGGAAAGAATTAGTTTCATTTTCTATTCTCTCCAACTTGCTAATACTATTTTTTTTTCAAATTTAAATGTTCTGGGAAATTCACTTTTGTTTCTAGGAGGGGGAGCAGTGTGATTGATAATGTTTTAATTTCTCCCAACTTCCTTGAATTGGTTGTAGATATTCAGGTACTGCACTATCATCTAAGTGACCACTTGCCCCTCTCTTTAATAGTTGATTTCAATAATTCTTTTCCTTCCCTGCCCTCCACAGATGCCTAGAGTTTGCTGGACTGAGACCCTTGAGCTTAAAATCAAGCAAGAGATGATGGAGTTGAGGTCCAGTATGTTTCAAGCTGTGACGCTTGTGGAGATGTTCTGAAAACTAGGTGGTATCATTAAAAAAATTAGGGATTTGACAATGAAGATTGCACGTAGACCAGAGGTGTCCTGCTCTAATCATCTTCTTAAGCAGAATTTTTGTGCCAGAAGTAAGATTATTAAACACATCTTGCAAGAAATATACAACAAATATAGAGGCCTTAAATGGGGCTGGCTACCACCAATATATTTCTCACTAAAAACCCAATTAGCCCAGCAACTTCAGTCTAACCAATGGGAAGCAATGGATCACTGCTGGAATACTCTTATCCAGGCAATACAGGCAAACGATTCCAGAAGGTTTTGGAAAATTGTTTCTGAGGATTTTAGAGATGATAGAGCTCCTTCATCCAGTATTTCATGTACCCGATGGTATGAATTTTTCTCAGAGTCTTTTGGAGATCCACAGAGGCCTGATACCATCCTAATGGTGACTTACCCCCTGATAATCCTTGGTTACCTGTGACTTCCTACGAGACTGAGCAACGTATTGGACAACTCAAAAGAGGTAAAGCTGCAGGCCCTGACATCCTTTTGCCCAAACTGTTTATTGTTTTTATGGAGTAGTGGAACCGCATTCTGCCAGCCTTGTTTACTATTATTAATCAATCAGGTGTAATTCCTTCTGAGTGGTGTAATTTGATTATTGTACCTATTTATAAAAAGGGATATTCTTCTTGCTCTTCCAATTATTGACCTATTGGTGTAGTGGTTAAGAGTAGGTGTACTCTGATCTGGAGGAACCGAGTTTGATTCCCAGCTCTGCCACTTGAGCTTATCTGGGGAATTCAGATTAGCCTGTACACTCCAACACATGCAAACTGGGTGACCTTGGGCTAGTCACAGCTCTATGGAGCTCTCTCAGCCCCACCTACCTCACAGGGTGTTTGTTGTGAGGGGGGAAGGGAAAGGAGTTTGTAAGCCCCTTTGAGTCTCTTACAGGAGAGAAAGGGGGGATATAAATCCAACTCTTCTTGTTCTTGTTGTTCTTGTTGTTCTTCTTCTTGTTCTTGTTGTTCTTGTTGTTCTTCTTGTTGTTCTTCTTGTTCTTCTATAGGTCCTGGGTAATCTTCATACTAAATTCCTTCTTTGAAAGCTTACGGAATGAATTTCTTCTAATAAAATCATAGGGAAAGAACAAATAGGGTTCCAACAGGGAAAATCCACTCTTGAACACTGCTTGGTTTTAAGTTGTTTAAGTATCAAATACAGGGGGGGGGAGTGCCCCTGTATGTGGCCTTTATCAACCTTTGGGGTGCTTTTGATTCTGTAAACAGAGAACTCCTTCTGAAGAAATTAATTAAATTGGGGATCAAGCCCAGATTGTTAAATCTAATTAAGACTCTCCTTACTAACACCTTCTGCCACATGAGATGTGATACAGGGGGATTGTAAGAAGAGGACTCTTGTTTCTTCATTCCTGGTGTCTTCATTCCTAGATTTGACGGCAATATATTTGAGGAATAGCTCTCCAGGATGATAAGAAATGGATAACCAGCATTTCTGTCTCTTGTACATTTCTACTGGTCCCACCTTCCTCCTGTTTTTTTTATAAATTTCAAACAAAAAGTGATAGGATGTTTCTCATAAAAAACCTAGGGGTTACTCTTTCTCATCTGGAGTTTTTATCACTTAATAACGCTATTCTTCCTTAATATTTCTTAGAATGCCTGCAATAAATAGAAGGTTGATGATGTGAACATATTTTCTTTCTAGCTGAAGGCTGTCATTCCAAAGTAATTCTAGCATTTCTAGCAAAGCATTTCATTTTTGCTTATGGAATGGAATTGCTTATTCCCCCTGCTGCTGCAAGTTTTCCACCTTTTTAGTATTCTGCATTTGAATACAAAAGTTATGCTTGTTTTATTAATCATCTTCTTTTCAGGTCATTGTTAACTTCATTTCCAAAATCAATTTTCCAGGCTTTGTCTGTGTCGAAAGAAGAAATCTTTACAATGGTTCTTCATTTATGTTCGTCTTGTGTACTTCACAATAGGCACCACTTAAATCTGAGAAAGTAATCTCTTGGTTTTCCATTACCTTTTCACTTCATTCACCATGCAGGTCTGGTAGCCTCAGTGCCACTCTGGAATAAGTGAAAAGCTTCTCAGTGTAACATAAATCACATCAAGAATTTGTGATGTGAAATTGAAGAAGGCCTTGGAGCAATCCCTGGGAGTAATAATGATTGTACCCTGTTTGAAAACATACATTTCTGATGTTAGTTCACAAAAGGATTTTCAGAAGTGAGGTACTCATACACAAACACTTATCTGTAAGGGGTCATATGGCATCTAGTATCAGCACAAAGTTGCAATAGCATATAGGGATATTCCAGCTTCCTATACCTTCTGCTGCTTCATTGGCTAAAAGTGTATGGATAGGATAAACAGTAACAAGGATGACAAACTGAACTTTTTCAGAATAACTGTTATCCCTTATTTACCCCCATGCAGATTAGAATCAAACTTTTCCCTTTGTCAATCAAACATTTCTATGAATACACACAGGAAGGAGGAGTAGTTTTGGATTTATATCCCCCCTTTCTCTCCTGTAGGAGACTCAAAGGGACTTACAATCTCCTTGCCCTTCCCCTCTCACAACAAACACCCTGTGAGGTAGGTGGGGCTGAGAGAGTTCCGAGAAGCTGTGACTAGCCCAAGGTCACCCAGCTGGCTAATCTGAATTCCCCAGACAAGCCTCCACAGCTCAGGCGGCAGAGCTGGGAATCAAACCCGGTTCCTCCAGATTAGATACATGAGCTCTTAACCTCCTACGCCACTGCAATATTTCCTTCCTTTGGCAATCCCTCACGCTGTATAGAAAGCTGCTGTAAAATGGCCTTTAATCTTTGGGAGAACTCTCAGGGGGTCATGAAAGTAGGAATATACAGTCTGATAGGTAAATGAGAAAACAACAAAAATATGCTGACCCCTTGTACTGTGTGCATATGCAGATGTGGAAGGCCTAAAGTATTATTGCCAAGTTCACAGTGTAGAATCATTCTGTCAATTCAACATTTTAAAGTGTGAATCTGAGTACTTGCACAATGACATTTCAGTAAAGAAAAGCCTGCCTATTTCCCACTAATGTCTGCCTTTTCATAGTGGTAACCAGATTGATCTCAAAGAAGTTTGTCCTCCATGACATGAGCCATAATACAAAGCCCAAAGGGAAGTAAATCATACTCAGGCTGTTTCTGCGCTGGCAGAAAACAGCACTCTAAGGACAGTAAAAACACTGTCCCTGGGGAGCTGTTCACACAGCTGGTGCAAAACCGCCACTTTTGAACCTCGCTCAAAAGCAGTGTCTTCCACCCACTGCCATGTGAGCATTTTCCCTGCTCCAGCGCCAAACGCCTCCTTACCTCCTGCTGGCTTCTGTTGCTCTGTGGAGGTCAGAGGACATGCCTCCTGGCCTCCATCCCTGCAGTTGTCGCTCTGGCTATGGGGACATGTCTCCTGCCCTCCACAGAGCGATGGAAGCCAGCAGGAGGTAAGGAAGCATTTGGGGGGGCTACGCAGCCGTGTGACATGTTCTGTGTAAACAAAACTGGACATAACATTTTATTTGAAAACACTGAAATTCTGGACAATTCAGAAGGTTACTATGTCAGACTGCACAGGGAGGCCATTGAAATTCACAAACACCAAGACTATGTCAACAAGTTGGCCTTTCCCCCTAGTTGGCCTTTCCACCTAGGCCACCATCTGAAATGACTCGCCGCTCTCCTCCCCCACCCTTTCCTGGGGAGAATTTTTAAAGTGGGGTTGGTCGGACGCCTCTATTATTGCTATCATCATTGTTTGCATAGCTGTTTTAAAGATTTTAGTAATTTATTTTACTTACGCTTTGTTGTACACCGCCCAGAGCCCCTCAGGGATGGGGCGGTATAAAAGCCGAAACAATAAACAAACAAACAAACAAACAAACAAACAAACAAACAAACAAACAAACAAGAAAGAAAGAAAGAAAGAAAGAAAGAAAGAAAGAAAGAAAGAAAGAAAGAAAGAAAGAAAGAAAGAAAGAAAGAAAGAAAGAAAGAAAGAAAGAAAGAAAGAAAGAAAGAAGGAAGGAAGAGACTCTGAGAATTAACAAAGCTTGGCTACCAGTACTTAAAAACACCAGAAGCAAAGGCCAAAGGCATGCTAAGTTCATGGACAATGGACTCCACCCAAACACAGGATTTGCATTTACTAATACTGCTGCTGCTGCTGCTGCAGGGAAGGCAAATGTGAATCACTCCCTGGACTGAAAAACCCCACCTGCAATACTATACTATCAACCACACCTTTGTATAGCAAGTTCCACCCAAACACTTACTGATTGGTCCCCACCCGGGGACATGACAATTTATACCCCACTAAACATTCCCTTTTCACTGGACACAGTGTGTAACAGACTTCCCTCTGTGATACACCTCTGAAGATGCCAGCCACAGATGCAGGCGAAACGATAGGAACAAGATCCACCAGACCACGACCACACAGCCCGGAACCCCCCCCCCCCCCACAACCAGTTGAATCCAGCCATGAAAGCCTTTGACAATACATTAAATCCTGAATGGTCACAAAAAAATTGAATTTGTTTTCTGTTCCAAACTTAATTCAAATTTCCTTCTTGAGAGCATCTGTAAACCCATCCACAGGGTTACATATTGTTTCATACTCTTCATAATTGCTCTACAATGGCATTACAGTAATTTTTAAAAAATACTTCACAGATTAATTCTTAGATATTTAAATGTTTAGAATTGCTAACTCATTGGCGATGCATTTTTTATAGTCAGGATTAAAATTCAAGTGAAAGAATTAACCTCTCTGCTTCAGTGCTCAATAGGGGATTTTATTATTCAGATTTATTCATTAGAAGTCTTCCTATTCAAGTTTGCTATATTTGCTTTCATTAAATGTTTGGCATCAAACAGCCATCTATGTCTCGACTCACTCAAAGAAAAAATGTGCAATAAAACTAATATATTAAATTCTATGTAGTATAATTTTAGAGTCCACAAGTTAAAACTGAAGAATACAAAAATAAATGGTTAGAAGGATCAGTTTGGGGCAACTCTGCTTTTGTTCATCTTATCTTTTTGGCATGCTAGTGATTGCCACATAATGTGAGCCTGGGATTCTATCATTTCCTTAATCTATTCAACGTGTTTGTAAAAGTCAGAAATGAGAAGTGAAATACATACACACTTTGCCGTGTGAGATGTCAGGTGGGGTTCCCCCCTACACACACATGCAGGTAACTTTCACTCTCTGTGCCTCACCCAATACTACCACACAACACACATACTCTCATACACATCCAGCTCATCCTCACACACCTCACTCTGCCCTCCCTCACATCCAAACACCACTTACCCACTTCCTCACTCATATTCACCACAGCTCTCTTTTACTAAAAGCGAGCTGGAGTTTGCCTTTTTCTTCTAAGAAATAGAAGATATTGCGGTAGGCGGCGGCCATATGATAGAAGACGTACGAGATACAGTTATGCTCGTCCACCTTCTGGCCTCCGACCTATCCCAAGAAACGATGGTGGTTGGGATCAGGGACACTCTCTGCTTACCGTCATTGGGTGTTAGTGAAATACCAGGTCCATCAACAATAAGACCGCGGTGCCAGCGGGACTTTCTCGGTGCCCAGCAGGTGGACCTGGCAGGTGTCACTGAAACCTGGATGCTTGTGAAGGTGGGGCCGATGCGCCTTGGGCGAAGTGGCGCCCCCGGGTTTCGCGTGCCTTCACCGATCACGAACCCAGGGCCTGGGGGGGGGGGGGTGGGGTGGCATTGTTCATCCATTGAGTCCTATTCCCTTTAGGGCAGTCCCTGTCCCGGAGGTCACTGGCATGGAATGTGCCGATACCTGGAGTCAGGTTGGCCTTACTGGAGAGGATTGGGTGTTCTCCTGGTGTACCGGTCGCCTAAGCGCTTGCAGGAGACAGTATGTCGCTGACTGCTGGAGGTGGTGTTCGGACTGGGCGTTGCGATTTCCCAGACTTATTGTTCCTGAGAGGGACTTACAATCATCGCCGTGGCGCTGCACGCCTCATCATCTGGCAACCTTGTGGACCAGGTATCATCCATGGCGGCGCTTTAGGCCTCTCCTTAATAAACTCGGGCCGGCCCCACCAGTCACGGGCACACGCTGGATTTGGTCTTCGGGTTGGGGATGAACTTGGTGCATTATCCTCTGTGATGAGAGTGCCATGGTCCGACCGTTAGGCGTTGAAGGTCCGGGTGGACTTGCCGCAACGCCTTTATCTAGGTGGCCGGGCCCGATTTTTGCCCGCCCGCGGAGACTTATGGATCCCACTTGGTTTCCCTGAATGCTCTCCGGGACCCTAGACCCGCAGGCACTTTCGATGAGCAGTTGGAGGACTGGGAATACCAGCTCTCCGATGCCGCTCGATATTGTTGACACCCCAAGCGTCCTCTACGGCCCTGCTCAGACGCGCTCCATGGTGCTCACGGAGGGAGTTGCGTCGGATGAAACCACCGGGTCTTGGGCGTCCTGGAGGTATGAAAGCGTCAGAGGAAATCGCTTGTGAAGCTGCGTGAGCATCTTATGGGGCGTTTATAGAAAGCCTATGAGATCGCGACGGTGGCGTGAAGAGGGTCTTCTTCTCCTCCTCCCTCGCGTCATGGCTCCAGCCTTCGATTGTTTCGTGTAATCCGGTCATTGACCTCCCTTGTCAGAGAGGTCATCAAATTCTCAATTGGATGTGGCACAGCGAGGCATTTACTTGAGCTTTTTTGCGGATGGGTTGCGATAAACTCCGCCGTGACCTTCCCTCCACGTTGGCTACAATTAGTGAACTGGAGTCCCCCTTGCCATCTTCAGGCCCTTGTTTGGCCCAGTTTTCCCCGCTCTGTGAAGCCGCTGTCGCCAGGAACTTAGCTGCTGTTAGATCAACTTCACCTGTCCTCTGGATCCGTGCCCGTCTTGGCAGCAGAAAGCCTGCCAAGCGGAATTTCTGACCCCATCTGTTAATTATCATGTAACTCCCTTGAGCAAGGAGTTTTCCCGGATGGGCTGAAGGAGGCAGTCCCACCCACTCTTAAAAAAATTCATCATTAGATCCTGGGGATCTGGCCAATTACCGCCCCGTTTCGAATCTTTTGTTTCTGGGGAAGGAGTGATGGTAGAGAGTGGTGCTGGAGCAGCTTCAAGGTTTCCCTGGATGACACATCGACTTTTGGCCCCTTCCAGTCCGAAGCTTCCCGTGCACTGGGCGCCGGTGGAGACGCTGTTCTCGTCGCCGTCACAGGTGCACGCCAGTATGCAGCTTGACCGAGGCGGATCGGCGCTGCTGGTATTGTTAGATCTTACCGCGGCGTTTGATGGTGATCGATCATGACCTTTTGACCCACTGCCTGGCTGCCTCTGGAGTGCAGGGCACTGTCCTACAATGGATTGTCTCGTTCCTCCAGGGTCGGAGGTCAGCAAGTGAGGTGCGGGGATGGAACCTACTCCCGGAAGTGCCAGCTTTGTGCGGGAAGGGTACCCCAGGGAGCGCTATTATCCCCGCTGCTATTTGCATTTATCTGTGGTACCTTGCTCCAGCTGAGTGCGGAGTTTTGGGCTGATTTGTCACATCCAGTATCTGGGGATGACACTCAGCTCATTCTGTTGATTGATGGAGGAGCAGTCGTCGCCCATTAGGCTCCTACAGCATTGTTTGGAGGCGGTGTTAGCTGGTTGGGTTGTGACAGAGCAGGTTAAAACTGCATCCATCGAAGATGGAGATCCTCTGGCTGGAGCGGTGAGGGGGAGAGGGGGATGTTTCAGCCGCCCGGTTGTGGGAGGGGGTCGCTGGCACCCGACCCCCTCCGTACGCATAACTGGGGGTCCACCTGGACTCGTCTCTATCAATGGAGACTCAGGTGGCCCATATAACCCGGGTTGCTTTTTTCCATCTTCGTCAGGCCCGGCGGCTGGCCCCCTTCCTCTCCCAGACCGACCTGGACACAGTGATCCATGCAACGGTCATCTCCAGATTAGACTATTTTAACTCGCTCTACACGGGCCTTCCCTTGCGTTTGATTCGGAGGTTAAAACTGGTCCAAAATGCAGCTGCGCTTTGCTCCACAGGCAATTGCCATCTAGGATCATATCCAGCCTGTGCTGCGCCAGCTACCATTGGCTTCCAGTAGGATTCAGAATGTACTTCAAGGTGTTGGTGCCTGACCTTTAAGGCCTTACCCAGGCCTGGGACCTTTGTATCTTCGGGACCCGCGCTTCGCCCCACATGTCCCTATACGGTATATACGGCTCAGCGAGGAGGCCAATGAAATCTACTGGTGGTCCCCTGGCCCCTCGATGATACGGCTGGCCTCCACGCTTGGGCCAGGGCCTTTACAGCTCTGGCCCCAGCCTGGTGGGCAGCTCTTCCACCAGCTGTGTCTGGGCCCTGCGGGACCTGCGAGTCCCACAGGGCCTGCAAGATGGAGTTGTTCCGCCGGGCCTTTGGAGGAACCAGCCATTGATGGTGCCCCCCCCCCATGGCCTTTTACATCTGTGCCTTCTGCCATCTGGGATTTGCTGATCTTCCCTCCACAAGAGGGGACTTTGGAAATGCCGTTAGCCGGACGCCATTGCAAGTTAATTTTGATCTCTTTACTTAGTCTTTTCTATTGCTGCTTTTAATGGTTTTAGTTATTTTACTTGTATATGATAGGTATTGTGCTGTACACCACCCAGAGCCCTTTGGGGATGGGGCGGTATAATAAATTGAAACATAAATAAATAAAATAAAAATAAAATCCGTGGGGTGGGGGCGAACCAACACTACTGGCTCTGCTTCTTTTGCACATGGCCTTTTAAGAACCCAGGAGGCTGGCCTCGATCTGAGCGCCTCACCTACCTGCCTCTGCTGCCTGACTGCCGTTAACTTGCTTGCCCCAGTTCTGCCTTACCCAAACCAGGACTGTGCATGTCCAACCAACTTCACCATGGGCAGGTGAGGGTCGCACTCCGGACAGTTCTGTTGTGGAATGGAACGGGTTCCCTTATACTAAAAACCAAGACAGCACCACATAATAATGTGAATTGAGAAAGGGAGGACAGAGGGATTCCATTTTGACCACCCCAAAGAGAAGAAGAAGAAGAAGAAGAAGAAGAAGAAGAAGAAGAAGAAGAAGAAGAAGAAGGAGAAGAAGAAGAAGAAGAAGAAGAAGAAGAAGAAGAAGAAGAAGAAGAAGATAATAAAGGAACAAAGGGTGTGTAAAAAGATAACAGGGAGATCGCCGAGAAGCTGAATGACTTCTTTGCATCTATCTTCACGCAGGAGGGGGTGAGGAAACTTCCTGCACTTACCTGAACCAAGCTTCTTAGGAGGTGAATCCAAGGAACTAAGCGAAGATAGTGGTAGACAAGGAGGAAGAAGTTCTGGCAGCCATTGATAAATAAAATGTTACCGTCCCCTGGCCCAGATTGCATTCACCCAAGAGTTCTTAAAGAGCTCAAGCATAGAGGTGTACTGATTCTTCTCACTTTAATATGCAACTTATCCCTGAAATCAGGCTCCATCCCTGAAGACTGGAAGATGGCCAATGTCACACCAATCTTTAAGAGAAAGGATCTAGGGGGGTCCCAGGAAATTACAAAGACCAGTCAGTTTGACATCTGTTCCTGGTAAATTGAGTAGAATCTAACTATCATTAAAGGGATAGAATTATAAAACATGTAGAAAAGCAAGACCTGCTGAGAAAGAGTCAGCATGAAGCTTTTGCAGGAGCAAATCCTGTCTTACAAACTTACTAAGAGGTTTGAGGGTGTAAGCAGGCATGTGGACAGGGGTGAACCGGTGGACATTGTCTACTTGGATTTCCAAAAGGCTTTTGACAAAGTTCCTCACCAGAGGCTGTTTGAAGCTAACTTAATGAAGGAATAAGAGGGGAAGTCCTCCTATGGATTAAAAAAAAAAAGAAACTGGTTGAGGGGGGATATGGATTAGAAGTCTCTGAAATTATGCATGGGGTAGAAAATGTTGACAGAGAGAAATTTTTCTCTCTTTCTCACAATATACCTACTAGAACCAGGGGGCATTCATTGAAAATGCTGGGGGGAAGAATTAGGACTAATAAAAGGAAACACTTCTTCAACATAGCGTGTGATTGGTGTTTGGAATATGCTGCCACAGGAGGTGGTGATGGCCACTAACCTGGATAGCTTTAAAAGGGGCTTGGACAGATTTATGGAGGAGAAGTCGATTTATGGCTACCAATTTTGATCCTCCTTGATCTGAGATTGGAAATGCCTTAACAGACCAGGTGATCGGGAGCAACAGCCGCAGAAGGCCATTGCGTTCACATCCTACATGTGAGTTCCCAAAGGCACCTGGTGGGCCACTGCGAGTAGCAGAGAGCTGGACTAGATGGACTTTGGTCTGATCCAGCTGGCTTGTTCTTATGTTCTTATGTTCTTAAGAAGAAGAAGAAGAAGTAGTAGTAGTAGTAGTAGTAGTAGTAGTAGTAGTAGTTTGGATTTATATCCCCCCTTTCTCTCCTGTAGGAGACCCAAAGGGGCTTGCAGCCTCACGCGCCTGCCCCTCACAACAAACACCCTGTGAGGTGGGTGGGGCTGAGAGAGCTCTGAAAAGCTGTGCTTAGCCAAAGGTCACACAGCTGGTGTGTGTAGGAGTGCACAGGCTAATCTGAATTCCCCAGATAAGCCTCCACAACTCAAGGTGCAGAGCTGGGAATCAAACCCGGTTCCTCCAGATCAGAGTGCACCTGCTCTTAGCCACTACGCCACTGCTGCTCCCAAAAGGCTATGCTGGGGATCATTGGACCTGCATGGACATCTGTGTGGGTTGCGGACTGCGATGAGAAGGACAATTGCCACAGCAACATGTGGCCGGGCCCCGCTAGTATTAATATATAAAATAGTAATATAGTAGTATATTAATAATATATAATATATTAATAATACATTACTGTTTTATTTGTGTGTGCATCAACCTACTTGATGAATGGAAACATGATTACTATGCCTCATATTGATTCTTAAGACTGAACTACTAAGGCATCTGAAGTGATCAGGCTCTTTACACTCAGAGCTAAATGGGTCTCTTATCCAGAATTCCCTTCCCTTCACTCCTATCACTTGTGTATATATTTTTAAGCCAGCATCTTGGCAAAACTCTTGCTTTAAAGGCTGCTGCTGCACATTGATTTGATTTGGCTTCAGCATACTAGGGCAGGGTGTGGCAACACTATTAAATGTGGCAGGGTTACATATAATGTGCTTTTTAAAAAAATTAGCAGTCTACATATTTGCACCAAGAGAAACTAAATTCTGCAAACCAGAATCATGTAAATTGGGCCTATTATCAGTGAGGAGTCTGATACATTGAAAGCAGCATCCTACCTAGTTGTAAGGGTGGGGGTTAGTTTCTGCTTTTTCTGCCTGGCCTTGACGCATTCCTCGTTCTGGGCTTACATTGGAATGGGTTTGGGGCCTTAACCTTGCTGTGGCTTATCTTGTGTGTGTTTGAAGTTTGTTTCTGTCCAATAGGTAGAAACCTGCTGGGATGGTTTAGAGGTGGCTGAAGGTTCCGTGGCGATACCTGAAGCCCAGCCTGGGAAATCCAGAATCCGCATCCAGTGTAAATCTCTACGATGCGTTGAAGTTTATGAAATAAGCGTGCACTGAACTCAGTTCCTTTGTTTCGAGTCCTTTGAGGGTTCCTTACATTATGCGGATTCTGCATCTCTATATTGGATTGATTGATTTTGGAGTGCGCTACCATTATTCTTCCGTTTTGTGAATCCCTGATGCCCAGCGACGTACGGGGATTGAACACCGAGAGTTGATAAGCACTTGGAAGGCGACAAGACTGTAGTAGCCCCCAAAGAGGGCTCCATATCTTCCCTTCCACGCAGCGGCGGGCTCTCTGGAGGAGCCAGCGGAACCACTGTCTCCCTGGTGACCCTCTGGCCCTCGGCTCAGGCGGAACTTAGCCTTCCTCCAGCTGCATGAGCAATTGGGAGAAGCCCCCCTGATGGAACGGCGCCTGGTTTCGGCCGGCCCAGGCCTGTACAGGTCGTCAGGATTTCTACGATCCTGGTGGTGGAATGTAATGATGGATCAGCCCCTCTGGGGCAACATATCACCACCCGCCAACATGTGGATTACAAACCCGGTGATCACGACAGATTGGAGGAGGAAATTGGGGTATCAACCATCCACAGGGACACAGAAGAGTCTCTGGCAAGGTTCCTGGATCAATACCTCAAGGATCTCCCTCCCAAAGATCACTGGCAGAGCACGGAGAGAGAGGCTAGCCGAAAGGCTCGCTACAGCTAGCGACCCAGGACTCTGAGGAGGAAGTGTTGGAGTTACCTAAAACTTCCAGACTCCGACTCCACGTTCACGGAAGATGCCATTACCCGCTGACCACTCCGGACTTATCCCGGATCTCGAAGAAGCGGAGGCCATATACCCCTGGGCCAGTGCCAAAAGCGCCTCCAGACCTGAGTTGATAGAGGCTACCGCCCTATTACACGGACACACGGCGTCCCCTGGTTTTGGATCACGGGAACAGATGGAGGCTCTCGAGAGGGCAAAGCGGAGGTTCTGGGAGCAGGAACGGATGACTCTCGAGAAAGAGCGTGAAGCCTTAGAACAGGAACGTGAACAGCAGCGCCGGGCCATGGAAGCGGAACTGTCCCGAGAGAAGGACGTCCTAAGAGACCAGTTCCTCAAAGACCTCACCTCCCGTGACCAAGTCTTAGAACACTGCCGATTCGAGCTCCAGAGCGCCAGCGTGAATGCAGCAAAGCGCTGGAAAACCAAGGGAGTTGTCGAGGCGGAAGTGCAGCGATAGAGAGCGGGACCGGGCTACCAGCGTGAGCGGGAGGCTCTCACACGTGGTAGAGAGGAAGTTAGCGGCAAGGGAGGCGACGTTCCGGAGAGATTTCGAAGCGCCACCAGGTGGCTCTACCCGGCTACCCGGTGGCGCGACTCACCGACCCATTGTACGCAGATCGTTTACATCCCCTACCCCAGCGTAGAGGCGGTCGCCGGGTGCAGCCTCCAGCCCCCGGTCCAGAGGCGCAACCACCGCCTGCGCAAGCTCCGGCCCCAGCTCCCGCGAGCCGGTAGGAGTTACCACCGCCCTCACATCCCTACACGTTTTGATGGGACAGCTTCCAGATTGCCATACTTCATCCCACCACAACTTGGCGCACACATGCTTGAGTTTGATAGTCTTTATAGGTCAGAAGCCGAGAAAGTGTTGCCATCGGGTCCGATGCCGGATGGAGATGGGGCGGAATGGTTAAATATGGAATTACGCGCTGAGGTTGAGGGGCCCCTGGGCAAACCGTAGCAGCTTTACTTCAAGGGTTGCGGCTGGTTTCCGGGATCCGGAAGAGGTGGACAAAGCCATCAAGACTGGTAAAAACTATCAAGCAGGAAACCACAAAACCTTTGCAGAGTTAAGCCCGAGAATTCCGGTTGGCAGCGAGCGGCTCCCGGACTGGCCAGAGCAGCGTGAAATGTGAATACTTCCATGGCAGCACAACCGAGGAGGAAATCTGCACCTGGGCATGCATGGTGCATGAACCCCAGACCATCGCGGAGTGGATTGCCACCGGCAATCTCTTATTGCGGCCGATCTTAATCGGTCCAAGATGCGGAAGCGAAACCGATCCGACCAAACCTCCTGCCGAAACTCCTGCGCTGAAACCCGGCTCCAGCGGTCACCGTCCCTCCAAAGAAGGTGAGTGCAGGACTGCCGGCAGCTAGATCCGCAAACGCCGCCGCCCGTCTCGGGTTGTGTCCGGGGTGGGCGGCCAGCGCGAGAAAGGCCAACTGCCCGAATAAACAAAAGGCGCCTGTCCCCGCACCTCACAAGTCCAATGGCACGGACTCCTGCGCCAAGGCGGTACCGGGGGGGGCCTCAAGGAGCTTCGCAAACCTCTCCTAGCGGTGACGAGCTCGGGGAGATCGATGACCCACCGAACCTGAAGGGGTGGAGCCTTTCTTCTGGTCCCGTGGAAGATTTTCCTGCGCCATAATGATGCGGTATGAATGAAGGGGGAACCCCCACTAACTATTATGACCACGCTAACCAATGCCTCCAAGCACGCCCATATTCTGGCTGAGCTCTCGTAGATTCCGGTTGCTCCCACTGCGCTATGAGGCCTCAGGTGGCTGAGCAGCTAGGGCTCGAAGCATTATAGCACTGGCCAAACCAATGTCGGTTTCCGCATGATGGATGGCAAAACGCTGGGCTGGTCCGGCCCGCTTCAAAACCCAACCAATTGCTTCTGCGATGTGCAGAACACTGGGAAAGACGTAACTTTATTTTGGCTCAGGTCAGCCAAACATCCGCGGTGCTGGGCATGCCCTGGCTCCTCTCCCGTGGTCCTACATCTTACTTCTGGGGGCAGCGCGTAGTCCGATTCACCGGATCCCCCTTGTGGGGAACACATGCACGAGGGTGAGCCACCGGCAGAGGCTAAAGAAGATCCCGAATTAAGCCCCAGGCAATGGCGCTTTAGCCAGTGACCCGAGCCCAGAACTGGCCGGAGTTCCCCAAACAGTACTGGGGATTTAGCCAAGGTCTTTGCAGAACAGAATTAGAATAAACTTCCCCCCCATAGGGACACAGACTGTAAAATCCTCTTGGTCCCAGGGGCACAACTTCCAAAAGGTAGAATATGCTCCGGATGAGTAGCCCAGCCGGGGAGAAGGAGCTTCCAGGCACTCTGGGTAAGAGTCTGGCTCGCGGTTTCATCCGCCGAGCCACAAAGAGCACCCATACAGCACCTGTTTTGCTTGAAAAAAGAAAAGATGGAACCCTACGTCTATGCACTGGTGCTCGTGGTCTCAAAGCGCTGTTTTAGATTTATCCAAATAAATACCCTTTGCCCCTCATCAAGGACTTCGCTCCATGCCTTGGGAAAAGGCGTATTTTCTACCAAACTATGGATCTGAGGGAGGCTTATTACGAGTCTACAATTGCTGAGGGTTTCGAGCATTTAACAGCATTTAATACCAAATTTGGCGGTACTGAATATCTTGTAATGCCATTAGGATTATCCGGTGCCCCAGGGGCTTTCATGTCTCTTATCAACGGCGTTCTACAAAAGAATTTCTGTTTAAAGGGGTGAGTGGATTGTATTTGGACAACGTTCTAATCTATTCCCAAACAAGTGGAAGAGCATGAGCGTTTGGTCAGGGCTGTGTTGCAAGCGTTTGCTTGATATTAACTCTGCTTTTCGCAAAACTGTCCGAATGTGCTTTCCACCGAACCTCAATGGATTACTTAGGGTATCGGATCTCTCCAGAGGGTCTGGAGATGAGACCGGCAAAGTTGCAGCTGTAGGTGAATTGGCCAATACCCACCACCCGTAAGGAACTTCAATCGTTTCTAGGGTTTTGCAAACTTTTTATCGATTTTATTCCCCAATTTGCCAAGCTTGCTCTATCACTCACAGATTTGCTGCGCACCAAAGGCAAAGGGACCCCAGGCGTCGAACAGGCAGGGCTCCCCTTGCTTAGTCCCCTGAGTGTCAAAAATGGCTTCCAGGCTCTTAAGACAGCTTTCACTACTGAACCTATTTTGAAAACGCCAGATCCTGCTTTGCTTTCATCGTACATGTGATGCTTCGGATAAAGCCCTTGGAGCAGCACTCTTGCAGAAAAATAAAGATAACAAACTTGTACCGTGTGCTTATTTGCTCGAAAAAACTGTCCGGCCCTGAACTCAATTGGGCCGGTTGGAGATAAAGAAACTGCAGCCATTAAAGAGGGCTTTGTCTACGTGGCGGCATTGGCTGGAAAGGCGCCCGTAGCGCCCGTTCAAGTCTGGTCCGATCATAAAAACTTGGCAGCTTTGTCTACTCCACTCAAAATGTCAGCCAAACAGTTAAGATGGGCGGATTTCTTTTCCAGAATTCAACTTCACTGTCCATTTTTTCCTGGTAATAGTAACAAATTAGCTGGCGCCCTATCCCGCCTCCCCAGGGGGACGGACACTTCCTTACTGGCGCCATGCCTGCGTACCATTCTCCGCGCCCTTCTCAATTGGGTTTTGGCGGTAACCCGATCCCAGACAGTCACGCGCCCGATACATTCCCCCGTGCAGGTGCGGGACGTTGTATCCCGTTTCTCGTCAGCTGGGAGGCGGGATGGCAGGAAGGTTCAGAAGGAGGAATCTGACCCCCTCCTGCAGTTACAAAGGGGGAGTGTGGAGGCGGGGGGGACTGCTGGTACGTCCCACCGGCCTTACGTAAGCAGGTTCTAATGGCTGGTCATGACGCCCGACAAGCAGGACACTTTGGATTTCTGAAAACGCTTCACCTACTTAGAAGGCAGTTTTGGTGGCGCACCATGCGCAAGGACATTGAGGCATACATAAAAGGGTGTCCGACGTGCGCAGAGGCTAAAGCCAGCCCTACTAAGCCGCACGAATTGCTACACCCCATCCCCCCGGCGGCTCAGCCGTGGCAAGTGATTTCCAAATTGGGCCTATTATCAGTGAGGAGTCTGATACATTGAAAGCAGCATCCTACCTAGTACCTATAAACCCACTAGCCAGGCATGTTATTTGTCCTATGAATTGTTAAGTGGCAAAGGGTTTGGGCAAGAACTTCTAGACACAATCTGAGATTTGTAGAAGGGAAAAATCTTTATTTACTACCATACAACTCTATTTTCTAAGAATGCACGAACACAGAAAGCTAATTATCAGAACATTTTTAAGAATCTTACAGAAGTTACAGTAATATAAACAAACCAAAAGCTCATCGGCTAATTAAGTTGTAATTAAGTTACTGGCTTTACCTTGACTTTGCGTTCAGAAGAATGGACAGAAACAAGGCTGGAACTTTGAAGAAGAGGCGGGGCAAGAAAGACTTCACCACATTTCTTCCTGTTCCATGGTTCTTGGCTTGTACTTTTCACAGAATGTGCTCAACCGTTTAATTTATTGTATCCCAGTTGGGATGGTTTTTCTCTGGTCTATTCTGAGCTGGGGTTTGAGTTCCCACAGGGGAAGCCCTGCTATTTTAGCCAATCATAACAAATCATTCATCTTCAACTTTTCTGGCTTTGTCTCAAGATATCACAGCAGTCATCTCTAACCTGCATAAAGGGAACCCATCTCCTCCCTGTCTCAAATCTGAGTTGATTGATTCATTCCCAGGAAAGAGGGTGACCTATCTCTATTTGTGCCTCATGTGTTAATCAATATACTCTGCATTTCCCAGCAGGCACAACCATTGTAATAGGCACCACCATTAATTAATTTATTACAATAATTATGGAACAGCCAAATAACAAAACAAAGACACTGCTCTAGTTCTTCAGTGGATTTTTAGGTTTCTTTCTTCTCTAATGAATCTACGATCTCCTAACTCTATGCATTGAATAAGTATCTGGCTCACCAAAAAGTGACTATTTCAACTGTTTTAGAATTGCCAGCAAAAGAATCTAATGCTTGCTTGTTCGTTTGTTTTGAGAAGCTGCTGCAAAGAATTAATCCCTGTGATGTGATCAATTGGGTAGCTTATGTTTCCATCCTTAGTGTTCATATTACTGTAACCCTTGACTCTATTGCACTCATATTTACTCATTCCTTGGTGAAATGTGTGACAATTGGAAGCTGTGCTCAGACTCTCCAATTGCATTCACCTTCTAAGGAAGCAAAGGGCAACTACTGAAATGGATCAAAGCATGGTAGGGCCAGCAAAAGGGCAATTTAAAATCCCAACGGAATATTCATTACTTCTAAGTTAATCATAATCTTTCCATGGACAAACAGAAATGCATAGAGAGAAGGCTGTAAGGTGACAACATAGGTTTCTTCTGGGTTATTCAAGCTTGTGTTAATCACTCAGATATGAATAATGTAGAGAAGGTCAAAGTGGATATCAAATCTTCATTAATTATACTTTAGGCTTCCTTCAGCAGGAAATTTTCCCAATGAATAAAATGAAGTGGCATGTATTCAGCTGAACTGAGTATTTTAAGTGTACCTACAATAATCCTTTAGTAAATAATTGAGGCTGCCAAATGATTAAAAATTTTTTTTGTCAATTAACTCTCTAGCCCTCAATGGATTAATGAATTAATTAGGCAGTTTAAACATTGCAGTATTTCAATAAAGGTGATATTTTGAGAGTATTTAATTAGAGTAACAGTTTCTCTTAAGTAACACACCAAAATCAAATTAGCACCAAAGACCCTTCCAAGGGACACTGGTTTGATTAAATCCATTTAAAATCCAATTCTGATGTTCAACTAATGAATCATATTAATAACACTACAATTTAGGATTCCCATTTTAGCCATATAAATAGCTACTTGTTAACCAGGATAAATTACAGAGAGAATACTCTACACATTCAGGACTGTTTTCACTAGCTTTTGACTTACTTCTGGTAATGATTTTAATGCCTTTGTTTGTTTGTTTAAATTTCTATACCACCCTTCCTTATTCAGGCTCAGGGCTGTTAATCTAATCAGGCCTTCAGAACATTATAAATGCTATATATATTCCCCCCCCCCCTCACATCCCTGCACTTTAGAATGTAGGCTAAAGCTCTACTTTGTATCCCTTCATTCACAAAATAGGATCTGTAGTTCATGTGTAGTGAAAAGATGTGGTGGACAGCAGTCTTGGAAAGTCCCTGCTCAGAGAGATCTTTCAGGTTTGGAATCTGTTTTTGTTGAAAGCTCTGTTAAAAATGATCTTTCACAAACACTGATAATGTCAATATTGTTATTGAATTGCTTACATGTATCTTTTATTAATACTATTACTGAACACTATTATTAATTGCTAGGGGGTTATTTATGTTAGCCCTAAAAGGCTTTTTTTATTTGGGAAATTACTTTATATCTAACCAAAACAGACATTTACAAATACGCTTACAATCATACAAAAAAATGCTATTTTTCTTTTAAAATGATTATGCAACTTGATTCTAT